>NC_142310.1:19587380-19897142 GCF_054855325.1 Carica papaya | reverse complement strand
CTAAGATTTCGCCTGAAAAGAAGGATGCCTAAACCATAATATGGGTGTGGATGCCTATTGGATACATACACGTGGGTCGTCACATGAACGGGAAGAAACACCTACCCATGCAGGATCTTTTTCCGTGTGAAGAAGCATGCTGGGCGTGCGGGACAACTGAAGTGGCATGCAGCAAAAATGTGCATGTGCCCGCAAATACTTCCACAAGTCATACAGGAGCGCACATGTGCAGACAGGTTCTATCGCATGAACATCCATCCGCACGCACGCAAGGAAGCTTCCACATGTGCTAGAAGCACGCAGGTAGCCAGCTGGTGCACCATTTTCACGCGAACAGCTTGATAGTAAGCCTTGAGTTCGATTTAGACTCCTCTTTCCTTTCCTTGTTTATGTATAACTTCAATATTGTAACCTCTTGGAATTCTACCCAAGGTTGGAGGCCAAAACAAGCATAAAAAGAAGCTAAGGAGGTTGACCAAAGGCAGGGAAATTTTACTTCAAGTAATTTAACATTATTTTATTAATTTAATTACAGTTCTAGATTATGATTTAATTATTTAATTAATTTCCAGCAAGAGTTCTAGATAAATTAAGTCATAGAATTAACATAGGAATATTTAATCATACTCCAAGTCCTATTCGTAGAATAAAGCCTATATAAAATGACTTCAATCTCAGGCTTACAAACACAACTATCAAATTTGAGAATTCAATAAAAGTTTCAAGATTTTGCTTGCTTCTTAAAATTAGAAAAGCTATTTTTTTTTGTGAGTGTTCTTCAAGAGTCTTCAACTTAGGGAGCTTCAGGCACCTTATTGAGTGAAGGATTCAAAATTGACTTATCGGGTAACTTATAATCTCTTTTCTATTTCTTTTATTTTTTCAGTAACTTAATTTACAATTAATTTTGTTAGTTATGGTTCTGGGGTCAAAACGGTCATTCCTCATCCCTCTCGCATCATTTTATATCAGAACTTAAGTTCCTAGTGAACCTACTATCTTAAATTGCTTTAACATTTTGTGTTTGCATAATTAGCAATCAAAATATTATTGCTAATTCGTTCATGTGGCATCTCACTTGAATTCATTCTATGTGTTCAATTTGAATGATTGTTTATTGTTCAATTAGTCAAAAAAAGAGAAAATTAAAAAATCCAAAAATATATCAATTGTACATCATACAATCTGACATTCCGTTTTTGTATTAAACGAAAGCAAAGGAAGATTAACCGCCTATGTAACACCTCGAGTCTTTGTGCTTTAGCGTAAGCTCAAAATTTTATTAATTTAGGTCTAATGGCTATTTTAATTTTCCATCGGTAATTAATTTCTTTGTATTTTAAATTATTAATATTTTCACATTTTAATTTTTACTATATTTTATTTTATTAAATTTGATATTTGTTTATTTAAAATATTTAAATTTGATTTTATTTTTAATTTATAATTATGAATTTTTAAAAAAGTAAAATAAAATAAAATAAGAGGTGGAAAAGAGAGAAAAGAAAAAAAAGAAAGAAAAGAAAGGAAAACCAAGAAGAGGAGAAGCCCCATACATGCCCCCATGCCTCCCCCATGCCTTGTGGGTTCCACGGTCACCCACTCCTCACCCACCACCACATACCCTTCTTGGATGCTTAACATGTGGCACACATCCAAGCTGACTCCATGCCTATTTAAAGGCTCTCTTTTCTTTATTTTTACACACTTCATTTTTTCTTCCATTTTCACTTTCTAGAGAGAGATTTTAGAGTGAGAAAGAGAAAATTTTAGAGGGAGAAAGAAGCAAGAAAGAAGGAGAAAAAGTAGGCATTTATAGAGCTTGACTAAAGAGTGTTAGAAGTTCTTTTCTCCCCTTCCAAAAGACTAATCAACTTGGTTTTGGTAAAGAATTCTTAGCATTTTTATCTATATTTCTAAGTGCTCTTTTTAGTTAATTAATTTGGTAAAATTGAAGATTTATTGAAATAAATTTTCATGTTTGTTTTGGGTGATTTATTTTGATATATCAAATTCTATTCTTGAAAATGTGATAGAAAAATGATTTGAGATATCTATGATCTTGATGCATGAAATCATATGTTTGTACTACTTAACGAGAATTTCGTGAGACATGAATTTCAACAAGGGTTGATGTTTGTTTGAGTATATCTGAAACATGATTTTATTGAGCATGATGGTTGATGCGTAAAGTTTCTATGATGATTAATCATTGTTTAACAATAGAAATATTGAGCATGATGCATGAAAGTATGATGATTGGTAAAGTACATGAGGGTTTAGCCCTTCGGCTTGACTTGATAATAGTGAAGAGGGTTATTCTAATGGGCGTCGGCTCAAGAGGATGACTGGAAGGTCAAGTCTGGGTAAAGGAGCCTACGGGCCGAACACAGGTAAATGAGCCTTCGGGCAAGATATGTGAAAAAGGGGCCTACGAACTAGATAAGTCATGGAATCCTTGTTGATTCAGAAGTGATTGCATTGAACATATAATATGCATATAAAAAAGATATGAAATTGTTGTGAGCATGAAGTAAACAAGTAAAAAATAGAAAAATCCGTTGGATTATTATCTTTGAGGGGTTTCTGTTTCTCTCTCATCTGAAAAAGTGTTGGTGAACCGCTCCTTGTGATGATCGGTGGTCTCCTTGATGAGAGAGGATACGTGTTAAGTACATATAGGGGCATAATGGCGAAGTATGTCGTGGTCATAGTTTAGATGGAGAAATGAGAATGGCCCGAGAATGGGTCGATGATTCACAACGGGTAGTTGGGGATCCCCTCTGCCCTCAGTGGATATATGTTGTAATGGTTTCGAGAAGGGGTCAGTAAAAGACTTAATACAACATACATATGGTTAAGGATACTATTTGAAACTCTATGATGATTTGTACGATGGTTATTCTATTTACTGAGTATACTGTTGGTACTAGCTGAATCTCTATAATGATTTGTAGGATGGATCTTCTATTTACTGAGTATGCTGCTTATATTAATTTAATTTCTATGATGATTTGTACGATGGTTATTTTGTTTATTGAGTATGTTGCATGTACTAGTTGAATCTCTTTGATAATTTATAAGATGGTTATTCTATTTACTGAGTATACTGCTCGTATTAGTTAAATCTTTATGATGATTTGTACGATGGTTCTTTTGTTTACTAAGTATGTTATTTGTAATAGTTGAATCTCTATGATAATTTTGTATGAAGGTTCTTCTGTTTACTGAATATGCTGCTCATACTAGTTGGATCTCTATGATGATTTGTATGATGGTTCTTCTATTTAATGAGTAGCTGCTCTTACTAGTTGAATCTCTATGATGATCTGTATGATGGTTCTTCTGTTTACTGAGTATGCTGCTCGTACTAATTGAATGTCTATGATGATTTGTATAATGGTTCTTCTGTTTACTGAGTATGCTGCTCGTACTAATTGAATCTTTACAATAATTTATATGATGGTTCTTCTGTTTACGGAGTATGTTGTTTGATTGATTTTTATTCAATATTTGATACTTTCGGATATGCCAAATGTGATGTAACATGCCTACTTAGATGTTGAATATAGCGCTTTTAGCTTGGTTATGCAACTTTTTCATCAGATTTCTTTAATAAAGACAAGAGTTTTCTGAATAATTAAATATCTTCATCTCGTGGCGGTTCTCCGAGGTAAGAGGTAGATAAAGTATTATTGAAGTTGTTTACTCTTTAAACTTTAGCCGTGTGGCTTAAATACTCTTCTCCTTATTGAGTTTATATGGAACTCACCCTTAATCTGTGCTCCTAGATTGTAATACCCCGCTCACCACCGTGTTAAATTGTATTTGAAAACCTTATTTAATTGGGCCTTCAGGCCATACACTAACTCATTTAAATTCATTTTGCAGCTTTATATCGTAATTCATAATTTCGATTTATGCTGATTTTGTCTTGATTTTATTCAATTATTATTATTCTTATTATTTTTATTTTATTTTGATTTAATTATTATTATTTATTTTTAAAAATAATTAATTTTCAGGAGAATGAAAAAAAAGGGGGAAAAATCCTGCGGAAAAACACCCACGGGAGACGGTTGCCTGCGCGGGCACTACGCACGACAGGCACAGGACGTGTGCACAGTGCGGTCTAGACCTGTGTGCATGTCATGTTGTGTGCAGACAATCCTGCCTGTGGGTAAATAGGGGGCCAAATTTTGCACGCTATGTGCGCATCGTATGTGTAGCAGGCTTGCACAGATAGGCCTACACGGCTAGGGCTTATGTGCAATAGGCCTACGCATGGCGCCTCAGCGCGCCGTAGGCCCTGCACGAGGCAGGGTAGCCAGTCGCCTGCAGGCTAGGCCTGCAGTGCGCGCCGACTGGATGAGGCACATTGCCACCTTGGGCAATGTACTGCCGCCCTCCTTGGGCAATGTGCCGTCGCTTGGGGTGTGCCATCACTGATGGAGGAAAAAATTTTCCTCTATTTTTCGTGCTGCATCAAATCGATCTTCCCATTTCAACACTTTCTCTCTTCACCAAATTTTGCCACTTGACACAAATTTGACGACTCTTATTTTCTATAAGTAAGTGCCTTTCCTCCCATTTTCTCATCACTTCCATTCTTCCACCTTCCAAGAGTTTTGAGAGAGAGAGAGAGAGAGGGAGTGATCTAGAGAGAGAAGGAGAGGAGAAGAATAAGAACGGTGTTGGAAAAACTTTGAGGTTTTAATAAGAAATCTAATATTTCTTTAAACGTCTTAAAGAGTATTTCTACAAAATTAAAATAATGAATATGTGATTTTCTGTAATTAGCATGTTCTATGTTTAGTAGTTTTTAATAAAGTAAATTGTTCTTGATTTCAAACATGCTATGTGATTTGTAGGCACTTGATGATTTACATGTAAATAAAATAATATGAAATAGGTAAGGTTATCTAGAAAATAAAAAGAAAAAAAATAGAATGAAGCCTGAATGGTCCAAAGTACGTATGTATCTATATTGACACGCATAATGCATCAAGTGTCTCGTTAGACTTTTTATCTTTGAGGGGTATTTTTTTCCCTCCCCCACTGATCTAGAAAGATGTGAGAGGACCGCTCCCTGTGGATGACGACATACCCTTTGACGAGAGCGGTGAAACGAATATTTGTAAGGGGTAACCTTTGGCTAAGTACTTTTGTGACTATAGAATATCTGATAGGACCACTATGGTCGGTATGATCGTGGTTATAGTCCTACCATGGTTTGACAAGCTGAAAATATGCCTGAGCAAATTGTCATTAGTTGTATCTGATCTGGTCATTCCACATAGGTCGTCAGAAATCCGTATCTACCCTTAGAAATGGAAGTCGAAACGACTTCGCAAAACATGACATAAAAATATGAGCTTTTCATGATTTATTTGATTTTCTCGATTGTCAAATATGATGTTTAATTTAATTGTGGTGACTATGACATAGTATTTTCTTAATAAATTAATTATTTTCATAGGGAAGGATAGGACTTTGACATGATCATATGGTAAGTATTTATGATATAATTATTCACCTTTTAAATCTTATAATGTTATTTAAATACTGTTTTCCTTACTGAACATATGGAACTCACTCTTTCCATGCCCCTCAAATGAGGAAGATAGTGAAGAATCGTTTGTTGACGTAGCCCTTGAAGTCTATGAGGATCCCATGGATTTACAAACCTTGAGTGCATGTTTTGTTCCCGCACTCTGATGAGTCCAATAACATAATGATAGAAGTGACGCTTTTTTTATTTTGACATTTTATATTTTATAGCTACTTCTGGCCTCAATTATTTATGTGTATTTGGAACTCATATGTTTTGTAAGAGATTTGTATTAATTTGCTCCACTGTATATAATTTCTATCATGCACTTGTAATCTGCTCCTGTATCTGACATCCTCATGACTTAAATTGCATTTGGGATGTCACACATATGATGTGGAAGTTGAGGATTTACTCCTCAAGTTGCCTCTTGAAGTTTGTTTATAATCATTCACAGATCCTTGGTAATTCTTCAGGACATAATTCAAGTGCAATAGTTATTCTGCACTTTGATGTAAGATTCTATAATGACTCCATATTTGTATTCAATTATTTAAGATTTCCAAATTATGACATTTGATGTAAATTCTTAAAACTTAGCTTGTTCTGTAAGGGATTTATATTTTCCGCGTCAATGTCAAAAATTATTTTTAGCACTTATAACTACTTAAGTAGTTTGCTCCCTTATGTCTATTAGGTATTTGGGATGTTACAGCTTACTAGTGTGATGAAAAATTTTAAAGTTTTTGTTTTATTATATTACATAAAGCAAAGGAGAACTACCTTCCCACTATGAGCAAAAACTATTTGCTTCATATTTAATTTCTAGTATTGCATCTACATTGTGTTTCCTGATCTTAAATTTTGAGCTTTAGAGTTAATAGTCTTCTAGGAGTAATTGCCAGTGTCTTTGAGAGTAATGTGTAGGTCCTGATTAAGGAAATTTGATTCCGAAGACTTAACTGGTCAAAGGAAGCTTGAGTGTGTAAGATTATGAAGCTACTTCACTATGTCGCATCGAAGTGAGAACAGTAGACCCATCACCATGGAAGAGAAAATACTGGACATTTTCACTCAACTAAGTGTCTAGAAGGGAAACATGATTATTCGAATGGATTAATTAGACCCAGCACCAAGTAGTATAGGATGAGACAGGGTCTTGTAGGGATGATGCTGGCAATAGAAGGGAAGATCGAAGAGAAAGAGTGGATGGAGATCTCAATGCCTTTAAAATACAGATAACAGCCTTTTAAGGGAAGAAATTTTAAGGGAAGAATGATGTCGAGGCCTACCTTGAATGGAAGCAAGAGGTTGACCGCATCTTTGATTGCCATAATTATAGTGAAGAGAAGAAGATTAAATTGGCAACCCTTGAATTTATCAACTATGCTTCAGTCTGGTGGGATTAGTTAGTTGCTATCAGAATCCGAGATGAAAATGAGTTGATCTGAACCTGAAAAGAATCAAGATCTATCATAAGGAAGAGGTTTGTATCGTCTTATTTTGATAGGGACATGAATCAGAAACTTCAGCGTCTTACTCAAGGATTCAAGTAAATAGAGTAGTATCATAAAGAGATGGAGATCACTATGATTTGAGCTAGAGTTAAAGAGAGGCTTGAGACTGCTAATATTTTAATATTTTTGTTTAAGAGTCTAGGTAGGAATTGTAATCCTACCTCTAGTCAAATTAGTAAATCAAAGCCTATATAAAGACTCCAATCTTTAGGTTGTAATTATAACTTTTAGATTAATAAATTTTGCAAGCTTTTGATTTGTTTCTAAATTAACTTTGGTTAATTATTGAGTGTTCTTCAAGTTTCTTCAAGTTAGGGAGCTTCGGAAGACCTGTTGGGTGGAGGAATTGAGATTGACTTATCAGGTAAGTCATGGTGTTTTCCCTTATTCTTTTTATTTCCCTATTATCTTAACATTGCATGCTATATAGGGGGTGTAGTTTCAAACTGTAGCATTGCATCGACTTGGAAGAGATGGTACATGTAGCCACTAAAATTGGAAGGCAGTTAAAAGGCAAGGGAATTTTAAGGGGAGTTACTAGCTCCACTCCTCACTTCAATTCGAGATGGCCTAGAAGGGATAAAAATAAGGAGGTTGAAAAGAAAAAGGATAAGCAACCTTCCACTAATCCAACAGGTAACCCTAATGCACCAACTACAAGATAGAGCATTGTAAAGTGCTTTAAGTGTTTAGGGATTAGACATATTGTATTCCAATGTTCCAATCAACAGGCAATGATCATACAAGTTGAAGGAATGTAGTCAGTGATAATAATAGTAATAATGATAAAAAAGATCTGCCATAATTTAGGGCTAGTGAGGAGAGTATCACCTAGTTAGTACAGGGAGATGCGTATGTGACTCAACCAACTCTGAACATGCAGGTCAAGTCAGAAGATAATGATAAGAGAGAAACCATCTTTAATGTTGGAAGGGAAGATGAAGGATTATTTTAACTCCCAGAACCTCACACAATGTATGAATTAGAAGACTTAATCAATTAACTCTCCTTTCTTGAAACTACACCCACCCCCTATATGGCATGCAATGTCAAGATAATAGGGAAATAAAAAGAATAAGGAAAAACACCATGACTTACCTGATAAGTCAATCTCAATTCCTCCACCCAACAGGTCTTCTGTAGCTCCCTAACTTGAAGAAACTTGAAGAACACTCAACAATTAGCTAAAGTTAATTTAGAAACAAATCAAAAGCTTGCAAAATTTATTAATCTAAAAGTTGTAATTACAACCTAAAGATTGGAGTCTTTATATAGTCTTTGATTTACTAATTCGACTAGAGGTAGGATTACAATTCCTACTTAAACTCTTAAATAAAATTTAACTAAAAATCTTAAACCAAAATATTAAAATAATTAATTCCTTATCTAGATAGGATAATTAAAGCAATAAAATAATTAAAATTATAAAATTCCTCCTCATAGCCGAATTTGAACTCCATCTCAATTTAGGACTTCTAGTTGCGTTTGGCTTCATTTTTTTCAATTCTTTATTGTTTCTTGAAGAATTTTTTAGTAAGATTCCTATTGGATTTTTGCAAGACTTGAAGTAGGACACATCAAGAGGACTTTGGCTTGGAAAAGGGTCCTTTTTCCGAATGTATGTTGTTCTTGGATTCCTTTCTTAAGTTGAATTCTTTTCTCTTTTTTTTTGCTATCCTTATCCTTATTGAAGTCTGTAATTTCCAGCAAGGATTTTTTCATGGAGAGGATTTCTTCTGGTTGGACTTGAAGTGGTAGAGTTGGAAGAAAAGTCTCATCCCTTTTGGTGTTAGACTCCTTCAAACCATCTCCCACTTCCTCTTAGTTTTTGAGTCCTTCAAGGCAAAGAACTCTCTTAGCTGATTGCTCATTCATTGGACCTTTTTTGTCCTTATCCTTGTTCATCTTAGACAGCTCTCGATCCTCTTCTAAATTGGATTCAAGAAAGACAAACCTTCATGTGCAGCCGAGCCTTTTTTTCTTTGGGCTCTCTTGACTATGGCAGGCTTGGATCAAGATCAGGCTTGGCTAAACCTTAGGCCTCTTATTAGGCCGCGACCGCACTTCTTGATCTTCCAAGATCGAATTCGAGCTTACACATCTTAAACCTTATTAAGTTAGACTTGACAAGCCATTCTTGGATCGATTCTTGGGGGCAAAGCCATTAAGCTCTTAGGTCTTAGGCTTTAGTCTCTTGGGCTGACAGCCTTGAAGCATCTTGGACTCATCTTGGGCTTGGACCACTTGCTAGGCTTCAAAAGAATCCAACCCATCTAAAAATTTTCCCACAAGCTCCTGGGAATCCTCCCGCGGGTAAAAATCCTTTTCCGTGTGGGAAAAGGACTCGAGAGTGTGAGCCACTGTATGCGCATCATGTGCACGTGCACCGTAATGCTCGCATGTCCCTTGTGCGCATGCAGATAGCCTGTTATGCGCATGTGTGCAGGCCGTGCCTCACATGTAAGTTCTCTTGGGTGCGAATCTGCGGGTTCGCGGGTAATCGACCTGCGGGCATGTTGCTTCTCGTGGGTTTCCCACTTTTTTTAGGACTCCTCCTTTAACACAGATTTGAAGCTCTTGGATAACACACGATCCATCATTTCTTTGAGAGGATTCATCCTTGAATCTATTTTACTTCCAACCGTTTTTTCATCCAAAGAAAAAGAAGCTAATAAGAATACAAAGCTATCTGCAGAATAGCTAGACAAATTTGATTGCTCCTGCACGAAGACACAATTCTTAGTCCCTGTTGGTGTACTATCTCCTTCTACCTACCGTCTTGTGAACACATCATAGGACTTCTTAATCTTAAAGTAGTCTTTGTACACTTCTCTCTTTGACAATGGAGTCAAAACATGATTAACATTCCTGTCGTACTGTTTTTGTTTTCCTAGTAATAAGTGCCATACTTGCATAGGAATGAAATTGTATAGTATCTCATCTTCATACTTACTACTTGAAAATGAAACTCGTACCTATTTAGTGACACTGATCTCCTTACTGTCATTTAGCCAGTTGACACAGGAGGTTATGGGGAGGATCGAATCAACTCCTATAACCCACTCAACGTTATGAAATACTAAAACTTAACTGCTTAAAAAAGTCCTCCCTCTAATTGAATCTAAAATCCTAAAAAGAATGCAAAAATAAAGACTAGAAAAAGTAAAACAAAGAAATGAAAAATGCCATGGACTTACTGATAAGTTGATCCTCACTCCTTAGCTCAACAAGACTTTTGAAGACTCCTACTCCTCGAAGAACTTGAAGAGACTAAAAATTAGCAAAAATACTAATAAAAGAAAAGCCTAAGCTTTTAAGAATTTATCTCAAATTGGTTGTAATTGGTATGCTTACAACCTATGGGTAAAAGCCTATTTATAGCTTTTCTTGGGATAATTCTAGATGATTAGAATCTCTTAAAGAAATTAATAAAATAATATCCTAGATAAAATTTTATCTAAATATAGGATAATTACATAATGAAATATTTATTCTATTCTATCTAAATACAAAATAATTAATTAAAATAATCTTAGGGATAGAATGTACATTAAAAAAAATAAGGTAAGGCTTTATCCCTTGTGATTTCCATGTAAAACACTTAGAGAAATTAATTTAGACATGTGAGAATTAAATTAAAAATGTGGCGGAATTAAAAGGTGGGGTCCAAAAGCCTAAAAATTAAAAAAAATAAAATATTAATTAATTAAAAAGGTGGGTGAGGGCCAGTTTGGGTAACCCGTGTGGGTTGGGCCGGCCGATTCGCTCAGTTCGCACAAGGCAGGGCCACAAGTGGCCGTGGAATTGTGCATTTGGCCTAGTTGGGTTGGTTTTTGGCCTAGTTACGTGGGCCAACCAGGTCGGGCCTGCCAGCTGTGGGCTTTCTCTTATGGACTGTGGGTCGTGCATGTACGGGCGGTGGTGCATACGAACCCAGGTTTGACACATGTGTAGTGTTGTGCACATGTCACATCTACGGGGTGTGTGGGTTAGCTTGTATTTCTTTTCTCTTTCTCCTTGGGCTATGGGTCTTTGCCTTCCTTAACTTGGGCCAAGGCTCGGTCCTCTCGCCCTTGGGTTGGACTTTCTCACAATTCTTGAAGCCCATTAATTTTACTTAAGTGTTAAGCCTTCTCGCTTGAACAAACTTGGCCCATCTATTAGAATTATCCCAGTTAGGAAAGCATTCAAGGATGAAATTACTTTTCTATTTTGGGTGTTCCTCATTGATGCAAGATTGCATCTTTAAAATTAATTCTAGGCTGTTTAGGATCAAATCACCATTTTAACTTATAGGGATTAGGGTGCGACATGTAAGTTAACCCTGCTTTATCTATCAGAAAGATGCTGGCAACATTGGGGCAATCACCTCCATCAATAATCACACTACAAGCTTTTCTATTAATGAGACATTTAGAGTGGAAGATGGTTTCCCTCTGATCCTTGTCTTTTGACTTGACTTGCATGTTAAGAGTTTGTTTGGTCACCAACACATCTCTCTAAATTGGTTGGGCAATACTTTCCTCACTATCCCTAAATGATGGCATGTCTCCCTATTCACTATCACTCTCATGATCATTGATGACATTCCCATCATCTCATATGATCATTGTCTATTGAATGGGACATTCGGATATAACTCTCAGACACTTAAAACACTTCACAGTGCTTTGTCTTACAACAAGTACCTTAGGGTTACTTGTTGGATTATTGGAAGGTTGTTTATCCTTTTTTCTCCTCAACCTTCTTATTCTCATCCCTTCTAATCGATCTCTGATTAACCTGAGGGGTGGCACTGACAAACCTCTTATGGTTCCTCTACTTTTTAATTGTTTCTCAATCTTGGTAGCTTTATAGACCATTTCTTCCAAGTCGACATAATTCTGTAATTCAAGAATATTGACAATCTCCTTATTCAAGCCCTCTAAGAACTGAGCCATAGTAGCTCATGCTCATTCTCCAACCCTAACCCGAATCATAGTGATCTCCATCTCCTTATGATATTCTTATGCTAAATTAGATACGTAAGCCAAACCTTGTAGCTTCTTATTCATATCTTTATCAAAGTAGGATGGTACAAACTACTTCCTCATGATAGATTTTAACTCTCTCTCTCTAGAGTGCGATAGGCTCATCTCCATCTCGTTCTCTGAGAGCAACTAATTAATCCAACCAAACTGAGGCATAATCAAAAAACTTAATAGTTGCCAACTTGATCTCTCTTCAGTATAGTTATGGCAACCAAAGATATGTTTGATCTTTTATTTCCATTCAAGATAGACCTCAGCATCATTCTTCCCTTGGAAGGCTAGTATTTGCATTTTAAATGCATTGAGACCTCCATTAACTTTTTTTCGTTGATCTTCCCTTATATTACCAGCATCATCACCGCAAGACCTTATCTCATCCTGTACTACTTGGTGTTAGGCATGGTTGCAGTTACCTCCCTACTTTAACCGATCCATTCGGGTAGTCATGCTCCCCATCTGTACACTTAACTGGGTAAACATGTCCATAATCCCTTCTTCCATGGTGACAGGTCTACTGTTGCACTTTGGTGAGACATAATGAAGTTCTTGTAAAATTAAAGGTTTGTGAAAAATAAATTCTCTCCCTCACCTTCACTCGTGTTTACCTCATAATCTCTCACACTACGACTTTTTCTATCAAGTTGAGCGTTCAGAATTGAATCCACTTAAATAAGGATCTACATGTTATTCTCAATGACACAATAATGAAATAAACACTCAAAGAAGGAATTACGTGCCTTTATTATATGTTAAGTAACTAGAAACAATTAACCACTTATATATGTATATGAGTAAAAACATAAAAAAGGATATAAATGTGGATCACAAGGAAAAAATTACGGATTTAAAGCATAAGGGCTCCAATCAATCCCGATGGATATAACTGAAAGTTTATGTAAAATCCTGATGGATATAACCCTATTAATGACTACACTCTAAGAGTGGTCAAGTTTTCTTATGAAATGTTTATGTAAAATTCCAGGATGTAAAACAAAAGTAGATGTGAAGCAAATGGATTTCGTTCACAGAAGTGAGTTAATATTCCTTTACTTGATGCAATAGAATGAAAGCAAAAGTTTTCATGCACACTTGATCGGTGATGTCCTCTTCCTTTGACACTTCAAAGATTTTCATTACACTAGGAGGCAGTTACTCATCTTTTGCTTGGTTTGAAAGCAAAACAACATGCCAATTGTCTTATGGCATGCAATTGAGATATTTTTGAATTTTTGAATTTGTACTTTTTTATTAATGCAATAATCACACAATCACTTGAATTGAACGAATAGAATGAATTCAAGTGAAATACAAGACGAATTAGCAATCAAAAACTTGAATTGTTAATTTATGCAAAATAAGAATGTTGAAGTAGTAAAGATAGTAGGTTCACTAGGAGCCTAAGCTCTTATGTTAGATGACACGGGAGGGGATGAGGAAAGATTATTTTGACTCTCGAAACCTCACACAATGTATGAATAAGAAGACTTAACCATGTTATTAACCCTCCATACTTGACGCTACACCTAACTATATGGCATGCAATGTCAAGATAATAGGGAAATAAAAAGAATAAGGAAAGACACCACGACCTACTCGATAATTTGATCATAATTTCTGAACTCAACAAGTCTTTGGAGGCTCCCTAGCTTGAGGAAACTTGAAGAACATTAAAAAATTAGAAAAAGCTAATTTAGAAACAAACTAAAAGCTTGCAAAATTTATTAACATGAAAGTTGTGATTACAACCTAAGGATTGAAGTCTTTATATAAGCTTTTATTTACTAATTCAACTAGAAGTAGGATTACAAATCCTACTTAAACTTTTAAACAAAATTTAACTCAAACTCTTAAATAAAAATATTAAAATAATTATTATAAATTTCCTTCTCATAGCTGAACTTGAACTTCATCTCGGTTTAGGTCTTCTAGTTGCACTCGAATTTATCTACTTTTATTTTTTTAGGGATTTTTGAGTAGGATTCTTGCTGGATTTTTGCAAGACTTGAAGTAGGGCTCATTAAGAGAACTTTGGCTTTGAAAAGGCTCCCTTGTTTGAATGTATGTCGTTCTTGGACTCCTTTCTTAAGATGAGTTCTTTTCTCCCTTTCTTGGTTATCATGATCCTTATTGAAGTCTATAATTTCCAGCAAGGTTACTTCTATGGAGTGGGTATCTTTTTGTTGGACTTGAAGTAGTAGAGTTGGAAGAGAAGTCTCCTCCCTTTTGGCATTGGACTCCATCAAGCAATCTCCCTCTTCCTCTTAGTTTTTGAGTCTTTTAAGATCAAAAACTCTCTTGGTCGATTACTCCTCCATTGGACCTTCTTGGTCCTTCTCCTTATCGGTCTTGGATAACTCTCTATCCTCTTCTAAATTGTATTCAAGAAGGACAAACCTTCTTATGTTGTTGAGCCTCCTTTTTTTGGGTATCATGTTATGACAGGCTTAGATCAAGATCAGGCTTAGCCGAACCTTAAGCCTCTTATTAGGTAGTAGCCACACTTCTTCTTGATCTTTCAATACTGAATTCGGGCTTACACATCTTGAACCTTCTCGGGTTGGACTTAACAAGCCATTTTTAGACTGGTTCTTGGGAGTAAAGTATTGGGCTTTCAGATCTTAGGCTTTAGCCTCTTCAGTCGGTTGTCTTGAAGCATCTTGGACTCACCTTTGGCTTCGATCACTTGTTGGGATTCAAGAAAATCTAGCCCACTCGAATTGGCCCACAAGCTCGCAGGAATCCTCCTGTAGGTAGGAATCATTTTCCACACGGGAAAAAGACTTACTGGTGTGCGCCACTGTATGCACACCATGTGTTTGCACATTGGTAGTGTGTGTGTGTGTCCCTTGTGTGCGTGTAGATAGTCTGATGTGCGCATGCATGTTGTCCATGCCTCTCATGCAGTTGCTCTTGCGTGCATATCCATGGGTTCGTGGGTAATCGACCCGCAGGCATGCTACTTCTCGCATGTCTCCCACTTGATTTAGGACTCCTATTTTGACTTGGATTTGGAGCTCTTGGTCATAACATAAATCTTTAATTCTAGGTGCCTTGTTAACAGAAAGGTCTACAGTGTGATTATTGATAGAGGAAGTTGCACTAATGTCGTCAACACTTTACTAATAGATATGGTAGGGTTGACTTGTATGCCACACCCTAATCCCTATAAACTACACTGGCAAGATGGTAGTAAGGAGGTTAACATCACAAAATAGATTTAGGTTTTGTTTTTTATTGGTATATATGAAGACGAGGTACTAAGCTATGTTGTTCCTATTCAAATGAGACACCTATTATTAGGGAGACCATGATAGTATGACAAGAATGTTAATCATCCTGGGGGAAAGAATCATTATTATGTGTGTATAGGAGGTTGCATCCATGTCCTAACCCTATTATCAAGAAGAGAAGAACGGAAAGATGAGCTCAAGATCAAGAATGTCTTATAATGAGTTCATAGGTCAAGAAGTAGAGAAGGATAATGCCCCAACAAGGACCAAGAATTGTTTCCTCATGTAGGACACTCAGCTGTACCTAGCTATTTCTTAGATTTCTTGGTACTATCTTTAACTACTTTGTCTTTACAAGGGAAAGTTGTAAAAAGTACAGATTTTTAGGATGAATCTTTCAGAAGAAGGGGGAAATTATGTGATAACGAATGAGAAAAGTCCTTGTAACAAGTGGGAGACTCAAGTGGGGGAATATTTCTAGTACTCAAGCATATGTGGGGATATGGTAACAAGAGGGTGTAAGCAATCATGTAATAAGTGCTTCCAGGGCATGCTAGGAAGTGCTCTCGAACAAAGATTACCTGTATAAGATCTTTCTAAGTCCATTGGCCAGAAAGGAAGTGAGCTAGGGGTCTAGAAAGAAATAAATAGGCTTGGACATTTGCCTAGAAGGAGAAAGAACAAGTGTTGGCCTGAACAAGGAAATTACTAGGCCTCACGGCCAAGGAGAGGAAGTCTAAATAAGAGAAAGTCCAAACCATAGTATGAGCGTGGATGCTCATTGGATACATACGCATGGACCGTCACATGAGCAAAAAAAGCACCATCAAAGGCGAGATCTTTTCTCAAGTGAAGAAGCACGTGAGGCAAATAGGGCAGCTGAAGCTGCACGGAGTAAAAGCGATCATGTGCGTGCACACCCTTCAACATGTCGGGCAAGAGCATGCATATAACATCTCTGAGACTTAGAGAGTAAAAAAGAGCCAATTACCAAATAGTTATGAGTGTTAATAAAAAAAAACTTATCATTGAAGCAGAAGATAATGAGTAGAAGAGAGCCAACTACTTAAGTAGTTATGAGTGCTAAAACAAAAATTGATATAGAAGCATAAATAGAAAACACCTTAGAAAGCAATCTAAGATTTTAAAACTTATATCAAGGCCATAAGTTGGTAATCTTAAGTATAAAATACAACTAGAGTTCTGACGGGATTTTATATCAGAGTACAAAATAACTATTATACTCGAATTATTTCCTAGAAAACTTTTAAAAAATCTACGAATGGGTCTAGTCAAGTCAAAGGGATGACTCGGGGAGCACTTCCTCAGTTTTCTCATCATCTAGGGGACACAGATTAGGGGTGAGTTCTATATAAACTCAGTAAAAGAAACAATATTTAAAACTACACAGCTAAGGCTTAAAAAGTAAACAACATAAACAACACTTTATATACCTCTTACCTGGGGAAGCTATCGTGGGATGAAGTCATATAATCATTCAGAAAAATCTTTTGTCTTTATTAAGAAATTTGACAAATCAATTATATAACCAAGTTAAGAACACCATTACTCAACATTTAAGTAGGCATGCTACGTCACATTTGGCATACCCGAATGATGTATCAAACATACAATCTAACAATGGCATGCTCAATAAATAGATAAACAAAAAATACAAAACATCGTAGAGATACTATTAATACAAGCATCATGCTTGTAAATAGAAGAATTATCATACAAATCATGATTAACAATCTTAACCGCATCTAGGTTTTATTAAGTTTTTTACTGATCTCCGTACAAAGTCGTTACAACATATATCCATTAAGGGTAGAAGGGATCCCCGACTATCGCTGTGAATCATCAAACCATTCTTGAGTGATTCTCATTTTCCCATCTAAAATACGACCACAGCTGTACTTCACCACTGTGCCCCTACATGTACTTAAGGTGTATCTTCTCTCGTTAGAAGGATCGCTGATCATCATAGGGAGCGGTTCACCAACACGTTTTTAGAGGAAAGAGAAACAAAAACCCTTCAGATAAATAGTCAAATGTATTTTTCCATTATTTTCACTTGTTTATTTCATACTCACAATAATTTTATATCCTTTCATATGCATACAACATATTTAATTCAACCATTTCCGAATTTGCCGAGATTCTATAATTTATCTAACTCATAGGCCCCTTTCTCACCTATCTGACCCGAAGGCTCATTTTATATGTTCGGTCTGAAAGCTCATTACCCGAACTCAACCTGCAGGTCATCCTCTTAAGCCAAGGCTCACTAGGATAATCCTCTTCGCCATTACCAAGGTAAAGCGAAGGGATAAACCCACATGAAATTTTCAATCATCATGTTTTCGTGTATGTTATGAAATATGTCATGGTTTAGACAGTGATCAAATATCGAGAAGACTAAAGCATCAATCATCATGTTCAACAATACTATTTACGTAAACAAGCAGAAAACCTAGTAGGAACTCATGTATCATAGTCATGTGGTACGATTATTATATTTTATACTTTACATAATCATAAATATTCTGTGTTTCACTTTAAGAAACTAGGTGGGGTTTCATTGACGTATTCGGCCAAGGGCTACACATACTCAGATTTAACCATTCGGGATATTCTCTAAAGCTGAAGCTCCTTAGAACAACTCTTTTTGTCATTACCAAAGGTAAGACAAAGGGTCAATCTCACATGTATCTCAAATCATTATTCTAACATATTTATCGTGGAAGAATCTTCACATATCAATAATAAATCACCAATGCAAACATAGAAATTTTTCCACAATCCTTCAATTTTTACCAAATTAATTAACTAAAAAGAGCACTTATAAATGTAGATAAAAATACTAAAGAATCTCTTACTGAAACCGAGTCAACTTAGTTTTTGTAAGTGAAGGAAAGAGCTCCTAGAAACTCTTAGAACAAGCTTGTAAAATTCCTATTTTTATCCTTATTTCTTGCTTCTTCCTTTCTCTAAAATCTCCTCTTTCTCACTCTAAAATATCTCTTTAGAAAGGGGAAGTGGAAGCAAAATTAAGGTGCTAAGGGAAATGAGAAATGGAAGGGAGGAGGAAAGGTGAAAAGAAGTGGGAAAGGGAGGTCTTTAAATAGGCAAAAGAGGTGGTTTGGAAGTGTGACAAATAGAGAAAATCCATGAAGATGAAACGAGGGGTGGGGGAAAGTAGGACCCATTTGGCATGGCCAAGCATGGCCAACAAGACATGGCAGTCAGTTGTCTGTCGATGGTTAGGTGATAGCGCTCAGCTACATGCTACGCGCGACCATGTTGCCCGTGCATTGTGCCCATAATTGCACTCAATGCGCACATCTGTGCGGGCTCGTTGGCGTACGGGCTGCGGGCTGAGGGTTTTTGCTTCCTGCTTCGCTAATTTTCACTGATTCTTGCCGTTTCCATGAAAATTAAATTAAAAATAATTTTAGAATAAAATGAATAAAATTATATAAATTACTTAAATTATTTTAAGGTAAAATACCAGTAATTTAAATACTAATGGAAATTTAAATGACCATGAGGCCTAAAATAATGGAGTTCGATGTATGTTAAATGCAAAGGATTTTGGGATATTATATTCCCCTCACCTTATAAAAATTTAGTCCTCTAAATTTGTAGAAGTCTTTAAATCAAATCAGGATATAAGTCCCACATCTCTTTTTCTTCCTTCCACGTCGCCTTGTCGGTAGTGTTGTGTTACAAATGCACTCTGACCATAGAAATCCTCTGGTCATATAGAATCTTCTCCGTCCAATCGATGATCTCTAAAGGATACATTGCATAAGTGTTGTCTGTGCGGATAGGAGCTCTTGGGTGCATGATGTTGAGAGAAGAGTCATGGAGATGTTTCCAAATCATAAAAACATGGAAGACATTGTGTAAGGAAGCATACTTGGGGGTCAAAGCGAGGCAATATACATTCTGTGATCTTCAAGGGTCCAATGAAATGAGGACACTTTTTTCTCTGTCCATATTGCGATGTTGCCCGACAAGAATAGATCTTAAGGAAAGCATGGTCACCACCACAAACTTTAAGTGCCATCTCTGATTTTCCATGTAACTTTCTGGCAATTTTGAGTAGTGAGGAGGTGTCTTTGGATAATGTCAACCTTCTCGATAACTTCCTGAACATAGTCTAATACAGGGAGATGCATGTTTCTAACCCCATTTCAACGACTCAGAGATCGCAAGCCTTACCATAGAGGGCTTCAAATGGAGCCACGCCAAGGCTAGACTAGTAACAATTGTTATAAGCAAATTCACAAATGGAAAGGTGTTGATCCTAATTGTTATCAAAATCTACAACGCAGGCACGCAACATGTCCAGAAGGATCAGAATGGTCTATCCTGACTAGCCAATCGTTTAGGAATGACCGACAGTATTGAGATTTAGATTGGAGCCAATAGTTTCTTGGAAGCTATCCTAAAAGTGAGGAGTGAATTGAAGGTCCTTGTTCGATACCAGGAAAGTAGGAATACCATGAAGTCAGACAATCTCCTCAATGAATAACTGAGCTAGTTTCATGGATGTGTTAGTGGTCTTTGTTGCAAGAAAGTGGGTAGACTTTGTCAGCCAGTTTACGATGACCCAAATGACATCTTAGTTAGCGCCGGTCTTGGGTAGTCTTATGATGAAATCCATTGTGATGTGTTTCCATTTCCATTTAGGAATGGGGAGACCTTGCAAAAGACCCCAAGGCATTTAATGTTTAGCATTGATTCTCTAGCATGTGGGACATCGGAAGACATATTCAGCGATATCCCTCTTCATACTAGGTCACCAGTATTAGCGTATCAGATCGCGGTACATTTGGGTGCTACTAGGGTGGATGAGTAGCTTGGATGCATGTGCCTCCTTAAGAATATCTTATCAGAGTGTGGGTCTATTAGCTAACCAAATCTGATTGTGGAACTGGTACAATCCCTCATTAGTCACTTTGAAGTTATCGTTGTTACTGCTATCTCCCTCGAGGCAAACTTGCCTTTGTGCTCCATAATCTCTAGGTCCATCGTCTGGGCTTCCCAAAGTCTAACGGGGATGATTGCTGATCCTGAATCTATGCAAGGTCGATACGGTGGTTGCAGTTACTCACTCGAAGTTCCTGAATCGATTATACTACCTCGATTACACTACCTCTATTTGGATGATGTAAGATCGTGCAATCATGATCCTTCAAAAGATCAATCCAGCGCTCCTGCCTTTTATTCCATTCCTCTTGGGAAAATAAGTGCTTCGGACTTTCATGATCAGCATGGATCTCAAAAGTCCGACTTTACAGATAGTGACGCCATATCTTTAAAGGGAAGGCAATGATAGTGAGTTCAAGGTCATGAGTGTAATCGTGCTCATATAGCTTCAGTTGTGTGGAACCATAACCTATAGCTCAGCCTTGTTGCATGAGCACACAATCCAAACTAGTATGAGATGCGTTACAATCTATCTGAAGACACTAGACATTGTTGAGAAAAACCAACATTGGACTGGTGGCAAACCGACACTTGATTTCTAAAATACTTCCCTCACACTCGAGGTCCTAGTTAAAATAGAACTCCCTTTTAATGAGGCTTATCATAGAAATAGCGAGATGAAAAAAGTCCTAGATGAAATGCTAATTGTATCTAACTTTCCTAACAAATCTGCGGACATCCTTGGTGTGGACTAGTTGGTCCAAACTGATGACACCCTCGACCATGGCAGGGTCAAGGAAACCTCTTACCATGTGGCCAAGGAAGGAGATTCAGTCCATCCAGAAGGAGCATTTATCAAACTTAGCATAAAGGTAGTGCTGAAGAAGGGCCTTCATCATAAAAGTGACAGCATGATCTTGAGAGTTCTTTGAGTATACTAAGATGTCATGACATAGATAAGAACACACTAGTTCTGGACAGACCCAAAAATTTGGTTCATGAGGTCCGTACAAATTGCTAGAGTATTTGTTAGACCAAGGGGCATAACTTGGAATTCAAAACGACCATACTGACAGCAAAACCCTATCACTGGTATATCCTCGGTCCAAACTCATACTTGATTATAACTAGAGCTGCGATGGATTTTGAAAAATATCAATGTGCCCATAAGTAGATCAAATAGGCACACCTAAACATCTAAAACATACAATCAAATAATGACATGCTCGGTAAATAGATGAATAAATCATACAAATCATCATAGAGATAACACTAATACAAACAACATACTTGTAAATTGAAGAACCATCATGCAAATCATGATTAACATTCTTAACTGCATCTAGGTTTTATTAAGTCTTTTACTGACCTGAACGCGAAGCCGTCACAACGTATATCCACTGGGGGAAAAAGGGATCCCTAGCTATCGCTGTGAATCACCGACCCATTCCCAGGCCATTCTCATTTTCCCATCTAAACTATGACCACGGTTGTACTTCGTCACTATGACCCTACATGTACTTAACATGTATCCTCTGTCGTAAGAGGGACTGCCGATCATCACAGAAAGCGGTTCACCAACACTTTTTCATATGAGAAAGAAATAGAAACCCCTCAGAGATAATAGTCAAACGAATTTTTCTGTTCTTTTCACTTTTTTATTTCATACTCACAATAATTTCATATCTTTTTCATATGCATACAACATGTTTGATGCAACTATTTTCGAATCCACCAAGATTCTATTACTTATCTGGCCCATAGTCCCCTTTCTCACCTATCTAGCCCAAAGGCTCATTTTCTATGTCTAGCCTGAAGCCTTATTTTCTGTGTTCGACTCGAAGGCTCATTACCCAAACTAGACCTTCGGGTCATCCTTTTGAGCCAAGATTCACTAGGATAACCCTATTCACCATCACGAAGGTAAAGCAAAGGGCCAAACCCACATGCAATTTCCAATCATCATGTTTTCGTGCATCATGTGAAATATGTTATTATTTAGACAGTGATCAAACATCGAAGAGACTTAAGCATCAATCATCATGTTCAACAATATTATATTCGTAAGCAAACAGCAAACCTAGTAGGAACTCATGCATCGTAGTCGTGTGGTACGATTATTATATTTTACACTTTACATAATCATAAATATTTCGTGATTCACTTCTAAAAACTCGGTGAGGGTTCATTGACATATTCAGTCAAGGGCCCCACATACTTGGATTTAATCATTGGGGGTATTCTTTAAAGCCAAATCTCCTTATAATAACCGTCTTTATCATTACTAAAAGTAAAACAAAAGGTCAATCCCACATGTATCCCAAATCATCATTCTAACACATTTATCATGTATGAATCTTCATATATCAATAATAAATAAATAATGCAAACATAGAATTTGTTTTCAAAATCCTTCAACTTTACCAAATTAATTAACTAAAAAGAGCAGTTAGAAATATAGATAAAAATACTAAAGAATCTCTCACTGAAATCGAGTCGACTTAGTATTTTAGAAGTGAAGGAAAGAGCTCCTAGAAACTCCTGGAACAAGTTTGTGAAACTCCTACTTTTCTCCATCTTTTTTGCTTATTCCTTTTTCTAAAATCTCCTCTTTCTCACTTTAAAATATCTCTTTAGAAAGTGAAAGTGGAAGAAGAATTGATGTGCTAAGGGAAGTGAGAAATGAAAGGGAGGAGGAAGTGTGAAAGGACATGGGAAAGGGAGGTCTTTAAATAGGCAAAATGGGTGGTTTGGATATTCAATAAATTGTGAAAATCCATGTAGACAAATGGAGAGGTGGGTGAAAAGTGGGACCTACTTAGCATGGTCAAGCATGGCTGACAGGACAAGGTAGTCAGCTGTCCGATTGGTGGCTGGTTGACATCGTGCAGCTGTGTGCTGTCTGCCATCTGTGGGCTGGCTTGCCCACGTGGGCTGATTGCGCACTGGGTCATGGACACGCAGTCGTGCCAACCGTTGACTGTGGGTTTTTGCTTCCCGCTTCGTCGATTTTCACTGATTCTTGCCGTTTCCCTGAAAATTAAATTGGAAATAATTTTGGAATAAAATGGATAAAATTATATGAATTACTTAAATTATCAGTAAGGCAAAGTACTAGTAATTTAAATGGCCATGAGGCCAAAAATAATGTAGTTTGATGCACATTAAATACAAAGGATATCGGGGTGTTATACTAAGTATCATAAATACAAAAGACAAGGTTCTTACAAAATACTACATTAGAGTGTAGATTAAACAATTGCAGGTAAATTATATTCTAGAGATTCACTAAGGATCTGCGAATAGGTCTAAACAAGCTTCAAGAGGTAATTTGGGGAGCCATTCCTCAACTTCCACGTCATTTGGGGGGCACAGATTAGGGGTAAGTTCCATGTCAACTTGGTAAGGGAAATGGTATGTAAAGCACACAGCTAAGGTCTATAAAAGGGATTAACTTTTGGAATAAAATATTATTCCTTAATTAAATGACTTACCTCAGAAGTCTCCATAAGGCGAGCTTAATTAAAATACTTAGAAAAGATTGTATTTTCTTTAGAAAAACATATGGTTATCATTAACATATCAAATAATAAGGACATAAAGTATAGAGTAAAATAATAAACAAACATTGTAATAGAAACTAGTCAAACTAACTAAGAACACAACACTCTCAGAATAAAATAGAAGAACCATCATATAAAATCATCCTAAATGCCAACTAAGTATCATAACAGTGTTTTATTTCGGTCTTTTACCGACCTCCATGCGAAGTCGTCCATAACATATATCTACTGAGGGCAGAATGATCCCGACTACCATTATGAATGATAATCAATTTTTATTTCATAACGGTTAAACTAATGACCATGGCCATACGCCACTGTTGTGTCCCTGTATACCATCGTGAATCCACTATCATAAGAGAGAACACCAATTTTATTTCTATATTCATTTTAGATATAATGTACTTACGATGACAGTACATTGCCAATGTGGCTAATATACGTGCAATAACAAATCCTGATACAACCTATGATAGCCCGAATCCAAATATCAGTGGGTATGGATATTAGCACAATATTTTTAAATAGTGGAACTGATAAATATTAAACATGCAGCAGAACTATACTTTAATACACATTCCTTATGATAGAATAACTATCTATTTAAAAATAATTGAGGAATCTAAATTAATTTATAAATCTAAAATAGAAACTAGTAAGTTTTTCTTCACCATCTTCTATTGATCTTGGACTTGTTTCTCATATCCTCTGACCTGGATGGGGGGGTGAATTGGGGTGAGCTTCACGAGCTCAGTAAGAAAGAAGATTTTATAACAGAGACTTACATGCATGCATTTACACAATATATAAAAATATAGAAATATTATACTAGAGAAAATATCAAATAAGGCATTTGTGACATCCTAAATGCTGATTAAGGCATAAGGGTGCCAGATACAGACACATATTATGAATGCATAGTAGTTAATTGTATGCAGTCGAACAATTTATTACAAATATCTTATAAAATATATGAGTTCCAATTACATATAAAACTGAGGCTAGAAGTGACAACAAAATACAAAATATCAAAGTACAAAAAAATGCACTTCTATCACTATGTAAAAGGACTCATAAGAGTGCAGGACAAGTCATGTACTTAAAGGTTTATGAATGTATAAAATTCTCAATGACTTTAAGGGGTGGGTCAGTGATCGGTTCCTCACTATCTTCCTCATCCAGAGGGCGGCATGAAAGAGGTGAGTTTCATATACTCAGTAAGAAAAATAATATTTAAATAATATTGTAAGATTTTAAAAGTGATTAATTATGTCATCTACACTTACCATCAAGAGTCACATCAAGGTCTTTTCTTAAATTATAAAAATAATTTATTTATTAAAAATATCAAATCCATCGTGCCATCATCATATCAATCAAATCAATCATGCTGATAACAGAGAAAATCATACAAATCATGATATGCACAGTTTTTCGTGTCATTCTTCACGAAGTTGTCCTGACTTCCATCTACTGAGGGCAATACAGATTCCCAACCACCCAAGTGGAATGACCAATTCATTTCATTTATAACAGTAATTTGTGGCTTGCTAAACCAACAACATATTTGCAGTTTGCAATACCATGACACGATCTATGACCACGGCCGTGCCAACCTTAGTTGTCCTACATGTTAACTATGGCCACGGCTGTACTTCGCCAACAGTGACCCTACAGTCATATCGCATCACCATTCTCGTCAGAGGGTATGCCATCATCTACAAGGAGTGGTCCTCTCACGTCTTTTCAGACCAGATGGAGGAGAAACAAAAATCCCTCAGAGATGAAAAAAAACCTAATGAAACACTTATTGAATCATGCATGTTAATACCGGTACATGTTTCTCATATCTACACACCATTTCATGCTTAATCATTTTTCCACCATCAATTGCATCACATATCAATATTAAATCATTTAAATCATATGCAAGTTAACAAGTTTATATACGATCATAAAACATGCATTATCAAGTAAAATTTACTTCATTTAGACATTTAACTTAATCTTGTAAATCATAAATTTAAACTTTATAATTTTATTTTAGAAATGCTCCTTAGGATGCTTAAAAGTAAATACTAAATTGGTTGCCGAAACCTCGAAGTTTCCTATACCTTTTCTTCTTCTTCTCATCTCCCTCTCTCTCTAAGCTCTTAGAGGATGGAAGAATAGAATGGAAGTGATGAGGAAATGGTGAAGAGAGGGTCCCTATTTATAGAAAATGGGGACTGTCGGATTTGCACCAAGTGGCAAAATCTGGTGAGGAGAAAGGAAGTCAATGAAAAAAGTAGTGATGTGATGACTGACAGATGTGACTAAAGGACAGACGATGTGACGTGACGACAACGTAAAAAACGGAGGCACGCCACCCAATCTAGGGTGGCACATCGCCCAAGTGACGACAACACATTGCCCAAGTTGCTTGCCACCTAATTGGTGGCGCACGGCACCCAAGGGGGCGATATGCTCTGCTCGAGGCAGCAGCTCACTGCCCTAGTTGATCGCGTGCATAGGACCTACGATCCGTAGGGCAATACGGGCAGGTATACTTAGCGCAGGTCCATGCGCGTAGGCATACTACACAGGCCAACTTCATGGATAGTGCGTGAAGGCGCACATAGCCGCGCCCATTTGTATGCGATGGGACACGCACGCAGACCAGGCCTCGCGGCCTGCGTAGATAGGACGTGCACACAGGGTGCGCGTCTTGTGCTAGTTGCGCGTGCGCATGTGAGAGTGGCGTTCAGTGCCTGCGCGAGCTGGTCCCTTCTTGCGAGCATTTTTTCTGCAGGATTATTTGCATTGTTTATGGTTGTTTTTATTGAAAACTTATTTTAAAATAACGATAAAAATATAATTTTTCTAGAACAAAATAAAATGATAAATTTTAAGAATTATTTAATTAAATAAAAATATTAAATTTAAATATAAAACACGTTATTTATCCAAAAATTAAAATCATGAAATATTTAAAGATTTAAGCGGCCTTAGGGCCCGAAGAAATAGGGTTTCGTAATTACAAATTAAATGTAAAATTTTTCGGGGTGTTACATTCCTCCCACCTTAGAAAATTTGGTCCCCTAAAATTTTTATGAATAAGTCTAGGAACTTCTCTCTCATCTTACTATCCAACTCTTAGGTCGCATTTTCTAGAGCGTGGTGTTGCCACTGCACCTTCACCATGAGGATCTTTTTGTGACACAAAACCGTGTCAGTCCAACCAAGAATTTACGCGGGGAGTTCTTCATACGTCATATTAGCTTGCACCTCATCTCTTTGTGAGGAATGATATGAGAAGGGGCGGGGTGGTATCTTTTAAATATGGAGACATGGAAAACATCATGTAGACCCATAAAATCTTGAGGCAGAACAAGGCAGTACGCCACGGGTCTAACACATTTAACGATCTAAAAAGGTCCCACATAATGGGTGCTCAACTTTTCTCTTTTTTCAAATTGCATTTGTTTCTTGTAAGGGAAAATCTTGAGGAAGACTTGGTCACCAACAAAAAATTCCAAGGTCTTCTATGGTTACCCGTGTAACATTTCTGGCAACTTTGGGAAGTGGCCAAGTTCTTATAGATGATAACAACATTCTCGATAGTCTCTTGGATGAAATCAGGTCCCAAAAGGTGCTAGTTTTTAACTTCGTTCTAGCAAGTGGGAGAACACCAGGGCCTACCGTACAGGGCTTCATACAGAGCCATGCTAATACTGGAATGATAACTGTTATTATAAGCAAATTCACACAAGGAAAGATACTCATACCGGAAGGCTGTGTTCAGAATGTCTTCTTCTTTGACTTGCAATTGTTAGTATCCTAATATGAAGTCATATTGGATAAGATTGAAACTCCTTATAGCTGATAAAAAAATTCATCGATACGACGTAGAGGATACTTACTCTTTATCGTTATCCGGTTAAGTTCTTTGTAATCTATGCAAAATCTGAGGCAGCCGTCCTTTTTCTTAATGAATAACACTGGGGCACCCCAAGGGAATTACTAAAGAAGTTGGGAAAGCTGGTTTTCTAATTTCGCAAGCTCAGTATGACTCATGCGATAGGCAGGTTTTGAGATTGGTTGTGTTCCAAGAAGCAGGTCGATAGAAAACTCTATCTCCCGTAGGGAGGTAGACCAGGTAGTTCTTTCAAAAAGACTTCCGAAAAAATAGTAGGAATGGAGTACACATCAGGATCACATCTATAATCCTATTTATTCAATAGTTAGAAAATAATAAAAGTAGAATTTTATTTTATTTTTGTGGATCACAAGGTTACAACTTTACTTTCACAGTTAATGATTGTCCTATATTTATCTAACCAATCAAATCCTAAAATAACATCAAATCCTAAGAAATCTAAAAGTATTAGATCTATTAATAATTCTACTTCTAAAGTTTTTTTTAAATGGTTTTTATACATACAGTGAGTTTTTAATAAGCCCCTAGAGGGAGTTTCTATAACTAATACTTCACCTAGAGGTTCAAGCCTAACATATAATTTACAACTAAATGCACAAGAGATAAAAGAATAGGTAGCACCTGTATCGATTAGAGCCCTGACAGAAATGTCATGGATAAAAAGCATACCTTGGATGAGGACAAGAGTGGGGAGGGCACCGGGTTCATCAAGATGATACACATGACCCTAGGCTATAGGTCTGGCCCATGTTCTTCGATCACTAAGGGCAGTCACAATAGGTATGGCCATTTCCTTCAGTTGCTGAGGGCAGTCCTTCACAAAGTGCTGAGTGCTTCTGCACTAATAGCAGGCTTTGTTCAGATGCTAATAGGGTTGATCACCATGCAAGTGACCACAATGCCGACATGGTTAGGAATAGCAGGCTATCTAGTAGGTGGAGGTAGAGTAGGGGGAGGGGCAACTCGGGGTCATTATCAAGATGGCTATTGACTGGGTCAGGCAGTTTTCTTCTGGGTTGTTGGGGTTCGTGTTGTTGTTGTTGGGTACAGACTCAGGCAATGCATTTGTGCCTGGCCGAGATAAGATCTTCGACCAGCTAGGCATGTTCTAGCACCTCGGTATATGAGATAGGTCTCAGCATCGTAACCCAATCGTAGATATCAACACAAAGGCCCTTCAAAAACTTCCTAACTTTACGACTTTCAAGGGTGACCATTAGTGGGGTAAATCTAGACAGATGGATGAATCGGGTTGTATATTGGGCAACCGTCAAGTTTTCCTGGTAGAGATCCTAAAATTCCTCCTCCTTTTCTTGGGCATAAGCTGAAAAAAATTTATCAAAGAACGCGTCCATGAAAACCTCCCAAGTAATAGGGGTAGGTAAGACTTCTTTTTTAAGTCGCCATTAATGTTTGGCTTCACCGGTTAGCATGAAGGCTACTAGGGGCACTTTTGCTCCTCAGTTAGGTCTAAGATAGAGAAAAGTTTCTCTATCTATAGGATCTAGGCCTCAGCTACTAAGGGGTCGGGGCCTCTTTCGAAGTGGGGTGGGTTAAGCTTCCTAAATGGGAGATAGATCTTTCGGCTGATCGATATTTTGGGGCAGGATGTTGGCAAGGGTTAGCTTGGTTTTGTTCTACAGCTACGGTCAATCCCTGGATAGCTTAGAAGAGTTTGGCAAACTCGACCCTAGTCAGATGATCCTGGGCCTCGGGTCTTTTGGTACGTTCTTCAGAAGGTCTTCCTCGCGTCATTCCTACAAAAAAAAAAGGAAGGCACGGGTTGGTGGTCTAGTTTTTAGAAAGATGACTTATTTTCCTAAATATCTTAGAGGGTTTTCTACCTACAACCTCAGTTGTAAGGGATTGGTCTGCGTAACTGCTCTGATACCGTTTGTGACATTCCAAATGTTGACTAAGGCATAAGTGTGACAGATACAAATACAAATTACGAGTGCGTAGTAGTTAATTGTATGAAGCGAAGCAATTTATTACAAATCCCTTACAATGAGTTCTAATTACATATATAACTGAGGCCAGAAGTGGCAAAAAAATAAAAAATATCAAAATACAAAAAAGGCCACTACTATTACTCTGTAAAAGGAATCATAATGCGGGACAAGTCATGCACCAAAGGTTTAAGGATACACGAAATCCTCAAAGACTTTAAGGGGTAAGTCAACGATCGGTTCTTCACTATCTTCCTCATCTGGAGGGAGACATGAAAGGGGTGAGTTCCATATACTCAGTAAGAAAAATAGTTTTTAAATAACATCATAAGATTTTAAAAGTGATTAATTATGACATCTACACTTACCATCAAGAGTCACGTCAGGGTCCCCTTTTAAATTATAAAAATAATTTATTTATTAAAGAAAATATCAAATCCATCACGCCATCATCATATCAATTAAATAAATCATGCTGACAATAGAGAAAATCATACAAATCATGATATGCACACTTTTTTGTGTCATTTCTTGCGAAGTCGTTCTGACTTCCATCTATTGAGGGCAATATGGATTCCCAACTACCCATGTAAAATGACTAATTCATTTCATTTATAACAGCAATTTGTCTCTTGGTAAACTAACAGCACATTTGCTGCTTGTCAAACCATGACACGATCTATGATCACGACCGTGCCAACTACAGTGCTCTTAGATGTTAAGTATCATCACGGCCGTGCTTCACCAACGGTGACCCTTAAAGTCATATCGCGTCATCACTCTCGTCAGAGGGTACATCGTCATCCACAGGGAGCGATCCTCTCATGTCTTTTTAAACCAGATGGAGAAGAAATAGAAACCCGTCAGAGACAAAAAAGCCTGATGAAACACTTATTGAATGATGCATATCAATATCAATACATGTTTCTCATGTCTACACACCATTTCATGCTTAATCACTCTTCTACCATCAATTGCATCACATATCAATATTAAATCATTTAAATCACATACAAGTTAACGAGTTCATAACGATCATAAAACATGCATTATCAAGTAAAATTTACTTCATTTAGACATTAAAACTTAATCATGCAAATCATAAATTTAAACTTCATAATTTTGTTCTAGAAATGCTCATTAGGATGTTTAAAAGTAAATACTAAATTCTTTACTGAAGCCTCGAAGTTTCCTACACCTTTTCTTCTTCTTCTCCTCTTCCTCTCTCTAGATCACTCCCTCTCTCCCTAACCTCTTGGAGGATGGAAGAATGGAATGGAAGTGATGAGAAAATAGTGAAGGGAGGGTCCTTATTTATAGAAAATGGGACTGTCAAATTTGTGTCAAGTGGCAAAATTTGGTGAGGGGAGAGAAAGTCAATGGGAAAAGAAGTGATGTGATGACTAAAAGATGTGATCGATGGATGGATGATGTGACATGATAGCAGTGCAAAAAATAGAGGCACGCCACCCAATCGAGTGCGGCACGTCGCCCAAGCTTGTAGCAGCTCACTGCCCAACCGGTGGAGTGCAGTGCCTGAGGGGGCGGTGCACACTACTCGAGGTAGCAGAATGTTGCCCCAGTCAGTTGCACGGAGTAGGACTAGCCTACTACGTGGACGACACGTGTATAAGATGCACGGAGCTGTGCTCGATTCTGCGTGATTGGACGTGCGCGGACTGTGCATGTCTGCGTGCAATGGGACGTGCGTGTAGATTGTGCCTTGTGTCCCGTGCAGGTAGGACGTGCGCACAATGTGCAGGTCTTGTGCTGGCTGTGCGTGCGCTCACAGGAACAGCGTGCAGTGCCTGCATGGCGGGACTCTTCCCACGGGCCTTTTTCCCAGGGGATTCCTGCCCTTTTATATATATATATATATTCGTAAAAATTATTTTCAAATAATGACAAAAATATAATTTTTTTATTACAAAATAAAATGATAAATTTAAGAATTATTTAATTAAATTAAAATACAAAATTTAAAATATGAAGAATGATATTTATCCAAAAATTAAAATTACAAAATATTTAAAGAGTTTAAGCGGCCTTAGGGCTTGAATAGATAAGGGTTCATAAATACAAATTAAGTTCAAAGGTTTTCAAGGTGTTACAGCATCACAGTCAAAATACGCAATAAAATAAATTATCACACGAAACATATTCTAATCCTCACTCTTCTAATCTAACTCTTGTTCTCATTTCAAATCATACTTTCATTTTCTCAATTCACACTTACTATTCTCAATTATCTCTTCTGAAACATATTCTTAATTCTATTCTTTTTCTTATTACTCTTACATACGCCTTACATATATAGTTTGCACACACATACATATGGATTCACGTCTTTCTCGAAACAAAATGGTTTACTCACACACATAAATCTCTCCACTCAGATTTCAATCCGGATTTCTCACCCACACATATCACTCAACTCAGACTTATAATTTCACTTTATTTAGTCTTTAAAAGCTTATTTAGGTTACCATTGTGCGATGCTCGTTACATCACTATCGAGGGAGGCGAAAAGGATTCCCCCATCGCATGGATAATACACACACAATTTCACATTAGCCACAGCAGGTACATTTGCTAGGTGACCCACACGCTCATAAATACCTATCCACATCTGGACTAGGTTTCACATAATTATCCATGTGTAGGTTCACCGTACCCACTGAACTTCAGCCACACACGCACCCTCCCCTCCTCGATTCACGGCTAGCGAAGTAAGTGTCTTATTAATTACTCACAGTTTTCTTATTCTATCATCAAAAGTTTCTCTCATTCTTTTATCTACTTACTACACAGTTTATTTCTGAATTTACCTAAATTCCCTATTTTTAGAACTATTTTATATATTTACCTTGTTATACCTTATTCAATCTATTTTTTTAACTAACCTATACTTCTCTATTCTTTAGTGTTTGTTTTCTAGATTTTTCAACTTATTTAATTTCTTATTTCATAATATAAAATTTACATTAATTTAAGGTTGTAATTTCTGTACACAATTAAGCACAACACACACACCATACACGATATCATCACTGATATTAGAGCCATATATTTCAAACCATATCTTGAATCATCTTGTACCATATCACACATCAAGCACAGGATACTCAGATTTCTCGCACAACTATCCCAGCTCACACAACATGTACAGTGTGCCGTAAATTTGTACTAAATCATACAACAAGTGCAGTGTACCCAAATTCCACACGTACACACTGGTTATACATTTCACACACATAATAGGGTGCACACATATTAACACACATATACTACCATCACTACATGTCTCACAAAGAATATATATTTATATTCACATACACACACAATCTCTACCGATACTGTAACATCCCAAATACAATTTTAAGGCATAAGGGTGCTAGATACAGAAATTGATTATGAGCGCATGATAGAAATTATATGCAACGGAGTAAATTAATACAAATCTCTTACACAATATATGAGTTTCAAATACGCATATATAACTAAGGCCAGAAATGGCTACAAAATATAAAATGTCAAAATAAAAAAAGGGCCACTTCTATATTATACTATTGGACTCATCAAAGTGAGGGAACAAATCATACACTCAAGGTTTGTAGACTCACAGGATCCCTATAGACTTTAAGGGATAGGTCAACAGATAGTTCTTCAGTATCTTCCTCATCTGGGAGGCGCATGGAAAGTGTGAGTTTCATATGCTCAGTAAGAAAAATCGTATTTAAATAACATCATAAGGTTGAAAAGGTAAATAATTATATCATAAATACTTACTACATGGTCATGTCAGAGTCCTATCATTCTTTATGAAAATAATTTATTTATTAAAAAATATTATGTCATAGTCACCATAATTAAATCAAAAATCATACTTGATAATAGAGAAAATCAAATAAATAACAAAATGCTTAGATTATCGTGTCATGCTTCGTGAAGTCATTCTGACTTCCATCTTTGAGGGCAGATATGAATTTTTGACTATCCATGTGGAATAACCAGATCAGATACAGATAACGGTAATTTGCTCAGATATATTTTTGGCTTGCCAAACCATGGTACGACTATGACCGCAACCTTACTGACCATAGTGGTACTATTAGATATTCTATAGCCACGACAGTACTTAACCAAAGGTGACCCCTAACAGATATTCACATCACCAGTCTCGTCAGAGGGTACACTATCATCTACAAGGAGCAATCCTCTCACATTTTTTCAGACCATATGAGGGAGGGAGAAACAGATACCCCTCAGAGATAAAAAACCTAACAAAAGCATGTCATTTATAAACCATTTATGTCATTATCGATAAATATTTCTCATGTATATGATTTAACATCATGATTCATCACTTTATCATGTTCATCATTTATGCTTTATTTAATCATCTATGCATACAGTATAAACATACATTAACATTCATCTTATTCATAAATAATCACAGTAATAATTAAGCATGCAAACAACTGGTTTACATATGTTAATATTTGATTTTATTTAGTCAAAAATACTCTTTGGAATGTAAAGATAAATACTAAATTCTTTATAAAAAATTTAAAGGTTTTCCCACATCTTTCTTTCTTTTATTCATTCCTCCTCTCACTCTAGCTCTCTCTCTCTCTAGAATTCCTTTGGTGGATGGAAGAATGAAGTTGGAGTGGTGAAGAAATCTTATGAGGAGAGAGAGGGGAAAAGTGACTTGACATGAGTGACGACGGACGAACAAGATTGATGGATGGCCGATGCGACAACGGTGAAAAAATTGAAGGCACATCACCTAAATAGCAGCGACATGACGCCCAACCAACAGCGCCCGTCCACAAGGGACGCGCACAATACTTAAGCCTGCTGCACGCATATAAGGTGCAGAGAGTTGCACTATTGTCTTCGTGTGATGTGTCGCGCATAGACTGTGTGCCTCGCTCCTTGTGCCGATGGGATGTATGCGCCGGCTCATGTCCCGTGTTGGCCACGTGCGTGCGTGCAAGTGGCACGTGGAGCCAACGCTAACGGGGAAAGCTTTCCCGTGAGTTTTTTTGCCGTTTTCTTCCTCCATTTTTCCTCAAAATTTTAAATTATGAATGATAAAAAATACATATTTAGAAAAAGTAAATGCAGAAAAATTAAATTTGTCCATAAAATATATAATTAACATGTTAAACCCGTTTTCATTCGAAATTTAAAATAAGATAAAATTTAAAGAGTTAATGGCCTTAGGGCCCCAGATAATTAGAGGTTTTACATAACAATTAAGTGCAAAGATTTTTGGGGTCTTACAATCAATGTGCATGCAATTTAAATCATCACGTTAATCATGCATCATGTTCAATATTTCCATAGTTCATATTCAAATGAACAATAGTAAATGAACATACATCAAAATCATCATAGAGACCCATGCATCAAAATATCATTCAACATTTAAATTATTCTTTTTAGAAAATGCACTTAGAAATGTAAGAGAATATACTAAGAGAATCCTTTAAGAAACTAAGTCGATTAGTCTTTTGGAAAAGGAGTAAAGGACTTCCAGTAATACTTGAACAAACTTTTAAAACTCCTACTTTCTTTCTTCTTTCTTGATTCTTTCTCTCTTTAACCTTCTCTTTCTTTCTCTAAAGTTCTAATAATGCAAAAATGAAAAATAGTGGAAAAGAGAGAAGAAATGGATGTGTGTGCATTTGAGGAGGAGAAGAGGCTCTAAATAGATTTTGGAGGGCTATGAATGCTCGCTAAGTGGCAACAATCCAACAGTACAAATGGCAGGTGGTTGAGGAGTGAATGGCCAGTAGTGGGACCCGTACAACATGGGCAGCATGCCATGGACGAGATGTGACAGCGACTTGTCACTCCATGTGCAAGGTGGGCCTGCGTGTTGCTGACAAGGCACTACTTGTGTGAGGCGCGCTCGATGATGTGTTGTGCTGCGCGCTGTGTGCGTGGGCATGCCCTGCCGCATGCTGTGTGCGCATGGTTGCCTATACAATGTGCGGGCAGTGCCTACTTGCGTGCACGTTTGCGCACACAATGCATTGACTTGTGCGCACAGTGCCGTACGAATATTGACACGTGGGCCCTCACGATGCAACTACGCATAGTACTGCGGGTTTTAGGGGATTTTTTCTTATTTTTCTAATTTTCTCCTTTCTCCTATTTTCTAAAAACACTTAAAATAATAATTATAAATATTTCAAATTTAATAATAAACAAATACAAATTTTTAATAAACTATGATAAAATTAAAATGTAGAAATGTTAATATTTAAAATACCAGGAAATTAATTTCTAATTTAAAATAGAGTTTAACCGCATGTAAAAGTGCAAAGGTTCAGGGTGTTACATCATCCCCACCTTCAATAAATTTGGTCCTCTAAATTTGAAAAGATTTTTTTTTTAGAAAAATAATTCAAGATATAAGTACTGCATTTCTTCTTCGACCTCCCATGTGGCCTCCTCCAAAGTGTGGTGTCACAACAACACTTTGATAATTAGAATACTTTTGTTGCATAGAAACTTCTTTGACTAATTGAGAATCTTCTCAGGGTACTCAAGATATACCATGTCTGAGCAGACAAGCGATTTAGGATGTGGAATAACATGAGAAGGGTTAGGGAGATACCTTTTGAGCATAGAGACGTGGAAAACATCATGTAATGTGCCATATTCTAGGGTCAATGTAAGACAGTACGTAATGGGGCCTATATGCTCCATGATCTCAAAGGTCCAACGAAGGGAGAACTCAATTATCCTTTCTTTTCAAACTGCATTTGTACTTTAAAGGGGAAGACCTTCAGGAAAACACGATCACTAATGATAAATTTTAAGGGTTTTCTTTAGATGTTGGCATAACTCTTCTGTTGACTTTGAGCAATGACAAGGCACTTCTGAATGACAATAACCTTGTCAACAATTCCCTTGTCATACTCCATTACGGGGTGGCTCTTGTTCCCAACCTCAATCCAACAAGTTAGGGCTCGGGAAGGCCTTCCATAGAGAGCTTCAAATGGAGCTATAATGACACTGGAGTAATAGCTGTTACTATAGGCAAACTCATAGAGGGGGAAATACTAGTCCCAACTGCCACCAAAATCCAATACACAGGCATGTAGCATGTCCTCAAGTATCTAAATGATTTACTCATACTACCCACCAGTTTGGGAATGACAAGCTATACTAAGGTAAAGGCTGGAGCCAAGGGATTCTTGAAAACTACCCAAGAAATGGAAGGTGAAATGAGGATCTCTGTCCGAAACTACAGAAACAAGAACATTATGGATCAAAAAATCTCCTCAACATATAATCAGGCTAGCTTGCTGGTTGAGTCAGTGGTCTTGGTCACAAGAAAGTGGGAAGACTTGGTCAGTTGGTCCATAATGACCTAAATGATATCTCGGTTTGCATTGGTCCTTGACAAGCTCGTGATAAAGTCCATACTCACATGTTTCTATTTCCACATAGGGATGGGGAGACCTCGTAAAAGGTTATTAGGTCTTTGATGTTCGGCCTTGATCCTCTGGCATGTGGGACATCAGAAGACATACTCGAGTATATCCTTCTTCATACTAGGCTACCAATATTGACACCTCAGATCACAATACATCTAGATCCTACCAAGGTGGATGGATAGCTTTGATGCGTGCAATTCCTTCAGAATATTTGATCGGAGCTTGGGGCTACTGAGTACCCAAATCAAGTTGCAAAATTGGTATAATCCCTCATTGGTCACCTTGAAGTCATCGTCACTGTATCCATCAGGGATAAACTCGTTCATGTGCCCCAAAATCTCTAGGTTTATTGTTTGGGCCTTTTAAAGTCTAATGCGGAGTCTAATATGGAGAATATACTGGATTCTAATATAGGCAAGGTATGTATTATCATCACAGAGGCTCAACCAAAGTCCCTGGATTGTCTCGAGCATTTTCTAGCTGGAAACCATCAGTTGCCTTAACATGACCTTTTCCTTTTGAATGAGGTCATTATTGACTGCACAATCCTTACCTAGGTGGCACAGGATTGTGCAGTCATGATCCCTCAAGAGATCCATCTAACGCCTTTATCTTATGCTCAAGTCCTCTAGAGAAAATAAGTACTTTAGACATTCATGATCAGTATGGATCTCAAAAATCTATCCGTATAGATAGTGGTGCCATATCCTCAAGGTAAAGACAATGACGACAATCTTGAGGTAATGTATCAGATAGTCATGCTCATGTGGCTTCCATCGCCTAAAACCATAAGTCACTATCCGATCTTATTGCATTGGTACACATCCCAAACCAGCATGAGACACATCACAATAAACCTGAAAACATTCGATGCTGTTAGGGAAGATCAACACTAGAGCGATGATGAGTTAACACTTGAGCTTGACAAGACTTTCCTCGCACTCATGGTCCCAATTAAAATAACCCCTTCTTGATGAGATTCATCAAAGGAGCAGCAATACGAGAAAAGTCCCTGATGAATCACTTATAATATCCCACTTATTCCAAGAATTGGCAGACTTCCTTAGTATTGACCTGTTGGTCCCAACCAATAACATCCTTAACCCTGGTCGGGTCAATGGAAATTCCCTTGCCAATAATCATGTGACCAAGAAAGGAAATCCTGTCCAACTAGAAGGAACTCTTACTTATTTTGGCATAGAGGTGGTGCTGACAAAGAATCTCTAACACATGAGTGAGGTGGACAGCATAGTCCTGAGAGTCCTTCAAATGCACCAAGATGTCATCATGGTAGACAATGATGTACTGATTTAAGACAGGCTTAAAAATCTGGTTCATGAGGTCCATATAAATTATTGGGGCATTCATCTGACTAAATGACGTAACTTGAAACTCTAATTGGCTATACCAATAGTAGAATGCTATTTTTAATATATCTGGGGCTCTGACTCTCACCTGATGATAACCATACCTGAGATTAATCTTGGAGAACACTGGTTCGTCATGAAGTTGATCAAATAGATAATTGATGTGGGGGTAATATGTACTTGTTCTTGATGGTTTCTTGGTTGAGCCCCTGTAGTCGATGCAAAGACAAAGGGTTCCATTTTTTTCTGCATGAACAACATTGGAGCATTCCAAAGAGCATAGCTAGGATGGATAAACTTATTCTCACGTAGTGCTATCAACTTGTGATTCAACTCCTGGAGTTTCACTCGATCCATTTGGTGTATGAGAATATTGATAGGCTGAGTGCCCGGAACTAGGTCAATAGAAAACTCAATCTCTTGCTTGGGTAGCAAACTTGGTAGTTCTCCTAGAAAGACATCCAAAAAATTGCGAACAATAGAGATAATATGAATTGACAGTTTAGGATCAATTCTCCTATTATCACAAGTGTCAGAAAGAAAACAAACAAAAATTTTTGAAATAACCTATTTGCTATACAGTCAAAAATTATTCAAGAAACATTTATTTATAAAACAAAGTTTTATTTTGATCATTAAGAGTGTTTTCTTTTGGGTAAGTGTAAAGTTATAGTTTTATTGTCGTAGTCGATAATCGCTCGATAGTTCTCTAACCAATCCATCCCTAAGATTATATCAAATCCTGCGAAGTTTAAAAGTTTAAGGTTTACAGTTAACTCTGTACCTAAAACACTCACTTTATAGTTCCTATATATAACATGTGCTTCCAAAAGTCCCCAAGAAGGTGTTTATACTTCTAACACTTGCCCTAGAGGTTGGGGTTTAGTTCTTAAATTCCTTGCGAATTCACAAGACATACAAGAATGAGCGGCACCAATATCATCAAGGCACGGATAGTAGAATTGTGAATAGAAAGTGTACTCTAGATGATGGCAAGGGTAGCTCTACCACTAGGATCATCATGATGGAAGACTCTTCCTTGTGTGATGGGTCTCACAATGTCACAAGGCTTTTTAGGGCAATCCCTTATAAAGTGTTGAGTGCTGCCACACTTGTAGCAAGTGTTTTTTAGGCTGTGGCAGGGTCGGTCGCCATGGTTTCCCCCATAATGTCTACATGACTGGGAAGGTAGAAAGGGTTTAGTAAGAGGTGGAGGCAAAGCAGGAGTAGCTTCAATATGGGGTCTCTTCTCAATGCGGTCGAGGTCAGGGTCAGTAATCTTTCTCTTATGTTATTGTTGGGCATGGATGTGAGTAATGTGCTGATGTCAAGTTGAAATGAGATCCTCGACCAGCTAGGCATGTTCAAGGGCCTTAGAATAAGAGCTAGGCTTTATAATAACAACACAATCAACAATGTCAACCCTAAGACCCTTCAGAAACTTTCAAGTTTTTTGACTCTTAGTGGCCATTAACATAGGGACAAAATGGGACAACTGGACCAAACGGGCAACATACTTGTTGACAGACATATTTCCCTGACAGAGGTCTTGAAAGTCTTTCTCATTCTTCTCCCGAACATAGGTTGGGAAGAACCTATCTAGATAACCATCCATAATGATGTCCTAGGTGGGGGTGTCGGCAAAATATCCTTCTTAAGCTGCAATTAGTGCTCGGCTTCACCTGTAAACATAAAAGTAGCTAAAGGGACCTTCCATTCCTCAGTCAAGTCCAAGATAGAGAAATATGTTTCCATATGCAGAATCCAGGATTCTAAAACTAAAGGATCAGGTCTGCCATCGAAAGAAGGAGAGTTCAATCTCCTAAACTCAGAGATATTATGAGAGATGGATATGTCTACTAGACGAAAGTCAGGAATATGCGGTGGTTGGTGTTAGTTCTGACCATAATAGTGGTTAGTCCTTGAATGGCTGGGAACAGTTCAGTAAACTCAGCCAAGGTTGGAGCATCCTGGGCCTCAGGTCTTTCTACAGAAGGTGTACCTCGAGTCAGTGAATCCTACAAAAGGGAGACAATAAAAGGATGACTAGAAAGAAAGAAGGCTATTTCTCATTCTAAAAATTTATAAAGTTCTCAAAAGTCTAGACTTATAGACCTAAGTGTAAGGAATTTTCCTAGAATTAGGCTATGATACTAATTGTAACATCCTTGATACTTAGAGAGTAAAAGAAAGCCAACTACCAAGTAGTTATGAGTACTAATAACAAAACTTATCATTGAAGCAGAAGATAAAAATCCCTTACAAAGTAATCTAGGGTTAGTAGTTACATCAGAGGCCATATGTTGGCAACCCTAAGTATAAAAAATACAAAAGATAGAGTTATTACAAAATACTACATCAGAGTGTGGAACAAACTATTGCACTCGAATTATATTCCAGAGATTCACTAAGGATCCGTGAACGAGTCCAAATAAGCTTTAAGAGGCAATTCAAGGAGCAATTCCTCAACTTCCACATAAGCTAGGGGGCACAGAAGAAATAATATCTAAACTACACAACTAAGGTTTATAAAACTGATTAACTTTTGGAATAAAAGTTATTCCTCAATTAAATGACTTACCTTAGAAGTCTTCACAAGGTGAGCTTAATTCAAATAGTTAGAAAATACCGTATTTTCTTTATAAGAACATATGGTTATCATTAACACATCGAATAATGAGGACAAAGAAAGCATAGATTGAAATCATTAACAAGCATTATAATAGAAACTAGTCAAACCAACTAAAAACATAACATGCTCAAAATAAAATAGAAGAGACCCCATGTGAAGCCGTGTTTTATTTAAGTCTTTTACTAACCTTCGTGCGAAGCCGTTCAAAATATATATCTATTGAGGGTAGAATGATCCTTGACTACCACTGTGAATGACAATCAATTTCCATTTTATATTGGTATAAACTAATAATCACAATTGTACGTCACCATTGTGGCCCTATATACCACTGCGAATCCACTCTCATAAGAGGGAACACATATTCTGTTTCCATATCCATTTCAAATATAATCTAGTTACCATGATAATAGTCGCCACTATGGCTCCTACACGTGCAATCGTGAATCCACTCTCGTAAGAGGGAATGCCATTATTTACAGGGAGTGATTCACCGACATATTCAGATACAGAGCAGAGATAGAGATAGAGACAGAAACCCCTCAGAGATAACAGATAAATAAATTTTCATTCATTTCTCTTTCATATTCATGTTTATTCATGTCAATCAAGTGTTTAGAACCCGGTGGGGATCTAAATACATACCCAGCCCAAGGCCCTTTTACCCAGACTTGACCTTCGGGTCGTCATCTTAAATCAAGGCTCATTCAAAAGACCCTATTCACTACACCAAATAGTAAGGCGAAAGGTCTACCTAGATGCAATTCAAATCATCATGTTAATCATGCATCATGCTCTCCATAGTTCATATTCAAATGAGCAAGGAAATCACCATAGAGGTTTATGCATCAAAATCATCATAGAAACCCATGCATCAAAATATCATTCAACATTTAAGTTATTATTTCCAAAAAATGCACTTAAAAATATAAGAGAGAATACTAAGAGAAGCCCTTACCGAAACTAAGCTAATTAGTCTTTCGGAAAGAGAGAAAAGGACTTCTAGTAATCCTCGAAGAAGCTCTTAAAACTCCATCTTTCTTTTCTTCTTTTTTGCCTCTTTCTCTCTCTAACCTTCACTATTTCTTTCTCTAAAATTCTAATAATGTAAGAACAAAAAATGGTGGAAAGGAGAGACAAAATGAATGTGGGTACAAATGAGGAAAAGAGGGGGCTTTATATAGATTTTGGAGGGCTATGAATGCTTGCCACGTGGAAACAATACAACGATACACGTGGTGGGTGGTTGAGAAATGAGTTGCTCGCGGTGGGACTTGCACGTCATGGGCAGCATACCGCAGACAGGTTATGATTGCGGTTAGTCACATCCTCGTGCAGGGTGTGCCTGCAAATGGCTTATAGCATGCAAACTGTGCGCATAAGTGCACCATACTACGTGTTGTGCCGACATGCGAGCACAGTGTCGCACAGGTGCTGACGCGGGCCTGGGTGATGCGACCACACACAGTACTATAGTTCACTTCCTGTGGGTTCTAGGGGATTTTTCTCCATTTTTCTAATTTTCTCCTTTTCTCCTATTTTCTGAAAACACTTAAAATAATAATTAAAAATAATTTAAAATTTAATAATGTGACATCCTAGGTGCTAGTTAAGGCAAATGGGTGTTAGATACAGATTCAGAATAACGAGTGCATGATAATATTTATGCAGTGGAATCAAAATCTTAACAAGTTCCTTACAGATACATATATATTGTTCAAAATAAATACATCACTGAGGCAAAAAGTGGTTACAAAATACAAAACATAAGGGCCACTTCATTCACTTTGCTACTGGAATTCATTAGAGTGCGGGAACAAACATGCACTCAGACTTGTGAATCCACAGGATTCTCGTAGACTTCCAAGGGTAGGTCTACCTGTGGTTCCTCATTTTTTTTCTCATCTGGGGGGTGGGGGAGAATGGAAAGAGTGAGTTCTATATGCTCAGTAAGAAAAATAATATTAAATTAACTTTGCAAGATTTCAAAAGTTTATTATTTTATCTTACAGTTTAGCTTCTTAGTTTACCTAACTCATCATTAGGAAAAACATTTATTTGAACATCAAAAAAGTTTGTTAGCACAAAAAATCAAATATACATATATAATGCGAAATAATAGAGAAAATCAAATAAATCATGAAATGCTCAGATATTTCGTGTCATACTTCGCGAAGTCATTACAAACTTCCATCTCTGAGGGCAGATACAGATACAAAATTTCAACTGCCCGAGTGTAATGATCTGATCAGATATAGATACAGCAATTTGCTGAGCCCCACTTCCGGCTGGCCAAACGATGGTACAATCTATGACCATGGTTGTACCAACCATAGTGGTTCCAACATATAGTCTATAGTCACGACATTACTTAGCCAAAGGTGACCACAACAAATAATGTGATACCACTCTTGTTAGAGGGCACGCCGTCATCCACTAGGAGCGGTCCTCTTACGTCTTTCTAGACCAGATAGGTGAGGGAGAAACAGATACCCTGAAGGGCAAGGGGAACAGATACCCCTTAGAGATAAAAGGCCTAATGAGACACATGATGCAATATGCATGTCAATACAGATACATTTCGGACCATATAGGCTTTATTCCACTTTTTTCTTTTTCTTTTTCTTTTATTTTACTTTTATTATCATGGACTACATATTACATTTATTACATGCAAATTCATTAAGTGTCAATAAATCAGACGACGTGTTTGAAAATTCGAACAATTCAATTCATTTGAATACAAAGACACATAAAACAGAAAAAATAACTATCATATTAAATTTTTTATCTAAAAATACTCCTTAAGACGTCGAAAGTAATACTAAATTCCTTACCGAAACCTTGACATTTTCTTCTTCTAGGAAAACTAGTGATAAAGTCCATGGTCACATGATCCCAATTCTATTTTAGAATAGGGAGGTCTTGCAACAAACCACTAGGTCTCTTGTGTTTAGCCTCAACTTGTTAGTAAGTAAGGCATCAGGAGACATAGTCGACAATATCTTTCTTCATTCCAAGCCACCAATATCGATGCCTTAGATCCCGATACATCTTGGTATTTTCGAGGTAGATGGACAATTTGAAGACATGGGCAGCCTTGAGAACATTCGTCTTGACAGCGGTGGGGACCCATATATGATCCCAAAATATGAGTAATCCATCATCTGTGAGTCTGAAATCAGGAAATTCGTCAGAAGTAAACTTACTCAGATTTTTGGTTATTTTTGGGTAGATGGATTGAGCTTCCAAATCTTCATGAAAAGATCAAGGAAAGCTTAGATATGGGTAAGGTAGGCACCATTACCATAATTGTTAAGGCGAAGTGTGAACATAACATCGACTAATTTCCAATTGGAGGCCATGATCTAGGCCAACAAAGTGAACTCCTTCCAGCTTAGAGCATCAACAACTACATTACTTCTACTGGGCTGGTAGATGATTTTATAGTCGTAATCTTTCAGGAGGTCCATCCATCGTCTCTGTTTTATATTCAGTTCTCTCTACAAAAATATATATACTTCAAACTTTTATGGTTAGTATAGATTTCAAACGTCTAACTGTTCAAATAATGGCATCATATCTTCAAGGTAAAAACTATGGCTGCCAATGCCAGGTTGTGAGTGGGGTAGTTATGTTCATGGGGATTCAATTGTCTAGATCCATGAACAACTATCCGATCATGCTACATCAAAATACAACCCAAACCCACGTGAGATGAATCATAATAAATCTGAAATCTTCTAGTATTATTGGATAGAATCAACACTGGAGCAGAGGTGAGATGATACTTCAACTGAGCAAAACTTTCATCACATTCATAATCCTAAATATAAGGTACACCCTTCCTAGTGAGATGGGTCAACGGAGCTGCAATCTTGAAAAATCCATCGATGAATCACCGGTAATAACTTGTCAAACCAAGGAAACTACTATGTACCTCAGCAAAATTTGTTGGCAAGTTCTAATTTATCATTGTTTCAACTTCGAATGGGTCAATAGAACTCCTTCACAAGAAATTATGTGGCCAAGGAAAGAGACTTAATCTAACCAAAAAGAGCATTTACTAAACTTAGCATATAAAGGGTTCCGGTGAAGGGTCTCCAATACCCTAGACAAGTGAACTGCATGTTCTTCATGGCTCTTAGAACACACTAGGATTTCATCAATAAACACGGTGATATATTGATCTAGTGCATGCTAAAAAACCCTACTCATAAGATCCATAAAAGCAGCAGGGGCATTAGTTAGTCCAAAAGGTATAACCTTGAGCTCGTACTGATTATATCAGCATCAAAATGTTGTTTTTGGGATATCTTCTTCTTTGACTCTCAACTAGTAGTACTCCGATTTGAGATCAATATTTGAGAAAATCGTAGCACCTTGTAACTAATCGAAGAGATCATCAATATGAGGTAAAAGATACTTACTTTTCACCATTACATGGTTGAGCTCTCTGTAATCTATGTACAATCAGAGGGAGCCATCCTTCTTCTTCATAAATAGCATTGGGGCACCCCAAGGGGAATGACTGGGGTGGATAAATTTTTGTTCAAGAAGTTAGGAAAGCTGGTTTTTCAATTCTATGAGCTCAGTGCTACTCATGCAGTAGGTAGGTTTTGAAATAAGTTATGTTTGAGGAAGTAAATCGATAGAAACTCTATCTATTGTGGGGGAGGTAGAATAGTTAAATCTTCTGAAAAGACATATGAAAAGTTACAAATAGTAGGAATGGTGTATATAGTGGGATCGACATCCATATTCTGTCTATTTAGAGGTTAGATGATAAGGAAACTAATTTATAGATTTTTAGTTTTGGTGACCACAAAGTTATAATCTTACTTTCAAAGTTAATGATTTCTCTATACTTCTCTAACCAATCCATACCTAAAATAACATTGAATCCTAAAAAATTTAAAAGTATAAGGTCTACTAACAGTTTTACTCCTAAAGCTTTTATTTTATAATTTTTATACACACAATGAACTTCTAATAAACCTGTAGAGAGAGTTTTTATTGCTAACACTTTATTTAAAGGTTCAGGTCTAATTTCTAATTTGTAAGCAAATGAATAAGAAATAAAAGAGTGGGTAGCACCTATATCAATCAAAACTCGAGAAGAAATGTCATGAATAGAAAGTATACCCTAGATAAGAGCAGGAGTGACAAGGGTATCGGGTTCATTAAGGTGGTAAACATGACCTTGGGCTACTGGCCTAGCCATGTCTTTCGACCACTGGGGACAGTCTTTCAAAAGTGCTGAATACTGAGTGCTTTTGCACTTATAGCAAGCATTGTTCAAATGTCAACAGGGTTTATCACCATGAAAGCGACCACATTGCTGACATAGTTGGGTAGGTCGGACAGGGTGTCTAGTAGGTGGAGGCAGAGTAGGAGGTGGGGTAACTCAGTATTGTGTATTAGGATGGCTACTAATTAGGTAAAGGAGTCATCTTCTTGCTTGTTGGGGTTGGTGTTCTTGCTGTTGGGTATGGACTCGATTGATGTGTTGGTGTCGGGCTAAGATAAGATCTTTGGCAAACTGGGCATCTTCTAACATCTTGGCATAGGAGTTGGGTCTTAGCATCATAACCCGGTCATAGATATCGGTACAAAAGCCCTTCAGAAACTTCTTAGTTTTACGACTCTCAGGGGTGACCATCAATTGGGCAAACTTAAATAGCTAGACAAATCGAGCTGCATATTGGGCAACCTTCAAATTTCCTAGTGGAGGTCCTAAAATTCCTCCTCCTTCTCTCGAGCATAGACTGGGAAGAAGTTTTCGAAAAATGCATCCATGAAGACCTCCCGAGTGGTTGGGGTAGGCATGACTTTCTGTTTAAATCACCACTAACGTTTGGCTTCACCGATTAGCATGAAGGTTGCTAGAGGAACCTTTTGTTCCTTGGTTAGATCTAAAACAGAGAAAAATTTCTCTATTTGCAGAATCTAGGCTTCGGCTACTAAGCAGTTGGGACCTCCTTCAAAGTGGGGTGGATTAAGCTTCCTAAATTATACTATATTGTAGGAGATAGACCTTTCAGCTGGGCAACAATACAGGCAGGGGGGTGTTGGCATTGGTTTACTTGGTTTTGGCCTATGCTACGGTTAGACCCTGGGTGGCTTAGAAGAGTTCAGTAAACTTAGTCCTATTCGGATGATCTTGGGCCTCAAGTCTTTCGGTACACTTTATAGAAGGTCTCTCTCGCATCATTCCTACAAAAGAAAAGGAAGACACAAGTTGGTGGTCTAGTTTTTGAAAGAAGACATATCCTAAGTATCTTAGAAGGGTTTCCTAACTATAGCCTTAGTTGTAAGGGATTATTTTGTGTAACTGCTCTGATACCGTTTGTGAAAACCCAAATGCGAATTAAATTAGAAGGATGCCAGATATAGAAACAGATTACGAGTGTATAATAGAGAAATGTATGTAGCGGAACAAATTATTATAATCCTTTACAAAATAATAATAGAGTTGCATTTAATACGGAGGTAGAAATAAAATTAATTACAAGCCTCTATAAAAGATGAACTTATCAGAGTGCGAGACAACTATGCACTCATAAAAGTTTATGGATCTACGGGATCCTCAATGGCTTCAAGGGGTAGGTCACCAATAAGTTCCTCACTATCTTCCTCATCTGGAGGGGGGTATGAAAAGGGATGAGTTCCATATACTCAGTAAGGAAAGTAGTATTTAAATAATATTATATTTCAAATGTAATTAAAAAGTACCAACATTTACTTACCATCAAGAGTCATGTCAGGATTCTTCATTAATTACGAAAATGATTTATTTTAATAAAGAAATCATCAAATCAAGTCATATCATGTTAATGATTCAATCATGCTGAAAATAGAGAAAACCAAACAAATCACGATATGCACTTTACTTCATTTTTCTCTTCGTGCGAAGTTGTTCTAACTTTCACCTACCGAGCAAAATACAGATTTTTAACTACCCATGTGGAATGACCAATTCAATTCATGTTATAACAAAAATTTACGGCTTAGCAAACACACAACATATTTACGGCTTGGCAATCCATGACACGAACTATGACCACGGTTGTGCTAACTACAGTGGTCCTATATGTTAACTATGGTCACGATCATACTTCGCCAAATGTGACCCCTACAATCATATCGCGTCACCACTCTCGTGAGAGAGTACACTGTTATCCATAGGGAGCGGTCATCTCACGTCGTTCAGACCAGATGGGGGAGAAAAAAAAACCTCTCAAAGATAAAAAGTCTAATGAAACATTTATGAATCATGCATGCTGATCCCAATACATATTTCTCACGCTTATACATCATTTCTTACTTTATTACTTCACCATCATATAATGTATGCATAAAGATTTATCCAAGCATTTAGTCATTTTAATTAAACATGCAAATAATTGATTCACTTATGTTCATAAAAATATGCATTAACATGAAATCGTTTTATCTAAGGATATAAGATTAAACATGCAACCATTTAATTTAAAACTTCATTAATTTAATCTAGAAAGACGTCTTTGGATATTTAAAAGCAAATGCTAAATTTTTTACTCGAAACCTTGGTGTTTCCTACGCATTTTTTCTCTTCTTCCTTTCCTCCTCTCCCTTTATCATCCCTCTCTCTCACTAAAACCCTTTCGTTGATGGAAGAATGAAGTGGAAGTGATGAAGAAATGGTGAAGGGAGGGTCCTATTTATAGAAAATAACGATCGCTAGATTTTTGCCAAGTGGTAAAATCTAGTAAAAAGAGAGAAAGTCAAAGTGAAATATGAGATGTGATAACCGATGGATGGACGACGCGATGTGATGGTAGTGCAAAAAATGAAGGCATGTAACTCAAACAACAGTGGCACGTCGCCCAAACGACGGTGGCATGCTGCCTAAACGAGAGTGGCACGAGCCCAAGCCATAGTGGCTCGCTGCCTAACTGATGGCACTAATCGCCCGAAGGCGACACACGACACCCAAGGGGGCAACGTGCACTGTCTGTGGCAGCACACGCTGCCCCAGCTTGCCGTGTGTTGCACGCCAACCTTGTTGCGCGTAGGGCCTGATGTGTGGATAATGCGCACTCGTCTACGCGCAATAGGAAGCGTTCACAAATCGCTCCTCGCACCTTGTACGAATGAAATGTGCGCACAAGCATACGTCCTCACATTACAAATTAAGCATGAAGATTTTTGGGGTGTTACACCTTCTCTCTCTAACTCTCTTTTTCTCTATAGAATTTGTTTTAAGGGTGAAAATAGGTGAGGAAGAGTGAGGGAAGAGGTCTTATTTATAAAGGACAATAACTGTCAGATTTATGATGAGACTTGCAAATTTGTGAGGAGAGTGAAAATAATGATATCATCATGATGTTATCGATGTCAATCAGTTAAAGGAAGGCATGGCTCCTAAGACAGTGGTTGCGTAGAGCTCGAGGCAACGACGACAACATGAAGCTACAACGGCAGCGGTAGGGCAGTGGTAGGGTGGCATAAAGCGGTGATAGTGTGGTGTATGGTGGTATTAATGTGGCGACACGAGGCTTAATTGGCAATGCGTGGTAAAAGTTTGCCTCACAAGATAGGCTAGGCTTGGTGCTCACGAAACTAGCCTCTGCACTCACACAATGCGCTGACTCACACGCAGGCATCCTGTACTTGATGCGACAGCATTACGCGTGGGATTTGCGTTTAGATAGCGCGTAGTATGGAACCTAGGTAGAAGGATCGTGTGCCTTGTCCGGGCGCACAACACATGGGGCACTCCCGTGCAAGCTAGGGATTTTTTTGCGACAATTTTTCCAATTTTCCTCTTTTTTCTCTTTTAATTTGAAACCTTCAAATTTTTTTAAAATAAAATAAGATAAAAATATAAAAATCAAAATAAATTTTGATAATTTAAGGAAAAAAGACATAAATTCAAAATAAAATAAAACAAAAAAATATTACATCACAGAAATTATATAACCAAAGGCCTCGAATAAAGTGGAGTCTTAATACAACATGAAGCACAAAGGTGCGGGGTGTCATATTATAACATCAAGTAATCAGGGAAATCATCTGAGGTGAACTTACTAAAGTTTTGCACGAGCTCGGGATCAGTAAACTGGGTTTCCCAAATCTTCATGAAATGGTCTGGTAGGGCTTGGATCTTCGTAAGGTAAACACCATTACCATAGTGGTTTAGATAGAGAGACTTCATTGAGTCTATTAACTTCTAATGGATATCATCATCTAGGCTAACATGGCTGATTCCTTCCAACTCAGGGAATTTGTGATTACGTTACCTTTACTAGGTGATAAAGGATCTTGTAGTTGTAATCCTTTAACAAATCAATCCATCACATTTGCCTCATGTTTAATTCTCTTTGCGAGAAGAAATATTTCAAACTCTTGTGTCGGTGTAGATCTCAAAGGTTTGGCCATAGAGGTAATGATGCAAAATCCTCAAGGCATACACAATGGCTGCCAACTCGAGGTAATGAGTGGGGTAGTTGCACTTGTGGGTTTTGAGCTGTTTGGATCTATATGCGACTATCCGTCCATACTGCATAAGGACACAACCTAAACCAACATGAGAGGCATCAGAGAATACTTGAAACCTTCATGTGTTGTCTAGGAAGATCAACACTAAAGCAGTGCTGAGTCAATGCTTCAATCCTGTAAAAATTTCTTCATATTTCTTGTCCCAATGGAAGACTACTCCCTTCTTGGTGAGGTGAGTCAAAGGGGTCACAGTTTTAGAAAAGCCTTTGATAAAATATCGGTAGTAGTTGACCAAACCTAAAAAGTCACGGATCTCGACGACATTAGTTAGCTGTTTTCAAATCACAACTGCTAGGACTTTAGAGGGGTCGACAGAAACTCTAGCACCAGAAATCTCATGGCCAAGAAAAGATACATGGTTCAACCAAAAGGAACACTTACTAAACTTGGCATAGAGGTGGTGCTCATGAAGGGTGATCATGACACGGGTCAGGTGATCGACATGCTCGTCTAGGCTCTTTGAGTATACTAAGATGTCATCGATGAAGACGATGACTTATTCATCCAATGTATAGTGAAAAACTCTGTTCAATAGGTCTATAAAGGCTACGGGGGCATTGGTAAGTCCAATGGGCACAAATTTAAACTCAAATTGGCCATATTTCTAACAAAAGGCCATCTTAGGAATGTTTTCTTCCTTCACTCGCAACTGATGGTAGTTGGATCAGAAATTATTCTTTAAAAACATCACAACTGGTCAAACAAATCATCTATGCAAAGTAGAGGGTACTTAATCTTTATGGTCACCTGATTGAGTTCGTGGTAGTCAATACACATGCTGAGGGATCTGTCTTTTTTCTTGGCGAACAAGACAGGCACACCCTAAGGGGAATACTAGGGCAAATTAACCTTAATCCCTATAGTTCAGAAAGCTGGTACTCCAATTCTCATTGTTTTGCATGACTCATGTGATAAGGGTGTTTCAAAATTGGTTGGGTACCTAGAATCAGGTTAATCAAAAACTCTATCTCCCATTCGAGTGGTAGACCTAGTAGCTCCTTCGAAAAGATGTCCGAAAAATTGCATTTAATGGGAATTTAAGAAATTTATGGGTCCTAATCCATGTTCTTGTCTAACATAAGGTGAGGAAACCAATAAAATTTTTTGAAAGAAAACAATCTATTTATTTTACATACTTTATACAAAACAAAACAAGTTTACTGCCTAGATGAACATAGTTTTACAATTTTTGTCTCACAATGAATAATTTCTCTATAGTTTTCTAGCCAGTCCGTACCTACGATTATATCAAACCCTGAAAAGTCTAATAATATTAAGTCTACAGTGAATTCTTTTCCTGAGGCATTTACTTTACAATTTTTATATACACAGAAGGCTTATAATAGTCCCTTAGAGGGTGTCTCTACAGCTAAAATCTTTCATAGGGGTTATAGCCTAAGGTCTAATTTATAAGGAAAATTACAAGAGATAAAAGAGTGAGAGGCACTTGTATCAATCAAAGCATGTGCAGTAGTATTATGAATAAAAAACATACCCTGAATGATAGCGGGAGTGGTGGGAACATCGAGCTCATCTAGATGGTAAACACATCCCTAGGCAACAGGTCTGGCAAGGTCCTTGGGCCTCTTTGGGAAATCCTTCAGCAAATGTTGTGTACTCTTACACTTGTAATAGAAGTGGTTCAGGCATCGACAAGGTTGGTCATCATGGTAGTGACCACAAAACTGGCAAGGGGAGAAGTCTAAATAGGATATCTTGTAGGAAGGGGCAAAGCAGTAGGGTCTGGGACAACACAAGATCTCTTTTCTAAGCAGTCAGGGCCAGAGTCAAGAAATCTCCTATTCTATTGTTGTTACTGTTGAATGTGGAAGTGGGTGATGTGCTTGTTGTAGGCTAAGATAAGGTCTTTAGCCAATTAGGCATTTTCTAGCTCTTCATCGTAGGAATTAAGCATGGACATAGTAACCCGATTGAAAATAATGGGCGAAGACCCTTAAAGAATTTCTGGGCTTCCCAAGCTTCGGTGGATATCAATAGTGGGGCAAACCTTGACAACTGAATAAACTTAGCCGCATACTACCTAACCATCAAATTTTCTTGTCGAAGTTTTATAAACTCCCATATATAAGTTGGGAAAAAGTTTTCATAAAAGGCATCATAAATATTTTTCAAATGGTGGCAGTCAGCGGTAAATCATTCTTCGCTCGCCACAAGTGAGCCACTTCCCCGGTAAACATGAAAGCAGCCAAGAAAACCTTTTGCTCTTCCATCACATCCAATACTATGAAGAGCTTCTCAATTTCCTAGGTCCAGGCTTCAGTGACCTTAAGATCGGGACTGCCGTCGAAGTGGGGAGGGTTCAGTCTTTTAAACTCTGTGATGTGCTAGAAGATTGGACAATCAAAGGGATGACACTCAAGAGGTTGGGGAGGTTGACAATTGTGGGTTTGATTATGCACGACAGTTACTGTAAAGCCCTGAATGGCTCAAAATAACTTGGTAAATTCAGCCTTGGTCAGTGTGTCTTGGGCATCAGTTCTTTCTACTAATGGTCTCCCGCATGTCAATTCCTACAAAATAAAAAAGGAGACAATAAGTAAGTATTTTAATGAAGTTTCTAAATAAGGTTTCTAGAAAAAGTTTCCTCTATGATAAGATTTTTCTATTCTCTAGATTAGCCTTAGTGTAAGGAATTTTTCTACAGATTCTGCACTTATACCACTTGTAACATCTCCAATACTGATTACAACATAAGGTGACAGATATCAATACAGAATACAAGTGCATTTAATAGAATATATGCAGTGAAATTTTTACAATACAAATCCCTTACAAAATATGAGTTCCCAACTACATATACGACTGAGGCCAGAAGTGGCAACAAAATACAAAATACAAAATACAAAAAAATACCACTTCTTTCATTATGTAAATGGACTCATCAGAGTGCAGAACAAGACATACACTTGTCAACGATCATGGATCCATGGGATCTAGGCAAGCTTCGAGAGGTAACTTGGTGAACAACTCATCACAAACATCCTATTCGACGTCATTTGGGGGGGGGGGGGGCTTCATAGAAATGGTGAGTTCTATGAAATTCAGTAAGGTATACAATATTAAATTGATATAACTAGGAATCTTATGAAAGTATAAATGTTTAAGAAGTACCTTTTACCACTCAACATTGCAACGATCCATAGAGTATGATTAATGTACAAAAAACATTTATTTAGAAAAATCAAGATCATAAAGTTAAGGTAATAATACAGATAACACACCAAGAGAAAAAATCAAACAAATCAATATAATCACTAGTATTAAGTATTTTACCATACTTCGCATGAAGTTCGTTACAGCTTTTTATCTACTGGCTAATACGGACTCCCAACTACCAATGCGGTGACTCTATCGGTAACTTACAGCTTGCTCAACCATAGTAGATTTACAGCTTGCTACACCATAGCTAATTTACGACTCGTCAAACCATAGTTGATTTACTACTAGCCACACCATAACACAATTTATGACGACGACTGTACTTCACCACAGTGGTCCTAGGATCTCTTATGCACTTTTGCGCCTTCGTTCACAGGGAGTGGTCATCTCACATCTTTTCAGACAGGGTGGGGACAATAGAAATAGATAAAATAGTCTAACAGATTAATTCATATTTCATGTATTCATTCATGATTTTCATGCTATGTTAACAATTTTATGTAATCCCTTCTCATATCAATTGCAGTTCAACTTTGTTCATGAAATAACAAACTAAACCTTTACACGATCCAAGTATAATTACAATATTGCTATAAATAATAACTCATCACACCCTCAAAATTATGCCACAATCATGCAATAAAATCAATATTTGTTTCTCTATTTTTCTAAAAATGCATCTTTAAAAGTGGAAGAAAATACTAAATCCCTGACCGATTACCAACAACTCTTTGTAAGCTAGTCCCCTTTTCTTCTCTTTTTCCTTCTTTCTCTTGCTAACTTTCTCTCTCTAAAATTTTGGTCTTGAGAATGAAAATGGGTGAGGAAGAGCGGTGGAAGGGGTCTTTATTTATAAAAGAGTAGAACTGTTGCATTTGCAACAAGTGTCACAAATTCGTGAGGAGAGAGAAAACATTAATGTCATCAGTGTCAGCCAGCCAAGGAGGAGATATAGCTCCCAAGGTGGTGGTAACAGCAATAGTGGCAGTGGCGTAGGGCTTGCAGCACTACACACGTAGGCTAGTCTGGCCGCTCGGATGGTGAGCTGACGCTATGCAAGGCAAGGTCTATGAGTGCGTGATTCATCCGTAGACTAGGTGCGACATAGGCACCCGGATGATTAAATGTCTTCTAGCACGTACGTCCAGCTAGCTTGGCACACATGTGCACGACGTGCAGGTTGTTTCTTTATCGCGACATTTTTCTTCCAAAATTTCTTTTTTTTTTAATCCTTAATAAATTAAAACAAAATAACTTAGTAATAAAATGATAAATGTTTTCGATAAATTAAGGAAAAATAGCTGAAATTGAAAATAAAATAAAATAAAATAATATTACACCATAGAATTTTAATGGCTAAAGGCCCGAATAAGCGGAGTCTTAATACCACATGAAGCGCAAAGGTGCGGGGTGTCACACATAATTAGCGAACTTTACCACTACTAGTTTGATCTTTTTCTCTTCGTAGTAGTTATGGCAATCAAAGACTAGTTCAACCTCCTCGCCCACTCCAAGTATGCTTCAACATCATTTCTTCCTTTGAAAGGTGGTATTCTCATCTTTATGGAGCTGGTGTTGCCATCCCTCCTATCTTTTCTCCTTTCTACCCAATCTTCATCCTTATAAGTTCAAGACCCGACCTCATCTTCAGAATGTTGAGTTCTAGGCTTCCTTGTATTAGGGGTCCCATGTCTTGCTTCCTTTGACAACTACTCAAGTTATCTACCTTTTAATTAAGTTGTGCTAATTTTGCCTGCGTATCCTCCATATAGAGCCTTATGTTTGTGGGATTTTAATGCTCACTTGATATTTTAAGAAGATTTCCTGCAAAAGGGTTAGTAAAAAAATAAAATTTCACCAATTCTCTCTTATTTTACTCATTTGGCTTTTACCCTCTGATAATCTCACCCATTTTTACCTTTTACCATCTCTATATTTTTCCCTCAAGTTGTGTGTTAGATAGATCCTCTTAAATCAAATTATTTTCAAATATCATTTAAGACACTGCAAGGATTCATATGGAATAAATATTGCGCAAATACTAGAAGTAAGAGTTTTAACACACAGGTGAAGAGAGAGTTTGTTATGTTACAATGTTAAACACTAAGATGTGAATTAGATGATTAGATGTATTATAGAACTAGAGCTTAAAGCAATAAAGAAAACCGAGAATATAATAAAAGATAGTTATAAAATATGTAGGGATTGGTATTATACCCTTGAGGAAATCTGAAAGATGTTCCGACTAATCTATACCCATTATACACTGCGTTTTATAGTAAAGATGGATCCTTGGCACTTGATGATATGTGTAAGTATGAATGCACGTTGATTGTAAAGAAAGGTTTTTTTTTTTTGCATTTGAAAAGTTTGGTTCTTGCACTGTAGTAAAAAGAATAGTCGAGCATCAAAAGGTAAGTACTTTCCTTATTAGTAGGTTACTTGATCTAGATTTATTTTCTTAGTTTCTTTTCTTTCTTTTTTCTTCTTTTTTTGACGATGATATAAGAAATGTAAATTACAAGGAAAGTAAATAACTATAGTAAGATTTATTCTTAACAGGTGCTACAAGCACATAGAACTATAAATTGTTGCTTCTTACTTGGATTGATGTGTGAGACTTACCCTCTCTCATTTTTTTAATAGATGCAAAAAAATAGTGCAAAAATTAAAAGTGCAAAAGTAAAAGATAATAGGTTTAGATGGAGCCAAAGCACTAATACCAAATGAGGCGAAACCCAAGATCAACAAATATAATCAGGAATTCACACAATTTCGTTTAAGGCACCAAAAGAATTTGATCCTATGAAAACTCTCCCTACGTAACCCTCTATCAAGAATGATAGGAACTAAGATCACTAGGAAATAGAGGATTAAAAGAGGAATGGAAAAAGGTCACAGGGAATTACCTTGGTAAATAGATCCACTCCTTACTCAATAATAAAGATGAAGCTACCTCTCTTGAATAAGACTCACAATATTATTGATTTCAATCTTGAATGCTTACAATGAAGACTTGATGGCCTATTTATAGGGTAGACCATGCGAATAAAAAGGTAATAAAAATCTCCTAATTTAAAATTGCAATTACATAGAAAATTAATTAAATTAAAATCTAAATTCCTAACTAGGATTAATATGGTCTTCCCCCTTATTAGAAGAGATTATGAGTGATTTAGGGGGAAGATTTATGGTAATTTAAGGGTGGCCATGAAGGCTCCCTTGATAGCTGCTTATAATTTCCTAACTATGATAGATATGGTCTTCCCTTTTATTAGAAGAGATTATGAGTGATTTAGGAGGAAGATTTATGGTAACTTAGGAATGGCCATGAAGGCTCCCCTGATAGCTTCCCACAATTTCCTTTTTTTCCTTTTCTTGTTCGATTGCTTCCTTTTTTTGCTCCTTTCAATCATGTGCTTAAAGGAAGTTGATGAGACCATTATGTCCTTGGTTAATTAGTTGGATAGCTTCTTTTTTAGGGCTTTTATAGTGGATCTAAGCCAATCTTCCTCATTAATCGAAGCTTGGATGAAGAGTTAGAGAGCTTGTTGTAATCTTTTGGTCTGACTCCTTATTATGGGTCCACTTGGCATGATGATGTCTCTTCTAAGTGGCCCAAGGTGATCCATGCTCACATCAGGTGGCTTCATAAAGAATGAAATGAAAGAAGGTGATGTGAGTAGCGATAACCAAGGGAAGCATTTTTACGAGTCACATGAATCCTGCAAGAAACAGAAATCCCACAAGCAACGAAAATCCCACGGTATAGCTACCTACATAACCGCACGGGCAAGATGCAACGCATACACACATGCAGTAAGAAGGTCATGTACGCACTCCCCAATATGTGAACACATCTACATGCGCCGTAACAACACCCAAAGATTCACCCACACTCGTAGGAGGGGAATTTTCCTTGCGAGACTAAAGAATTTCACTCTCACAAGGACTCCTGCAAGTCTAACTTCAAATGAGCCTTAATTTTTGGCCTAATAAGGTTTCCTAAACTGGGCCAATAGCAAGAAAGGTCCAAATTGATTCAAGAAAGTGGGCTTAAGGCTAACATGACACTCCACAAGCTTAAGGGATTGCATGGTAAGAAGGGAAAAGCTTCGGGTTGGCCCATAAAGAACTCAAGTTTAGCTCATGCGGCCTTGAGGCCCCCCACCAAAGGCATGTCACGCATCTGAATATCTTGACTCACATGTGCGGGCAAGAAAGTGTAGGGGAAAATAATCATGCACATGCAGGATTCCTCCACCCATTAAGAAACTCCTCACCCAACACTCCTCTTTTTAGTTAGTTTCAAGACTACTATTTGGACTGGTAGTTTTGATAAGAAGAAGAAGAGTTCAAGAAGAAATTCGAAAAAGACTCTTAAAAGAAGAAGGACTCAAGGGAAAATGAGATTGAGAAATAGTAGTCTCTTGCCCACGCAGGAGAGTTTAACTTGATAGGGGAACCAATTCTAGTTTCTTTTCACATGTGTTGTTTTAATTTCTTTTTTAGGTAGAAGTTTGATCCCATCAGGAGACTACACAGAATGGAAGACAAACTTCAAGGAAGAAGAAAAATTCGACAAGAAGAAAGCTTTCAAGACCCAATGGGAATCGACCATGAAAAAGTTTATCCTAGTCGAATTCTCCTTCCTTCTTCAACTCAAAGATCAATCTTTTTAACCCTATTTAATTTAAATACAGTAATTAAAACAATTACATAATGAGAGATTCAAGGAAAAAGAATAAAGGACACTGAAGATCGATTAGGACTCAATAATCGACCAAGAGAGAGAAGATCCAATTTGATTTAAATTCTTGCTTAGTTTAGTATTATTTTAATGCTTTCCTAGTTGTAGTTAATTTAAAAGTTTGATTAGGATTTTAATTTTCAAGTTTTATTAAAATTTATAAGGTGAATGTCTATATAAAGGCCACCACCCTTCAATTATATTCATTCAGTTTCATATTAATAAAATATTTAGTTTATTTCCTTTACTTTATTCTAATCGTGAGTGAATGTTCAATCAAATGAGATTCTTTAACTATTTTGTTGAGCCAGAGAGTTGGATTTAGTTATCCTCATGGCATCTTTTCAATTCCATTTCTTAATTCTCGATTAACTTAGTTTGCATTCACAGGTTTAATGTGGGTTAAGTAAAGAGGATTTATTTAGAGATTTAAGTTCCTACATACTAATGTTATATGTGGAGTTTTTAATTGCATTGTTGATCTTAGGTTTTGCATCAGAAGGCGAATGGTGAAAGAGGATTTCACCATGCATACATGGCATCCACCTAGCTAACCTCATCCATTTTCACCGGCGAGATCCCATGCAATTTTTCACTAATCTCTTTTCTTTCTACTTGGTTATTTGGGGACTGTATATTGGTTAATTAGGGTTAATTTGTAACACCCAAAATAATTTTATTTTATTTTTTTGATGTAATTTAATTTAAATTAATTTTTGTGAATATAAAAATATTAATAATGATAAAATTGGGTAAAAATATTATTTTGATTTAATTGAAATTGATTTTGGAAAAAAGGGGTGAAAATTTGGATGATGGGGGTATTTTTGAAAAGAAATTTGGAAACCGGGGGTCAAAACGCAATTTAGAAAAATTGTGCCCCGTCAGCGCCACGTCAGCAGCCACGTCAGCGGCCTCGTCAGCAGCCCTGGCCAACCAGGACCTGCTGCGTGGCAAGGCCACGCCGACCCGGGAACAGGCCACGTGGGCGATCCACGTGCGCACGATCGGACGGCCCAGATGCATCCTCGCGCGCACGGACAGCCCAGATCAAGCGCGCGCACGGATGGCCCAGACGCAATCAAGTACGGATGGCCCAGATTTAATCGCGATGGACGGCCCAGATTTAATCCAAATTAAATCGCGATCGAACGGCCTAGATTAAATCAAGATGGACGGCTGTGATTAAAAGGAAAAGGGTATAAATAAACCCCCCACACTTGACCACAAAAACCTTAGCCGCCAGCCCTCGTCGGAGAAGACGAACCAGATGCTGGAGGAGCCGGCCGCCGCCACTCGCCGCCGTACCGGGGAGTTTTTCGACCGCCGATCGAGGTAAATTTCATACCCCCATCTCGTTTTTCAATGCTGAGTTCCCCTGTGGCCAAATCGGAGCCAAACTCCCGGCCAAATGGCCGGAAAACACGACCGAAACCCAGCGGCGCCGCCGCGCTCCTCCTCGGTTTTTGCCTCCGATGAGGCCCTTCCCGGCCTCCATTTGATACAATTTTTATATCACCGTGATCACCATTCTTTTCTCTACAGGTTGATCGGAGCCAAATCACCAAAACACAAACCACGCCGGAGAGCCGCCGCACCCGAGAGCACCGCCGCCAGTAAGCTTCGGTTTTTCGTAATTTTTTGGCCCCCCGAGGGCCCTAGATCTGATTCTGAGATTTTTGGGACACGTACAGGTACCGGTAGCGTGTTTCAGTTTTTCAGAAAAAAATTCAGGAAATTTAGGGATAACCCGCAGGCGCTCGGAAAAGCCTATTTCGGGTCCCGAAAACAAGTAAGGATTCCTCACCCTATTTCCTATCACGGTATTAAAGTGCAATAAATGATAAAATGGTATTTCATAAATCAATAGCTGTGTGAAATTGTTTAAGGTTGCTAATGGAGCCCGAGTCTAGTGTATTTGTCAGTCAGTTGTTGTTTGTTCTATTTTACAGTTTTAAATACAGTATGATGTCTGATGTTTTTATTTCATAGTTTCGTGTGCATGTATCACTGTTTCATTGATTATGGACTGAATGACTGAGAACCCGATGTTGTGTGTTGTCTTGTTGGCATGAACTACTGGTTTGCATGTTTGTGTGTGACTTGATGATGGTGACTAAAGAAAAAGGGATAAAAGGTTATGTGAATTGGCAAACGGATAATGTGGACAGCCTGACTAGGTATCCTGGGAGATGGTGGACGGACCAGGTCCGTAGGGAACCCTACCGGGAACGTGGTCTCTCATACCGGACGGGGTATGAAGACCTTATGTGTTTTGGTGCCCATACCGGACGGGGTATGGGGACAGCCCGTTTCACCCTCATACTGGACGGGGTATTGAGGTTCATGGTTTTGGCGCCCATACCGGACGGGGTATGGGGACGGACCGTTTCACCCTCATACCGGACGGGGTATTGAGGTTCATGGTTTTGGCACTCATACCAGACGGGGTATGGGGACGGCCCTGGAATCAGGTTATAAATGTTAAGGGTTCATGGGTAGCGGGACCCCTATGGATCCCCATGGATACTGGTAGGCTGGTAAAGAGGAATTATGCTGTTTAAAGATTGAAATGCAAACGCGTGATAAATGTTGTATTATAAAGTCTATGTGATAACGTGATGATGATAATGTGTTGCTTGTGTATTGTTTTATGGATCTCACCCAGATAAATGGAAAGTAAACGTTTTTATGAACAAATGGGTTTATTACAAATTATGCTCCATTGGTCGTTTTTGTTTTCTACCCACCCTTACTCCTGTGGCAGTGAGGTAGCGTGATGTCTTTACTGGGCTAGTGTAGCTCACTCCTTACTTAACCATTTCAGATAAGGAAGATGTGGTTCCCGAGCCTGTTCCGCAGGAAGACGGCGAAGGGGACGCCTAAAGATCCCATAGTTATAATTGTAGTTCTTACTTTCGAGCATATATTTTAATTAGTTTATTCCCTCATTTGTTGAACACGTTTTGGTATTGCGTAAGGGATGTTAATTGCAATGTTTAATACGCTTTCGCAAATTCAGATTATTTATCTATATATATGCCTTTCGAATATTAAATTTTTCCGGGGCTGTTACATAATTTCCAACCCTTAATTGCCTTTTATTGTCCTCGAAATTTTAGTAGACAGATTATGTCCATTTTGGATCCTAAATGTCCTTCTTGATTAATTTAGATTCTAAGGTGGCTCTAGATGGCTCCAAAAATTGCCACATGGTTTCCACATCAATTTTCTTTTCCGTGAGTCTAAATGTGTCCTATTATCTAATTTAAATGGCCATTTGGCCAAGGAAAAATTAGGTTATTAGAGGGAGCTCTATCCTTGGAAAATTTTCTCCTTCCTCTCGATTAAACAATTTTATCTTCCTTTTCTCTTTCACCAAAAATTTTTCTCTACGTTCCATTCTCATTTCTCATGTCCCTTCTTGTTATTCAAGGCTTATTTCCTTCATTTTTTCATTTCCTATAGAAATGTTTTTCTCTCAATTACCCATTTTCTCCCTCACCTGAGGGATTTTTCTCCTACCTAACCCTAATCACCATTTTCATTCCTTAGCTTCTATTATTTTTCTCACCATCTTGGGATGTTTATACCTCTTGGAAAGTCATTTCACTCATGAGAAAATCTCTTAGCTGAGAGAAAAATTAATTTCTCTCGGGGAAAGGTTTTCCTTTGCATGTGGGAAAAATTTCTCTCCCACAAGAGGATTTTCATTTTTCTCCCTATTTCCTTTACTTTAATTATTTTTCTCCTCTTTGTTTTCATTTTTTTATACCAAATATTGTTTTTGCTCGTACTGTGCCCCTATTGCATTAAATTACTTATTCTTTTAGATAAAAAATTTAATAAATAATGTATTAAAATTGCACGTATTACAAAATATTAAAATCATGTAAAGTGGTTATTACAATACAATTCCCTAAAACAAGAGATAGTGAAAGGTTCTTGAACTAGACATGAGCTAGATTGTTTTGTTTTTGTCTATGGCTAAGATGAACTTATAGAGGGTGATGGAATCATGGCATATACTATTTTTGTCAACATGGTTGTGCATTGTTTTCGGCTTGTTTAGCAGTGAGTTTGGCCTCCGATTGAGGGTTTATGTGTTTATAGATCTCATCATGAACTTATGGATATGTTGTGTCAGCCATGTGGATAGATTCTTCCACTTGAGTAATCCTCTATGAATCAGTCATCGTGACTTTGCTCTTATTTTTCACCAGCTTGGCATAGTAGCCAAGGATTCACTCAATTCTATAGGTTCTGATACCGGTTTTAAGATCCTGGTTTATCATTATTAAAGTATTCTTGCTTGGCGAGTTAGGATTAGGATTGTGAAAATAAAAAAGCAAAAGAATTAGAAAGAGAATGGATGGTAAAAATGATGGAGGGAGAGTTAAAAAGAGGAAGGGAGAAAAGAAGGAACAAAAGACACATAAAGAATTGAATTTATAGTTTTTTGATAATTCCTTAGAATCTACATCATACCCCTTGTATAATAACCTTTAGGGCTATTATATATTAAAATATAATAAGCTCTACATGCATGGTACATCATAGCTCCCACCTGGTAAAGCTCGTATGATACTAATATTGCTATGAATCAAAAATAAAGATACAAAAAAGGAAAAATAATAGCTAGAATCCCTACATTTATCCAATCCTATTTTAGTCCCTAATATAAATGTAGATAGATACTATTTAACGCGGGGGGGAAGGGGAAGGATCATTTCGACTCCCTGAACCTCACACAACATAATAATTAGAAAGCTTAACCACTTAATCTACCATCCCTACTTGAGCCACAACCAACAAAATTGATTGCAAATCAAGGTAATTGGAAAAAATAAAAGGAATATAAAAGATGTTATGGCTTACCCAATAAGTCAATTCTGAATCCTTAGCTCAACAAGGTGTCTGAAGCAAAAAAATTAAACTTTTATTGAATTCTCAAATTTGATAGTTGTGTTTACAAGCCTGAGATTGAAGCCTTCTTATAGGCTTTATTCTACGAATACGACTCGGAGTAGGATTACATATTCCTACTTTAATTCTAGGACATAATTTATCTAACAAGCTTATTAAAAATTAATTAAATAATTAAATCCCAATCTAGAACTCCAATTAAATTAATAAAACAATGCTAAATTACTTGAAGTAAAATTCTCCTCCTCTTGGGTGACTTCCTTAGCTTCATTTTATGTTTGTTTTGGCCTCCAACCTTGAGTAGAATTTAAAGAGGTTGCAGTATTAGAGATAGATGGAAATAAGGAAGGGAACGATGAGCCTAAATTGCACTCAAGGCTTGCTACCAGGTTGTTTGTATGAAGATAGTACACCAGCTTGCTGTCTCCATGCTTTTGACACGTGCAGAAGCTTCCACGCGTACACGCAGATGGGAGTTCATGCGGCAAAACCTATCTGCACATGCGTTGTAACACCCCGAACCTTTGCACTTTAACGTGTGGTTAAACTCTATTTTAGATCAGAAATTAATTTCTTGGTATTTTAATTATTAACATTTCCACATTTCAGTTTTATCATATTTTATTAGAAACTAGTATTTGCTTATTATTTGTGACACCCGGCCCATCACTATGCTAAAATGATTCAGAAATTCTATTTATTTGGGCCTTTGGCTACCTTAAATTTAAATTAATTTACACTATTCTTGAGATCCATGATTTTAATCTATTTTTATTTTTATTTTATTTTATTTCAAAAGAAAAATTTAGAAAAAAATCAAAAAATGATAAAATGAGAGAAAACCAGCTCGTTGGAAAATAGTTTGCGCGCACGTGTCCCCTCCACACACCATGACGCACAGGACGTGCGCACAACACGCATGTCCCCTTCGCGCCTACAGTGTGGGGTCAAGACCTGTGCGCACATCCTGTCGCGTGCAGGCTGGTCATCCGCGTGTCCTATCGCGCCCAGGCTGGTCGTCCGTGCGTCACTTTGCGCATGGATTTGCGCCGCACACCGTGCGCAAACAAGGGCCTGTGCACCTGGGGCTTGCACGTGCAAGTAATCTCCTACCTGCGCGACAGTAGGCCTATTCGCATGCAGGCTAGCTTGCAGCGCACCGACCGGGCTCTACCGCTGCATTGGGTAGCGTGTTGCTACCTTGGACAGCGTGCTGCCACTACCGAAAGAAGAAAGTTTCCTCCCTCATTTTTCGTGCCAAAAATATTTTTTTCCTCTCTTCACCGAATTTTGCCACTTGGCACAAATCAAACGATTTCAATATTCTATAAATTGCCCCTTCCCCTTCCCTTCCTCTCCACACTTCCTCTTCTTCTATTTTTTAAATATTTAGAGAAGGAGAAAAAGAGAGAGAGAGAGAGAGAGATAGTAAATTAATGAGAGAATAAGAGAAAGAAAGGAAAGGGTAGTAATGAAATATGGGTCATCATTGACAGGTTGACCAAGACTGGTCATTTTTTACCAATCAGAAGCACAGATTCCACCAGCAAATTAGCCCATTTGTACGTCGAGGAGATGTTTGACTCCATAGTGTTCCCTTATCCATGGTATCAAACAGGGATCCTCAGTTCACCTTTTATTGTTGGGATAGATTTTAAGAAGCACTTGGTTTGGGATTGTACTTCAGTACTACCTATCATCCTCAGAACGATGGCCAGTTTGAATGTATTATCTAGACATTGGAAGACATGTTGCGCGCCTGTGTCCTCGACTTTGGAGATAACTACTATGAGTACCTTTCCTTATGTGAATTTTCTTATAATAATAGTTATCGTTCCAGTATCGCCATGGCTCCGTATGAAGCCCTATATGGTAGACCTTGCTGTTCTCCCACTTGCTAGAATAAAGTCAGGAAATAGCATTGTTTCAGACCTGATTACATCCAATAGACTATGGAAAAAGTTACCATCATTCGAAGTAACCTAGCCACCATGCAGAGTCACCAAAAAAGCTGCACCGGCAACAGTAGAAGATCGGTTTGTTGTTGGCGATCAAGTCTTCCTTAAGATCTTTCCTTACAGGAAAAATGTGATTTGGTAAGAAGGGTAAGCTCAGCCCCCATTATGTGGAACCTTTTCAGATAGTTGAACGTGTCAGACCTATGGAGTATTACCTTACTCTACCCCTAGAGTTTGGGTCTGCATGATGTTTTCTATGTCTTCGTGCTCAAAAGGAACCACCCTGACCCTTCTCACATCATTCCTCCTAAGAAATGCAGGCTCAAACAGATATGACGTATGAGAATCTCCCTGCAGAAATCCTTAGTTAGATTGAAAAAATTTTGTGCAATAAGAGGATCCCTATGGTGAAGGTGTAGTGGCAAGACCATACTCTAAGGAGGCGACATGGGAATTGGAGAGTGAAATGCGAGAGAAGTTTCATGACCTATTCATGAAAAATTTAGGGAATTAAATTTTCTAAGGTAGGGGGAATGTAACACCCTAAATTATTAAAATATTTTAATAGAGACCCCTATTTCACCATTCTCTCATCATTTCCATTTCCTTTCTTCCATCCTCCAAGAGCTTTAGAGAGAGAGGGAGTGATCTAGCGAAAGAGAAAGAGGAGAAGAAGAAGAAAATGCGTAGGAGACATTGAGGTCTCGATAAAAAATTTAGTATTTATTTTTAAACATTCTAAGAAGCATTTCTAGAATAAAATTAATGAAGTTTAAATTTATGATTGCATGGTTAAATTTTATGTGTAAAGGAAGTAATTTTACGTGATAATGCATGTTTTATGATCATATATGAACTTATTAATTTCCAAGTAAAATTTAAATGATTTAATGCTTGAAATAAATGTTGATATGTGATGCAATTGACGGTGGAAAAATGATTAAGAATGAAATGATGTATAGATATGAGAAATATGTATTTCTATTGGCATGCATAATTCATAAAGTATTTTGTTAGGTTTTTTATCTCTAAGGGATTTTTGTTCCCCCCTCCCATTCTGGTCTAAAAACACGTGAGAGGACCACTCCCTATGGATGACAGCGTATCCTATAACAAGAGTGGTGACGCGATATGATTGTAGGGGTCACCCTTGGTGAAGTACGACCATGGCCATAGTTAACATGTAGGAGCACTGTGGTTGGCGAAATCGTGGTCATAGATCGTGTCATGGTTTGGAAAGCTATAAATAAGTTGTTGGTTTAGCAAGCCGTAAATTGCTGTTGTAAATGAAATGAGTTGGTCATTCCACATGAGTAGTCGGGAATCTGTATAGCCCTCAGTAAATAGAAGTTGGAACGACTTCACAAAAAATGACATGAAAAACAGTGCATATCATTTTTCGTTTGATTTTTTATATTTTTAGGATGATATATTTGATTGATATAATATGATGGATCAATGATTTCTTTGTTAAAATAAATTTATTTTCATAATTTAATAAAGGACTGTGACATGAATCTTGATGGTAAGTAATAATGATACTTTAAATTACCTTTAAAATCTTATGATGTTAATTAAATACTATTTTTCTTACTGAGTATATGAAGCTCATCCCTTTCCATGCCCCCCCTCTAGATGAGGAAGATAGTGAGGAACCGATCGCTGACCTACCCCTTGAAGTCTTTGAAGATCTCGCGGATCCATAAACTTTTTATAAGTTCATGACTTGTTCATGACTTGTCTCGCACTCTGATAAGTCCTTTTACATAATGATTGAAGTGGCCCTTTTTGTATTCTGATATTTTGTATTTTGTTGCCACTTCTGGCCTCAGTAATATATGTAATTAGGAACTTATATATTTTGTAAGAGATTTGTAATAAATTGCTCCAAATATATTTAAATATTATGCACTCATAATCTATTTCTGTACATAGCATCCTTATGCCTTAATAAGCATTTGGGATGTCATTGAATGCTTGTAGAAAAGGGGGGACTAACTTACAAAGAGTCGTCGGTATCGGTAAGGGATTCAATATTTTCTTGCACATCATAAGAGTCATTTTTAGAAAAATAAATATGATTTTATTGCATGATTGTGACATAATTTCAAAGAAAGGAATGATTATTTTTTTGCATGATTGTAACGTGCTTTTAAGAGTGTGATGAGTTATAATTATGACAACTATCTTAATTATATATGCATCATATAAATTTTTAGTTGTTATTTCATGAACGAAGTTGAAATGCAATTGATATGAAAAGAGATTACATGAAATTGTTGACATGGCATGAAAGATATGAATGGATACATTAAACATAAATTAATCCGTTAGACTATTTTATCTACTTCGGCTATCTCTACCCTATCTGAAAAGATATGAGATGACCACTCCGTATGGATGATGGCACGAAAGTGGGTAAGATATTCTAGGACCAATACAGCAAAGTACAGCCATGATTATAGTCTTTAGGACCATAGTGGTTGGCACGGCCGTGTTCATATATTGTGTTATGGTGTGGCGAGTCGCAAATCAGCTATGGTGTAGTGAGTCACAAATCTGTTGTGGTTGAGCAAGCCGTAAAGTTGCCATTAGTGTCAACACAATGGTAGTTGGGAGTTCGTATTATCCAGTAGATAAAAAGTCGTAACGGGCTTTGCACGAAGTATGGTAAAAGACTTAATAACAATTATTGTCTGATTTTTTTGATTTCTCTTTTGATGCATTATCTTTACGATATTTGATGATCTTGATACTAAAAGCTTTTCTTACATCAATGGATCATTGAAAAATGGTAAGCAGAAAAAGATATTTCTTAAACGTTTTTAATTTTACAAAATTTCTTAGTTATGTCATTTTAATACTATATGCCTTTTTGAGTTTCATAGAACTCACCCTTTCCCTCCCAGATGATGTTGAAGAAGATGTTTGCGATGACTTGTCTGACTTACCACTTAAAGCTTGCTTGGATTGTATGGATCCATGATCGTTGACAAGTGCATGTCTTGTTGCGCACTCAATGAGTCAATTTAGATAATGATAGAAGTGGCCCTCTTTTGTGTTTTATTATTTTGTATTTTATCGTCATTTCTGGCCTCAGTTGTATATGTAATTGGGAACTCATATATTTTCTAAGAGATTTTATAATGCAAAAACAATTTCCACTGCATATAATTTATCTAATGCACTAGTATTCTGTATTGGTATCTGGCACCTTTATACTATAATTAGTATTGGGGACATCACACGAACGATGGCCTATATAGGTTCCAAAATCGTGTTTTAGTCCCTTTTTCAGTCAGGGATAATGTTCCCCAAGCAACTCATGCATTCAAACTGTCTATCCATCCAGGAAGCACCAAGATGTACCGTGATTTAAATTGTCAGTACTGGTGGCCAGGAATGAAGAAGGACATCATGAATTACATCTCTTGGTGCCTCACTTATTAGAGGGTTAAGGGTGAACATCAGAAACCTGGTAGGTTGTTGCACGACCTTCCTATTCTGGAATGGAAGTGGGAATACATGACCATGGAATTCATCACTGGTCTACCAAGGACTACTAATGGTTACGATGCAATTTGGGTCACTATGGATAGATTAACCAAGCAGCCTATTTCCTTGCCATCGAAACCACTGATTCTGTAAGTAAGTTAGCCTGTTTGTATGTTGACCAAATTGTTTAACCTCATGATGTACCCTCCTCGATTGTGTTGGATAGAGATTCCCGATTTACTTTTCACTTTTGTGACAATTTTCAGGAGGCTCTAGGCACTAACTTATGTTTTAGTACTGGCTATCACCACAAGACTGATAGGCAGTCAGATTTACCATTCAAACACTGGAAGATATGTTGCGTGCCTGTATTCTGGATTTTAGAGTAATTGGAGTAAGTACCTCCCTCTCTCTAAGTTTTCCTACAATAACAATTACCACTCCAGCATATGTATGGCTCCATTTGAGGCTCCTTATGGAAGGTTGTGCAGATCCTCTACCTGCTGGAATGAGATTGGGAACATGCAATATACGGGGAAAAACTTCCTCTAATAGACAATTGATAAATTGGACCTTATTCGGAAGAACGTCTTCACTGCCCGAAGTTGCCAAAAGAGTTACACTGACAACCATAGGAGGCTTTTGGAGTTTGTTGTTAGCGATTGGGTATTTGTCAAGGTCTTTCCCTTCAAGGGAACAATGAGATTTGGGAAGAAAAAGAAGTTGAGCCCTCGATATGTTGGCCCTATAGAGCTTTTGGAGCGTGTTGGCCCTGTGGCATACTGCCTTACTCTATTCGAGAGTTTGCCAGTGTGCATGACATCTTACATGTCTCCATGTTAAAAAGGTACCACCTTAACCCTTATCAAATTGTCCCAATTCAGGAAACTCCTTTTAGCTCCAACTTGGTGTACGCAAAGTACCCGACGAAGATACTAGGATGGACCAACAAGGTGCTACGCAACAAGAGGGTCCATATAGTGCAGGTCTAGTGGCAGTATCAAACCCTGGAGGACGCTACTCAGGAATTAGAAGATGAAATGAGGAAGAAATTTTTGCACCTATTCACAATAATTTTGGAGGACCAAAATTTTTAAAGGTGGGGGGAAATGTGACACCCTGTATCTAAGCACTTCATGTGGCATTAAAAATCCATTTTATTCAGACCTTTGGCTATTAAACTTTTGTGGTGTAATATTATTTTATTTTATTTTCTTTTGAATTTTTGCCATTTTTTCTTAATTTACCAAAAAAATTTATTTTTTTATTATTTTATTATTAAGTTATTTTGTTTCAATTTATTGAGGATTTCAAAAAAATTTGGAAGGAAAATGCAATAGGAAAGACCCAGCCTGCACATCCCATCAGCCGGGCGCCCATGCCGCGACTGCTCTGCACGCGAATCACGCCCATAGACATGATAGTTAAGTGCGCAGCTCAGCGCTCGTCTTGCCCGCACTTGTCCGACGTGACCTAAGAAGACAGCCAATGTGTACGTCAGCGTGCTATTCGGGCACAGAGTCTAGCTTCTGCGTGCTCTAGGCCTAGCCTGCCACAAGCAGCAGCCATGAGCAACGCACAGTGCCTCGAGCCCCGCGCCACTGCCTTTGTCGCTATTGCCATCCCCACCGCTGCTGCTGCTGTTGCCTTGGGAGTGGTGTCTCCTCCTTGGCTAGCTGACACTGATGATGTCATTATTTTCTCCCTCTGTAATACCCCGTCAATCAATGGGATAAAATGATTTGGAAACCTTATTTATTCGGGTCTTTGGCAATATTAAACTTAATTAATTTACACTGCTTAATATTTATCGTAATTCATAATTTTGGTTAATTTTTATTTAATTTTATTTTTATTAAATTTATTTTAATTTACTTTTAAGTCTAACTCATTTAAATTAAATATAAAATTTGAGAAAAAAATCAGCAAACGGTGAATCAGGAAGAAAATCCCGTGGGGAGTCAGGTTTCCTGCGTGGGTGCTGGGCAGTGTGAGCGCATGCATGCGCGCAAAGTAGCCGCGGGACGTGCGCATAGCGTGCACGTCCCCTCCGCACACATGCACACACAGGACGTGCTCACAGCACATACGTCCCGTCCGTGCATACGGCGCGGGGTCAGGACTTGCGCGAGTCTTGTCGTGCACAAGTAAGTTGTTTGCGCATCACCTCGCGTGCGGACAAGCACCATACACTATGCACACGCTATCCCCACAGCAAGCTTGCGCGAATAGGCCTATGCGCCTGGGGCTTGCACAGTAGGTCTGTGTGCATGCAAGCTAGCCTCTGCGCATGCGATAGGAGGCCTGTGCGCCTTCTGCAGTGCGTCGACTGAGGCACTACCATCTCTGGCAGTGCGCCACTGCTGCCTTGGGCCACTGCCGCTGCCAGTTGAGGAGGTCCTCCTCCCTTGTTTTTGTGCTGAACATCTTTTTTTCCTCTCTCTTCACTGGATTTTACCACTTGGTGCAAATCCAATGGTTCCAAAACTCTATAAATTGCCATTCCCCTTCCATTTTTTAAATATTTAGAGAGTGAGAGAGAGATACTAGTCTAGCGAGAGAGGAAGAGAAAGAAAGGAGAACGGTGAAGGAGAAAACATAAAGGTTTCGATAAGAAATCTAGTATTTCTTTTAATGTCTTAAGGAGTATTTTTAGATAAATAAATTAATATAACTACTATTTGGCCTGTTTTGTATCCCTCTGTGTTTAAATGAATTGAATTGTTCTTGTTTTTAAATTGTAGACCCTTGATGAATTTGCATGTAATGAATATACTATGTAATCGGTAATAGTAAAAATTATAAAAAAAAAAGAAAAAGAGAAAAGTGGAATAAAGCCTGTAAGGTCTGAAGTGTATATGTATTGATATGCATATTGCATCAAGTGTCTCGTTAGACTTTTTATCTTTAAGGGGTATTTGTTCCCCTTACCCTTCGGGGTATTTGTTCCCTTTTCCCTTCGGGGTATCTGTTTCTGCCTCCCCTATCTGGTCTGAAAAGACGTAAGAGGATTGCTCCTAGTGGATGACGACGTACCCTCTAATGAGAGTGGTATCACACTATCTGTAGGGGTCACCCGTAGCTAAGTAATATCATGACTATAGATATCTATTAGGGCCATTATAGCTGGTATGGCCGTGGTCATAGATCGTACCATAGTTTGGCCAGTCAGAAATGGGCCTGAGCAAATTGCTGTATCTGTATTTAATCTGGTCATTCCACTTGGGTAGTTGGAAATCTGTAGCTGCCTTTAGAGATGGAAGTTGTAATGACTTCGCGAAGAATGACACAAAAATCTAAGCATTCATGATTTATTTGATTTTTTTCATTATCTGGCATGATGTATGTTTGGTTGTCTGTATTAACGTATCATTTTCTTAACAAATAAATGGTTTTCCATAATGTGAGATAGGTAAATGAGGAGGTTAAATGGTAAGTTATAATAATTAACTTTTGAAATCTTACGATGTTAATTTAATATTGTTTTCCTTACTGAGCATATGAAACTCACTCTTTCTATGCCCCCTCCCCCCCCAAATGAGGAAGAAAATGAGGAACCCCAGGCTGATTTACCCTTGGATCCACAAGTCTAAGTGCATGACTGTTCCTGCACTCTGATGAGTCTAATAACATAGTGAAAGAAGTGACCCTTATGTTTTGTTTTGTATTTTGCATCCACTTCTGGCCTCAGTATATGCATGTATTGGAACTCATATATATTTGTAAGGGATTTGTAATAATTTTATTCTGCTGTATAAATTTTATCATACACTCATTATTCCGAATATGTATCTGACAACCATTTACCTTAATTAACACTTGGGATGTCACACCCTTCTCACAAATTTGCGACACTTGTCACAAATATGATAGTTCTCTTTTTTTTATAAATAAAAACCCTCTCCACCACTCTTTCTCACTCATTTTCACTCTCAAGAACAAAATTTTAGAGAGAGAAAGTTAGGAGAAAGAAGAAAACAGAGAAGAAAATAGGACTAGCTCACAAAGAGTCGTTGGCAATCAATAAGGGATTCAGTATTTACTTACACATTCTACGAGGCATTTTTAGAAAAATATAGAAATGAATATTGATTTTATTACATTATTGTGGCATGATTTTGAGGGTGTGATGAGTTATTAATTATAACGTTGTTTTAATAATGCATGGATTGTGTAAAGGCTTAGTTTGTTGTTTCAGGAATGAAGTTGAAATGTAATTGATACGAGAAGGGATTACATGAAATTGTTGACATGGAATGAAAAACATGAACGAATATATGAAACATGAATTAATCCGTTAGATTATTTTATCTACTTTTCTTGTTCCCACCTTATTTGGAAAGACGTGAGATGACCACTCTCTGTGGATGACGATGCAAAAGCACGTAGGAGATCCTAGGACCACTGTGGCAAAGTATGGTCGTGATCATAGTCTTTAGGACCACAGTGGTTGGCACAACCGTGGTCATAGATTGTGCTATTGCGTGGGGAGCCGCAAATCAACAATAGTGTAGCGAGCTACAAATCTGTTGTGGTTGAGCAAGCTGTAGTTGTCTATAGTGTCACCACAATGATAGTTGGGAGTTCGTATTAGCCAATAGATAAAAAGTTGTAATGGGATTCGCACAAAATATGGTGAAAAACTTAATAATAGTGATTATATTGATTTATTTAATTTTCTCTCTTAGTGTGTTATTTGCATTATTACCTCGTCTTTATGATCTTGGTTTTCCTAAATAAATGTTTTTCGTACATTAATCCTACCCCTTGGATTATTGCAATGATAAGTGGTAAAAGGTACTTCTTAAACATTTATACTTTCATAAAATTCTTAGTTATGTTAATTTAATACTATATGCCTTATTGAGTTTCATACAACTCACTCTTTCTATGTTGCCCCCCTCCTAGATTGCATAAAAAGAGGATGTTTGTGATGAGTTGTTTGCCGAGCTACCTCTTGAAGCTTGCCTGGATCCCGTCGATCCATGATTGTTGACGAGTGCATGTCTTGTTCCGCACTCTGATGAGTCCATTTACATAGTGAAAGATGTGGTCTTCTTTTATATTTTGTATTTTGTTGAAACTTCTGGCATCAGTCGTATATGTAATTGGGAACTCATATTTTGTAAGGGATTTTATATTATAAAATTTTTTGCTGCATATATTCAATTAAATACACTCGTATTCTGTATTGGTATTTGATACCCTTATACTGTAATCAGTATTGGGGAAGTCATATTATGCCTTGGTGTGGTGGGATCAACTACTTCTCAGTAGGCTACATAACAGAGAACGACTAGTCTCCTCCTGGAGAGAAATAAAGCCAATTATGTGCAAAACATTTGTTATCTCTTATTATTATAGAGAAATACATCAAACGTTGCAATGCTTAACAGAGGGATCTATGTCCTTTGAGGACTACCACAAGGAGAGGGAGATGGCCATGATAAGGGCCAATATTGAACAGGATCTCGAAGTAACTATAATGAGATTTTTAGGGGGTCTCAATAAAACAATCGCTAGTATTGTAGAACTGCAAACACTATATGGAGGTGGAAGACATGGTCCATATGGCCATGAAGATTGAGAAACAACTAAAGAGTAAAGGTAAGAGGACTTTCCATACCACTCCTACCTTTAACTCAAGGTGGCTAAGGAAAGAAGAGAAGGAAGTGGTTGAGGCAAAGAAGGAGAAACAACCACACCTGACTATAAAGATAAGACACCTATCTTGTAACACCTCGACTTTTTGGTAGTTAGCGAATTTTAAAACTACGATATTTCAAGCCTGCAACCATAAAAAAATTTCGTTGAAAATACGAGCTCCTTTTATTTTAATTAGTTTCCCAAAATTTTTTATCCAAATTACTCAAAATTTTAGGAGAAAAATAAACAGCACGGGAAAAGCACAGCTGGCAACCTTTGACCCACGGCTCTCGACCTACGACCCACAAACAGCTTGCGGGGGTAGGCTAGTGAGCCCTAGGCTTGCCCAGTGCACAACTATGCCATAGTATACACGCATAGTGCACAACATGGCTGAGAATTATGCTCAACACAACAGAGCTTGTGCGCACGACTAAAAGCCTGTAGCTCCTAGTGCGCAGAACAGCCGCCTGCGGGTGCGCACAGTGCTGCTGCACCCTTGCAACCAACAGGATTGACTTGTTTCATTGGTTAAACGCCATGCTTGGCCTTTTTGCTCCTTTTTTGGCCATTCTTAGTGAGTCCCATATCCACTCCCATTATATTTTTCCTATTATTGCCAAGTGGCGTAAATCCAGCCTTTCCTTCCCTTATTTAAACCCTTTCTTCTCTCTATTTCTCCACACCGTTTTTCCTTTTTCATTTTCCAAATTTAGATATAGAAAGAGGAGAGACTTTTAGGGAGAGAAAGGAGCAAAAACGAAAGGAAAAGTTAGGAGTTTCAGAAGCACATTTAGAAAAAATTCAAGATGCTCCTCCTTCGTTTCCTAAAAGGCTAAGTTAACCTAATTATGACAAGAAAATCTTTGGTATTTTTATCTACACTTCTAAGTTCTCTTTTTAGTTAAATAAAATAACGAAAATAATTTTATTCTTTGGTCTAAGGGATTAAAGCTTAGACTATCATAAGGAATTTCTAAATTCTGCTTCAATATCAAAAAAATTTATTTTTGCACTCGTAACTACTCAAGTAGTGAGCTTTTTTTTTACCTATTAGGTATTTGGGACACCACAAATGGTATCAGAGCTAGATTCTAAGAGAAATCCCGCATGATTAGGATCCCAAACCCAAAGTAGGAAATCTAAGATGTTATCGCTATCATCATTAGAGGGTTGTCTAATAATTAAGTAAGATAAGAAACATATTTTGTCCAAGAGAAAACACTAGGAAAGTATTATTTTAAAACTCTCCTATACAGTAGAGATTTATTCTATAAATATTGTTTCTTCTAACCCTTATGGTAAATGGGAAGATGGATCGTAAGCCATCATCTCATACCATCTAAGTCTTTGGAAACTTTTCGGACATCTTTCCCATGGAACTATTAAGGCTACCGCCCAAGCATAGAATTGGGTGCTCTATCAATCTAGTTCCTGGAACCCAACCCATTGACGTACCCTTGGACCAAATGAATAGGAACGAGCTTTGGGAGCTGTATCACCAACTTTTAGCACAGCAAAAAAAAGTTTATCTGGCCTAGTTCCTCTCTGTTGGGTGCCATGGTCTTGTTCACACAGAAGAAGGATGGAACTTCTTGTCTTTGTATCGATTATCAAGAACTCAATCAGGTAACCACCAACAAATGGTGCCAATTTTCCTGTGTTGACAACTTATTCAGTAATCTTTCGGGCACTACAATGTTTTCCAAAATCCATCTTAAATCTGGTTATCACCAAGTACGAGTACGAACTAAGGATATGTCAGTGATGACATTCCGTTATCAGTATGATCATTTTGAATTTTAAGTCATGCCTTACGGACTGACAAATGCCCCAGTGATTATCTCAAATCTCATGAATTTCAAACCTACTTGGGGCCAGTACATTTTTGTTAACATCGAAAACAAACTGGTGTACTCAAGGAACTCCTAGGATCACATCGCCCACCTCACTCATGCAATGGAAACTCTTCGTTAGTACCACCTGTAAGCCAAGTTCGAGAAATGCTCCTTCTGTATGGACTGGATCTCCTTCTATGCCCACATGGTTTTCAGTGAAGGGGTTTCTATCGATCTGGCAGTGATTGAGAACGTCATTAGCTTAGACCAACCTTTCAACACCAAATATATTCAAAGATTATTGAGGCAAGTAGGATACTATCAACGTTTCATCCAGGACATTTCTTGTATTTTTGCTCCCCTCACGAGCCTTGTCAAGAAGGGATTCAACTTCATCTAGGACCTTAAATGTGAAGGAAGCATTTTAGAGATTAATATCGACTTACTACCAGTCCGGTGTGTGTCTTTCTCGAAAACGCCAACTATCTTCAAATAGAGAGCAATGCATCCTATACGAGTATAGAGTGTGCACTCGTGTAGCGAGGCCAACCTATAGTTTATGGATCTAGGCAACTGAAGCCATATGAGTGTGATTACACCCTTCACGACCTCGAGTTTGCTATCATCATCTTTTCATTAAAAATATGGTGTTGTTATCTGCAAGGCCGGACCTTTGAGAGTTACACTAATCATGAAAGCTTAAAGCAAGTGTTCTCCAAAGAAGAATGGATTAAGAGACAGGAACACTAGATGGATATTCTGAAAGATTGCGACTGTATAATCCTACGTCATCCCAGCAAGGCAAGAGAAATCGATGGTGCCCTTGATCATGAAGAATGAACCTCGTTAAGATGACTAATGATTTCTAGGTGGAAGATGTTAGAAAAAATTTAGGAGCATCGAATAAGTCATCGCAGCCACTGTACCTAGTTGGCCTAGATTCAAGGTCAGCCCAACATCCATGGTAGACTTTGGGAAGCCCAAGCAATGGACCCAGAGATTTTAGAACACAAGAACAAGTTTTGCCCCATGGGAGATAGTAGCAGCGACGATCACTTCATGGTGACTAATGAAGGACTTTACCAGTTTCGTAATTGGATTTGGGTACCTAATAACCCATTGCTCAAAGCAGATATTCTGAAGGAGGTACACGCATCTAAGTTACCCATCCACCCTAGTAGCACCAGAATGCATCGCGATCTAAAGTGCCAATACTTGTGGCCCAACATGAAGAGGGATATCGCTGAATTTGTCTTCCAATGTCCCACATGCTAGAAGATCAGGGCTAAACATCTAATGCCCTGTGGTGTTTTTGAGTGGAAGTTGGAGCACGTCGCTATGGAGTTCATCACAGGACTGCCCAAGGCTAGTGCCAACCATGATGCCATCTTGATCATTATAGATCAACTTACCAAGACAACTCACTTCCTTACCATCAGGGTCACTGGTTTAATTATAAGATTAGCATGATTGTTCATTGAAGAAATTGTTTGACTTCATGGCATTCCTACCTATGTGGAGTCGGACAGAGACCCTCATTTCGAGCTGCACTTTTAGGATAACTTCCAGAAAGTTATCAATTCTATTTTGAACCTTAGCACCACTAAACATTCCCACTATGCTAGTCAAATTAAGTAGACTATCCTAATGTTGGAAGATATGCTGCGCACTTGTGCTCTAGATTTCGGTAGCTGTTGGGATCAACGCCTGTCCCTTTACAAGTTCACTTACAACAATTGTTGTCAGTTTAACCTTGGATGGCACCCTTTGAGACCCTTTACTATCGCCTCACTCTGACCCTCGAGTATACTTCCTTACATGATGTCTTTCATGTTTCAATGAATTAAAAGCATCTCTACGATCCATATTGATGCGGAACCCCAAGACCCTTGCTTGAACCTTAGAACTCTTCAATCGGTTTAGAACAGAATTTAGATCACAAGTAAAAAAGGAATCAACTTTGTTCAGTCACCCAAATTGTAGAAGTTAAAGAGAACCCAAGAAAGATAAATGATATCTCTTGAACCCAATCAACACAAGCACCAAGAACAATTGAAATAGGAAATCAAAATTGAAATACAAGTGAAAACAATTGTATTCCAAATCAACACCTTGTGCATAAAGTGAAAAGAAAGCCAAAACGCTCTCAACTCAATTCTGAAATGTTTGATTACAACTCTTAATATCCACAAAGAAGAGTTCCTTTGGTATTTATAGCCAAAGAAATCAATGATAAGTTACAATACAATAACTACAATTATAACTCCCACAATAACTAGGTTAATTATGTGGTAATTACAATTGTAACTCCAACAATAATTAGGCTAATTATAGGCATGTAATTGTTATGTAACTCCTTGTAACTCCAATCTTCTTAACCAATACCACTAATTGTTTGTGGCACCATATAGTTATAGGCTCATTCTTGTAATAACACTAAGACAAGACTTAAGCCCAAAATGAGTTATACTTATCTATATGGGCTTAATTAACTCAAACTAAAATAAAACAATCCAAAATACTTAAAACAACTCAACTAATCCATCCCATACACAAGGGTTATTCATCCATTATCAATAAGACTCAAACAAGCCCAAATTAACCCAAATCACTTAAATCCAATTAAAGTTACGAATTTGGGCTATTCAAAAAGCTCATATTTGAACTTTCACAATTGGCCAGCCCATTATCCACATGTTTTTTGAGTAAAAACTTGGAGCAACTCTTTAAACTTCTTTGCCTTTGATCTTGTTACTGGTCCGCTGAAACTTTCCAGGTTTGGAACTGTATTTGTGTTTACATCATTTGAAATTTGCTCCAAGTCACCTTCTGATGCTCTTTGAGTATCTTGAGTATTTTTAGCCTTGTTTGCATCATCCCCCCTCCCCTCAAAAGAATTCGTCCTCGAATCAATTAATGCATCAATTTCAAAAGGGGATAAATCATATATGTTCAATGTAGCCGAAACACTATACTCACCTAGTAGGTCCACTCTGTAGGCATTTTCATTGATTTTTGCTATGATTTGAAATGGACCATCCCCATGAGCATCCAACTTAGATTTCCGTTTTGGTGGAAATCATTCCTTGTGCATATGAACCCACATCCAATCTCCGGGTTCAAATGAAATCTTGCACCTTCCTTTATTGACATAGGATGCTACTTGTTCATTTTACTTTTCAATGTTCTGCCTTGCTTTTTCATGAATTGCTTTAACCATTTTTACTTTCTTATGTCCATCTAAATTAGAAATGTCGCTTATAGGAATAGGTAACAAATCAAGTGGAGTTAAGGGATTAAAACCATACACAATTTCAAAAGGAGAAAACCCAGTAGAAGAATGTATACTCCGATTATAAGCAAATTCAACAAATGGTAGCATATCTTCCCAAGTTTTAACATTCCTTCCAATTAAAGCACGTAATAATGTACCAAGTGTTCTATTTACTACTTCAGTTTGACCATCTGTTTGTAGATGTGAAGTAGTAGAAAATAAAAGTTTGGTCCTAAGTTTGGACCACAAAACTCGCTAAAAGTGGCTTAAAAACTTAACATCCCTATCGGACACAATGGTTTTAGGAATGCCATGCATTCTAACAATTTTGCAAAAAGACAAATTCGCTGTGTGTGGCATCATCTGTTTTGTGACATGGTATAAAGTGTGCCATTTTAGAGAAACGATCAACAATAACAAATATTGAGTCTCGGCCTTTTCTAGTCCTAGGTAAACTCAACAAAAAGTCCATAGAAATATCAACCCAAGGATGTGTAGGAATGGGTAATGGCATATATAATCCATGTGGTTGAACTCTAGACGTAGCTTGCCTACATGAGATGCACTGCGCACAAATTTTCTCAACATGTTTGCGCATATTAGGCCAAAAGAAATGTTCATGTAAAATGCTCAAAGTTTTTCCAATCCCAAAATGTCCCATTAAACCACCACTATGTGCTTCACGAATAAGCAACTCCCTAATAGAACTATTAGGCACACATAATTTTTCCTTTTTAAATAGAAAACCATCATGCCTATAAAAGTCTTGAAATACCGCATGTTCACAAGCCACATAAACATTTGAAAAATCACTATCATGCACATACAATTCTTTAAAATGCTCAAATCCCAACAATTTTGTAGAAAGAGTAGAGATAAGACTGTACCTTCTTGAAAGCGCATCAGTTATCACATTTTCTTTTCCTTGCTTATATTGGATCACATATGGGAAGGACCCTATGAATTCTACCCATTTTACATGTTGTTTATTAAGCTTGCCTTGCCCTTTCAAATGCCTCAAAGATTCATGATCGGTGTGAATCACAAATTCTTTTGGTAACAAATAATGTTGTCATGTCTCTAATGCTCTTACCAAAGCATAAAACTCTTTGTCATAGGTGGAATAATTCAATTGTGCACCATTAAGGTTCTCACTGAAGTAAGTAATGGGTCTTTTATCCTGCATAAGAACAGCACCTATCCCAAGCCCAGAGGCATCACATTCAATTTTAAAAGTTGAATCAAAATTAGGCAATCTTAATAAAAGCGCATTATATAACTTTTCTTTCAGTAAGGAAAATGCATGTTCTTGTTCTTTTTTCCAGACAAACCCCTTATCTTTTTTCATGATTTCAGTTAAAGGGGCAGCAATGACACTAAAATCTTTTACAAATCTCCTATAGAAACTTGTCCAACCATGAAAACTACGCACCTCACTTACACTTTTAAGTGTCCGCCACTCTTGAATAGCCTTTACCTTTTCACTATCTACCTCGATTCCTTTTGCACTCACGACATATCCTAAGAAAATGATGCAATCAATACAAAATGTACATTTCTTCATGTTAGCATATAGTTGAAATTTGCGCAATGTGTCAAACACTTGCCTCAAATGCATGACATGCTCATCAATAGATCTGCTATACACAATAATGTCATCGAAGTAGACGACCACAAACTTTCCAATAAATTCACGTAAAACATGGTTCATTAAACGCATAAAAGTACTTGGTGCATTAGTTAAACTAAATGGCATAACCAACCACTCATATAACCCTTGTTTTGTTTTAAAAGTAGTTTTCCATTCATCTCCTGGTTTCATTCTTATTTGGTGATAATCACTTTTAAGATCAATTTTAGAAAATACACAAGCACCATGCAACTCATCTAACATATCATCAAGTCCAGGTATTGGGTGTCGATATTTTACCATTATTTTGTTGACGGCTCTACAATCAACCCGCATACGCTAACTACCATCTTTTTTGGGCACTAATAAGACGGGCATTGCACATGGACTTAAACTTTCTCGAATGTGCCCTTTTTGTAAGAGCTCCTCCACTTGCCTTTGAAGATCTTTGGTCTCCTTGGGATTGTTCCTATAGGTTGGTCTATTTGGTATGGCAGCCCCAGAATATAAGTCAATTTGATGCTCAATCCCTCTCAAAGGTGGTAAACCTTAAGGTAGATCATCGAGAAAAATATCGCTAAATTTCTGCAAAACTTCAACCACAACCCTTGGCAAAGAAGGGTCAAGTTCGTTGGTTGAGAAACAAGCTTCCTTGTACATGAGTACAATAATTGGCTTGTTAGAAAATAAAGCTTTCCTCACATCTCTCATTTTAGCATAAAAGCTCATTTTCTTTCCCTCATTCTTTTCTGTGGTCGAATGCAGATCTCTTTCTTTTTCCTTTTGATCTTCATTTTTCCACTCTAATTTTCTCTCACTCTCTTTTCTTTTCTCTTTTTCTTTTTCTTTTCTTTTTCTCTCGGTCTGTCTTTGTGCGAATTCATCATGGGACTTTTCAAGTTGCATTTTGTCTTCAGTAACTTGTTTAGGGGTTAAAGGAAGAAGAGTATACTTTTTTCCCTCTTTTCCTACCATGTACCTATTGAGATACCCATCATGCATCACTCTCCTATCCCATTGCCATGGTTTACCTAGTAAAATATGACTAGCTTGCATAGGAACTACATCATATATCACCTCATCACTATACTTCTCAATAGTAAAAGGCACTCACTTGCTTATTAACTCTCACCTCCCCACTATTGTTAAGTCATTGCAGCTTATAAGGTTTAAGATGTTTTGTAGTTTCCAAACCCAATTTATCAACAAATAAGGTAATAGCCACATTTACACAACTACCCCCATCAATAATCATGCTACACGGTTTTCCATTCACTAGACATCTAGAATGAAAAATGTTCTCACTTTGCAACATAACCCCCTCATCATCATTCCTTACTTGCATATTCAAAGCACGTCTAGAAACCAACAATCTACCTTCCATAGGCATTTCCCCATCACTACAATCCTCCAAAGGAGGCATTTCATCCTCCACATCATTCTCATCATCCGTTGTAACACCATCACCACGCATCACCATTACCCTTTTATTTGGGCATTGAGATGCAATATGACCAAAATCCAAGCATTTGAAATACTTGATATCTCTATTCCTAGGAGTTTGGGAGTTAGAAGTACCTTTGTTTTTATTATCATTAGCATCCTTTGGCTTGGTTTTGTCATCTCATTTGAATTGGACAGCCTTGTTATCTCCCCTCCAATTCGGTCTCCAATTGGAATTTTGGGTCGAGTAAGTGTTGGCTTGCCTTGTGTTCCCCTTTCCCTTTAATTGTCTTTCAATCTTTATAGCCATGTGCACCATATCATCAATCTCCACATAATGTTAAAGCTCTACAATGTTGGCTATGTCTTTGTTAAGGCCATTTAAGAACTTTGCCATAGTAGTTTCCCTATCCTCTTGAATATTAGCCCTTATCATGGCTATCTCCATCTCTTTGTAGTAGTCTTCTACACTCTTGTTCCCTTGTATAAGGACTTGTAATTTTTGATGTAAGTCCCTATAGTAATGAGTAGGAACAAAGCGCCTTCTCATGATAGCCTTCATTTCGGCCCAAGTGGAAATAAATCTCTCTCCATTTCTCCTTTTACTTGTGATGAGTTGATCCCACCACACAATGGCATATTCTCCAAACTCCACGGCTGCAAGCTTTATCTTTTTCTCCTCCAAATACTTGTGGCACTCAAAAATAAGCTCCACCTTGCGCTCCCATTTAAGATAAGTATTTGGATCATTCTTGCCTAGAAACGATGGAATTTTCATTTTGATGTTCCCAATTTTTTTATCAAGATCGTTTCGACCCCTACCATAATTTTGACCTTCATTGACCAAAGTAGCTTGGTCATCAAATTCTTCCTCTAGTTCCTCATCAAAAGGTGGTGTTGGAAGTCTTCTTACCCCTGGATTGGTTTGGGAAGCTTCCCCTCTCATGGAATTTAACTCATGTTGTTGTTTCTCTAGTTTCTCATTCATGTTGCCAATAGCTAGTTGAATCCTCTCAAATTGTTGTCGCATTGCTTTGAGGATGAATTCTTGATCTTTTGATGTTCTTTCACTCCTTTGTGGCTCCATCTTCAAATTCAAAATTTTAATGAAAAACAAAATAGATTGCAACCTCATAAATCATTCCCTCACATGTTTACTCTCGTAGTATGGGCACTCGTGTTTCACTCAATTTTGGCTTTTACCCTCTTTTGAGCTCACACTCTCTTGCTTTTTAACACTCAAGCAATCTTTTATAACTTTATACAAAATGACCAATTCAAACAACAATTAATTATCACTATGTACTCAATTTTAATTAGAGATAACAAAGAATTCCTAAAGAAACAAGATACATGAATTCAACTCTAAAAGCAAACTAGAAAAATCTAAACAATGAAGAGCACACACTTGATATAGAAATAAGTGTATGATGATTTTTATGTTAATTAGGCAATAACGAATCAATATTATTACCTCAAGATGTAATAAGAAGAAAATGGGCAGAAATATTAAATGAAAACTAAAGATGGAAGGAAAAAAATGGTGAATATGGAATTTAATGCATGGAACTTGTAATTCTCTAATAGAACCACAAATTATCACCCAAAATACTCAAATTAAGTGAAACAAATAGTTTTGGATGAAAACAAACTCAATTGAGGTGAATTGTTTCCAAACAGCACCAAAAATTACACAAACAATCTCAACCAAACAAACAGCCTTGAAACTAGTTTCCCTTTTAAATTTTAAATGTATTTGAATGTTATATGAGATAAATAAAAGGAAAATAACAGCAGCTGTGTCAATTACACAAGATAGAATATGTGGAAATGTGTTTTGCATAATTAAGCAAATTAGGCTAATCTGATTTTTTTTTTTGCTGAATGCAAATTTGTCTCTTTTTTGGTAAGAAATAATGAAAATAAAGACAACAAAATAAGGATAGACTAATTTACTTGGTGAACCAATACTCTGATACCAAATGATGCGGAACCCTAAGACCCTTGCTTAAAACTTAGAACTCTTCGATCAATTTAGAAAGGAATTTAGATCACAAGTAAAAAAGGAATCAAATTTGTTAAATTACCCAAATGGTAGAAGTTAAAGAGAACCCAAGAAAGATAAATGATATCCCTTGAACCCAATCCAAACAAGCACCAAGAACAATTGAAATAAGAAATCAAAATTGAAATATAAGCGATAACAATTGTATTCCAAATCAAAACCTTGTGCATAAAGTGAAAAGAAAGCCAAAACGCTCTCAACTCAATTCTGAAATGTTTGATTACAACTCTTGATGTCCACAAAGAAGAGTTCCTTTGGTATTTATAGCCAAAGAAATCAATGATAAGTTACAATACAATAACTACAATTGTAACTCTCACAATAACTAGGTTAATTATGTGGTAATTACAATTGTAACTCCAACAATAACTAGGCTAATTATAGGCATGTAATTGTTATGTAACTCCTTGTAACTCCAATCTTCTTAACCAACACCACTAATTGTTTGTGGGACCATATAGTTATGGGCTCATTCTTGTAATAACACTAAGACAAGACTTAAGCCCAAAATGAGTTATACTTATCTATATGGGCTTAATTAACTCAAACTAAAATAAAACAATCTAAAATATTTAAAACAACTCAACTAATCCAGCCCATACACAAGCCTTATTCATCCATTATCAATAAGACTCAAACAAGCCCAAATTATCCCAAATCACTTAAATCCAATTAAAGTTACGAATTTGGGCTGTTCAAAAAGCTCATATTTGAAGTTTCCACAATTGGCCAGCCCATCATCCACATGTTTTTGAGTAAAAACTTGGAGCAACTCTAAAAGCTTCTTTGCCTTTGATCTTGTTACTGGTATGCTGAAACTTTCTAGGTTTGGAACTGTATTTGTGTTTACATCATTTGAAATTTGCTTCAAGTCACCTTCTGATGCTTTTTGAGTATCTTGAGTGTTTTTAGCCTTGTTTGCATCACATACCATTACATTCCACGTTCCAGAGCCCCTATCTGCACAGACAACTCTAATGCAACATATCCTATGGAGATCATCGATTGGATAGAGGAGATGATATGCAGTTGGAAAGTTCTCATGGCCTTTATTGACTACTTATAATCGGAATGGGATTTATAATTCGTAGCCTATAGGACTTAATTTAATTAGAAAACAAGTACATAAATACTAAAACAATTAAATCTTGTCAAAAAATTAATTTAAATAGTTAAATAAACTAATAAACTATTAAAATAATCTAAAATAATCTTTCCTCCTTATCAAAATCTTCAAGAATCTTGATCTCACTTGGTCATTATTTTGAGTAGAAATTCTGCTCAAATTTGGCATATTAATCACATAGGATAATTATTGAAGCATGGGAAACCTTTTAGCATTTGGAAAAGTAAGAAAACATGTCCAAAAAGACTTAGGAAAGCCAAATTTGTACGGGCAGCTAGCTAGGCATGCGAGCCGCACAAGCAGGGCACGTGTGTGGCTAGGACCTGCCGCATAGGGCTTGTTACATCCAAAAAATCTTTGTGCTTAATTGTTGTGTCAAACCTCTAATTATTCGGGCCCTAAGGCCACTAACTCCTTAAATTTATTTTATTTTGAATTTCAAATGGAAAAGGGTTTAAAATGTTAATTTTATATACTTTGGACAAATTTAATTTTTTCACATTTATTTTCCCTATATACATATTTATTTTCAACATTTATTAATTTAAATTTTTTTAGGAAAAATAGAGAAGGAAAAAGATGAAAAAATCTTACAGAAAGGGCAGCGGGAAAACTTTTCTTGTCTTTGTAGGCCCTGTGAGCCATGCGCAGTGCACACTTCCCATCCACATAGGGTGCGAGATGTGTAATATGTGGGCATCACATCACTCACTGTAGGCGCGCGGTGGGATCGGGTAGCGTATATGGCCCTCGGGCAGTTGTGCTGCCCCTGGGGCAAGTGCGCTACCCCTTTGGGGGTGTGCACTGCTGGTTGGGCGGCGTGCCCGTCCCTCGTCTAGCGTGTTTTTTTTTCTTAATGACTTTGCGTCGCCGTTGTCACATCGGTAATCCATCAACCACGTCCATCAGTCATCGCGTCGCATCAAGTCACCTTTTTCCTTCTCTCTCTCATCACAAAATTTTGCCACTTGACAAAATTTAATGATCCCTATTTTTTATAAATAGGGACCCTTTGTCCACCATTTTTTCAACAATCCAACTCTATTCTTCCATCAACCAATGAAATTCTAGAGAGAGAGCTAGAGTGAGAAGAGGAAGGAATCAAAAAAGGAAAGACGTAAGAAAAATTTCAAGTTTTGGTAATAAATTTAGTATTTATCTTTAGATTCTAAGGAGTATTTATAAAATAATTAAATGAAAATGAATTGGTTGGTTACATGCTTAATTATTGTTATGATTATTTATGTATATGTTATATATTAATACATACTTATTTTATATGTATAGTTAAATAAATAAAAGTGTATACAATGACATGGTAAAGTAATGAAGCATGATGTTGTATCATAAACATGAAAAATAGTTATCAATATTGGTATGTATGGTTTGTAATTGACATGACACATTAGGCTTTTTATCTCTGAGGGATTTTTGTTTATTCCCCCATCTGGTCTGAAAAGATATGAGAACATCGCTTCTTGTGGATGACGACGTACCCTCTGACGAGAGTGGTGACGCGATATAATTGTAGGGGTCACCCTTCATGATGTACTGCTGTGACTATAGGTTAGATATTGGACCACTGTGGTTGGCACGGCTGTGGTTATAGATTGTGTCATGATTTGACAAGCCATAAATGTTCTGACGGTTTAGCAAGCTGTAAATTACTGATAAGATATGAAATGAATTGGTCATTCCACATTGGCATTCGGGAATCTGTATTGCCCTCAATAGATAGAAGTCGGAATGACTTCACATTAGAATAAAATTAGACAAAAGCATGACCTGATTTGTTTGATTTTCTCTATTAAATTTTGGCATGATTAATAGGATTTGATATGATTATGACATGATTTGACATAATTAATTTGATGTTTTTCTTTAAATAAAGTAAATTATTTTCATAATTATTGAAATCGACCTTTGACATGATCTCTATTGTAAGTAAATAAGGTACCTTTTTCAAAGTTTAATTACTTTTAAAATCTTAGTGGTGTTATTTAAATATTATTTCCCTTACGAAGTATGTAAAAATCACCCCTTTTAATGCCCTCCAGATGAGGACGATAGTGAAAAACTGATCGCTAACCTACCTATTAAAGCTTTTAAGGATCCTGTGGATCTGTGAACCATTATTGTGACATCCCAAGGCTATTTTAAGCCAAGTGGATGTCAAATACAAATTAAAAATGACGAGTGCTTTATAAAATTTATGCAGCATAACAAAATTATTATAAATCCCTTACAAATACATGAGTTCTAATATATATATATACTTAGGCTAGAAGTAGCTGCAAAATACAAAACAAAACATAATAAAAGAGCCACTTCTTTCACTATGCTATTAGACTCATCAGAGTGTGGGTACACTCATGCACTCAGACTTGTGGATCCACGGGATCCTCATAAACTTCCAAGGGTAGGTCAACCTGCAGTTCCTCACTTTTTTCCTCATCTGGGGGAAAATGGAAAGAGTGAATTCTATACGTTCAGTAAGGAAAAAAAATATTAAATTAACATCGTAAGATTTCAAAAATTAACTATTTTGACTTACGAGCTTACCATTTAACCTCCTCATTTACCTATCTCACATTATAAAAAACAATTTATTTGTTAAGAAATCAGTACGTTAATATAGACAACTAAACATACATCATGCCAGATAATAGAGAAAATCAAATAAATCATTAAAATGCTCAAATTTTCGTATCATACTTCGTAAATTCGTGACAACTTCCATCTCTGAGGGCAGATAAAGATTTTCAACTACCTAAGTGGAATGACCAAATTATATACAAATATGGCAATTTACTCAGGCCCATTTTCAGCTGGCCAAACTATGGTACGATCTATGACCACGGTCGTACCTACCGTAGTGGCCCTAACAGATATCTACAGTCACGATATTATTTAGCCACGGTGACCCCTACAGATAGTGCGATACCACTCTCGTAAGAGGGTATGCCATCATCCACTAGGAGTGGTCCTCTTACGTTTTTTCAGACAAGATAAGGGAGGGAGAAACAAATACCTCGAAGGGCAAGGCAATTAGATACCCCTCAAAGATAAAAAGTCTAACAAGACACTTGATGCAATATGCATGTCAATACAGATACAATATGAACCATAAAGGCTTCATTCCAATTTTCTCTTTTTTTTATACTTTTTATTTCTACTATTTACATATTATATTTATTACAAGCAATTCATCAAGTGTTTGCAATTCACATAGCATGCTTGAAAACAAGAACAAATCGACTAATCTAAATACAGAGGCATACAAAACAAGCAAAATCACAATCATATTAGTTTATCTAAAAATACTCCTCAAGATGTCGAAAGAAATACTAGATTTCTTACTGAAATCTCGATGTTTTCTCCTTCACCATTATCTTTTCTTTCTCTTCTTCTCTAACTAAACTATTATCTCTCTCTCTCTCTCTAAATCTTGAAAAATGTAAGAATAGAAGTGTGGAGAGGAAGGGAAAGGAAAGGAAAATTTACAGAGTTTTAGAACCATCGAATTCGCGCTAAGTGATGAAATTCAATGAAGAGAGAGGAGAAAAAGATACTTGGCAAAAAAAACGAAAGAGGAGGACCTCCTCAACTGGTGGCGGTAGCACCCCACCCGAGGTAGTAGTGGCGCACCACCCAAAGTGGCAGTGCCCCCGGGGGGCTACTGCAGGCTAGCTAGCCTCTTGCCACAAACATAGGGCCTATCCGCATAGGCATACTGTGCGGACAGTGTGCGCATAGTGTGTGGTGCCTGTCTTTGCGCGAGTTGATGTGCGGACGGCCCGCCTGTGCACGACAGGAGGTGCGGTCCTGACCCCATACCCTCGCAAGCAACTTGTCTCCCCGTAGAATTTTTTTCTGTGGGATTTTCTTCCCAATTCACCATTTTTCTAATTTTTCTCAATTTTTAATTTAAATTAGTTAGACTAAAATTAAATAATAACAAAATAAAATAAAATAGAATTAAATAAATAAAGAAATCAACCAAAATTATGAAATACGATAAATATTAAGTAGAGTAAATTATTTAAGTTTAACGTGGCGAAAGACCCGAATAAATAAGGTTTCCAAATCATTTAAGTATAGTGATGGTCTGGGTGCTACATCCCCCCCCCCCCAACTTTAAACAAATTTGGTCCCCAAATTTGTCTTGAATAAGTTCGAATACTTTTTCTCATTTCGTCCTCCACCTTGGGAATTATCTTGTTACATAAAACCTTATCGGTCCACCCAAGAGTCCCCACAAGAACCTCCTCATAAGTCATGTCAACCTGTACCTGCACCTCATCGTGAGGAATAATATGACAAGGATTAGGGTGATACCTCTTGAGTATCGAGACATAAAAGACATCATGCAGACCCGTGAACTCTCGAGATAGAGCAAGGCAGTATTCCACAGGTGAAATACCCTTGATGATAAAAAAAGATCACACATAACTAGGGCTCAACTTTCCTCTCTTCCCAAACCGTATCTTACCTTTGTAGGGGTAAACTTTTAGAAAAACTTGATCTCCTAGAGCAAACTCCAAGGGTCACCTACGATTGTCGGTGTAACTCTTTTGGTGGCTCTGGGCTATAACCAAGTTCTTGCGGATGATTGCGACCTTCTTAATGGTCTCCTGAATGAAGTCTAGTCCTAAGTAGCATTGGTTCCCAACTTCACTCCAGCAAGTAGGAGAATGGTAGGGCCTTCCATACAATGCTTCATACAGGGCCATACCAATGTTGGAATGATAACTATTATTATAAGAAAATTCACAAAGAGGAAGATACTCATACCAGTTATCACCAAAGTCAAGAACGCAAGCCCGCAACATGTCTTCCAATGTTTGGATCATACGTTCTGACTGGAAATCTTTCTCGAGATGATAAACGGTGCTGAAGTACAACACAGACCCCAAAGCTTCTTGAAAGCTATCCCAAAAGCGAGAAGTGAACCAGGGATCGCGGTCGGACACAATAGATGAGAGAACTCCATGAAGTTGAATAATCTCATTAACATGTAGACGGGCTAACTTACTGGTGGAGTCCGTGGTTCAAATTGGTAGGAAATGAGCAGTCTTGGTCAGCCTATCCACAATGACCCAGATGGCATTTTGACCAAAATAGGTTTTAGGCAATCTGATGACAAAGTCCATGGCTACATGCTCCCATTTTCATTCGGGAATCGGAAGACCCTGTAGCAAGCCACCAGGTCTCTAATTTTCTACTTTATCCATTAACAAGTGAGGCATCGAGAGATGTAGTCAACTAAATCCTTCCTTATTCCTTGCCACCAATGTTATCTCTTCAAATCTTGGTACATTTTGGTACTCCTGGGATGAATGGATAATTTAGATGCATGGGCGATCTTGAGTACATTTATACGTACAACAATGGGGACCCAAATTTGGTTCTAGAATCTTAATAGTCCATCATCAGAGATCCTAAAATCAAGGGATTCGTCATAAGTGAACTTACCTAGATTTTTGGTGAGTTCTAGGTTCGTGGCCTAGGCTTCCCAGATCTTCATAAAAAGATTAGGTATGACTCAAATCTAGGTGAGGTAAGTGCCCTTGCCGTAGTAGTTAAGGTGGAGCAATTGTATAGCGTCCATCATCTTCCAACTGGAGGCCATGGTTTGAGCTAGCTGTCGGAACCCAAAAACGACTACTCAGCCATGCTACATTAGGACACATCCCAAACTAATATGAGATGCCTCGCAATAAACTTGGAATCTCCCAACATCGTCAGGGCAGACAAACACAGAGGCAGAGGTGACGCAGCACTTAAGTTCTGTGAAGCTTTCACTGCATTCATAATTCTAAACGAAGGGTACGTCTTTTCGGGTGAGTCAAGTTATAAGGGCAGCAATCTTGGCGAATCTGTCAATGAATCATTGGTAGTAGCCTGCTAAGCCAAAGAAACTACGTACCTCAGCCATGTTGGTGGGAAAATTCTAGCTAACCACTGATTCCACCTTGGACAGGTCTACAGAAACTCCTTTACTTGAGATTACATGACCGAGAAAAGAAACTTGATCAAACCAACAAGAGCACTTGCTTAGTTTTGCATATAGTTGGTTTTCACAGAGAGTCTCCAACACTTCAGCTAAATGCACAGTGGTTCCTTAAGGCTTTTGGAATACACTAGAATGTCATCAATGAAACTGATGACTTTTTGATCTAGTGTGTGCCAGAAAACTCAATTCATTAAATCCATGAAGGCTACTTGGGCATTGGTCAATCCGAATGGCATCACCCTGAACTCGTATAAACCATACGTACACCGAATGGTAGTTTTTAGAATATCTTCTTCTTTAACTCTCAATTGGTGATATCTGGTCTTAAGATCGATCTTAAAGAAGACTATGACTCCTTGCAATTGCTTGAAGAGAGCATCGATCCAGGGTAAGGGGTACTTGCTTTTAACAGTCACTCGGTTGAGTTCCCTATAGTCTACATCCTTTTTCTTCATGAACAACATGGGAGCGCTCCAAGGAGAATGGCTAAGGAAAATAAATTTTTGGGTGAAAAGGTCAGAAAGCTGATGTTCGAGTTCTGTTAGCTCAGCATGACTCATGCAATAAGCAAGCTTCGAGATCGGCTGAGTTCCAAGAAATAATTCAATTAAGAACTCTACCTCACATAGGGGAGGCAGACTAGGAAGTTTGATAGAAAAGACATCCAAAAAATTGAAAACAAGTGGTATGGAACGGAAAGTAGGATCAGCACCCATATTCAATTATTAGAGAAATAATAACAATAATTTTATTTCTTTTCCAGGGATCTTAAGGTTACAATTTTACTTTCACAGTCTATTATAACTCTATATTTTTCCAACCAATCCATTCCTAATATTACATCAAATCCTATAAAGTCTAATAGTATCAGGTTTACACATACCTCTATTCCTGAAGTTTTTATCTTACAATCCTTAGATATACATTGAGCCTCTAGTAGTCCCTTAGAGAGAGTTTCTACCACTATTTTTTTTCTTAAGGTTCCGATCTAAATTCTAGATTACAAGCAAAGGCTCAGGAAATAAAAGAGTGAGTTGCACCTGTATTGATCAAAGCCTTAGCAGAAGTGTTATGAATAGAAAACATACCCTGGATAAGGATAGGAGCAGGAAAGACACTAGATTCATCTAAATGGTACACTCGAACTTGTGTTACGAGTCGGGCTACATCTTTTGGTCGCTAGGGGCAGTTCTTTATAAGGTGTTAGGTGCTTCCGCATTGATAATAAGAGTTAATGATACGTTGACAGGGCAAGTCACCATGCGAACGACCACAATGCTGATAGGGTTGGTTAGTTCCGGTAGGTAGAGCTGTAGGTGGGGACAAGGCAGGAGGAGAGCCAACTCTAATTCGTTTGTCTAGAGGGTCATTTACTACGTCATGCAATCTCCTTCTAAGTTGTTTGATATAGACTGGGGCAATGCGTTGGTGCTTGGTCGAGATAAGGTCTTTGACCAACTGGGCATGTTCAAGCACCTCTGCATACGAGCTGAGTCTCAACATTACGACCTGATCATAAATATCAACACGAAAGCTCTTGAGAAACTTCCTAACTTTTTGACTTTCAAGGGTGACCATCAAAGGAGCAAACCTAAACAATTGAATAAAAGGGCTGCATATTAGGCAACAGACAAACTTTCTTGGTAAAGGTCTTGAAATTCCTCCTTTTTCTTTTTTCGAACATAGGCAGGGAAGAAGTTATCAGAGAAAATATCCATGGAAACTTCCCAAGTAGTAAGAGTAGGCATGACTTCCTTGTTAAGGCGCCACCAGTGTTCTGCTTCACTGTTTAACATGAAAGTTGTAAGGGAAACTTTTTGTTCTTCGGTCAGGTCTAGGACAGAGAAGAGCTTCTCTATCTATAGGATCCAGGCTTCAGCTACTAAATGGTCGGGCCACCTTCAAAGTGTGGGGTTTAAGTTTCCTAACCTCTAGTATATTGTGGGTGATAGACCGCTCTATGTTTCGGTATTCAAGAATAGGGGGTGGACAAGGGTTGGTCTGATTTTGTACTACGACTGCAGTTAATCCTTGGAAGGCTCGAAAAAGTTCTACAAATTCAGCCCTGGTCAGATGATGTAGGGCTTCAAGTCGGTCAGTATGCTCTACAGATAGTCTTCATCGCATCATTCCTACAAAAGAAAAGAAGACACGAGTTGGTCGTCTAATCTTGAAAAGAAGACTTATTTCTTTCCTAGGTATGCTAAAGAGTTCATCTACCTAAGGCTCCAGTGTAAGGGATTTGATTCGTAAAATTCATCTTCGATACCATCTATGACATCCCAAGTGCTAATTAAGGTAAGTGGGTATCAGATACAGATTCAGAATAATGAGTGCATAATAAAATTTATGCAGCAGAACAAAGTTATTACAAATCCCTCACAAACATATATGAGTTTCAATACATATATATACTGGGGACAGAAATGGCTGCAAAATATAAAACAAAACATAATAAAAGGGTCACTTTTTTCACTATACTATTGGACTCATCAGAGTGCGAGAGCAGTCACTCTCTCAGACTTGTGGATACATGGGATCCTCATAGACTTTCAAGGGTAGGTCAGCTTGTGGTTCCTCACTTTTTTCCTCATCTGGGGGGGTGAGGACAATGGAAAGAGTGAGTTCTATATATTCAGTAAAGAAAACAACATTAAATTAACATTGTAAGATTTCAAAAGTTAACTATTTTGACTTAAGAGCTTACACTCCTCGTTTACCTATCTCACATTATAAACAACCAAACATACATCATGCCAGATAATAGAAAAAATTAAATAAATAATGAAATACTCAGATTTTTTGGTCATGTTTCGTGAAATCATTAAAACTTCCATATCTGAGGGCAGATACAGATTTTTAACTATCTAAGTGGAATAACCAGATCAAATATAGATACGACAATTTGCTCAGACCCATTTCAAGCTGGCTAAACCATGGTACAATCTATGACCACAGTCGTACTAGCCATAGTGGCCCTAACAGATATCTACAATTACGATATTACTTAGCCACGGGTAACCCCTACAGATAGTGCGATACCACTCTTGTCAGAGGGTATGCCGTCATCCACTAGGAGTGGTCCTCTTACATGTTTTATGACCAGATAGGGGAGGGAGAAACAGATACCTCGAAGGGCAAGGGGATTAGATACCCCTCAGAGATAAAAAGCCTAATGAGATACTTGATGCAATATGCTGTCAATACAAATACACTACGAACCATAAAGTCTTCATTCCATTTTTATTCTTTTCTTTTCTTTTCTTTTATACTTTTATTTTTACTATTTACATATTATATTTATTACATGCAATTCATCAAGTGTCTACAATTCACATAGTATGCTTGAAAACAAGAATAATTCGACTCATATAAACACAGAGGCATACAAAATAGGCAAAATCACAATCATATTAGTTTATCTAAATATACTCCTTAAGACATCGAAAGAAATACTAGATTCTTTATCGAAACTTCAATGTTTTCTCCTTCACTGTTCTCCTTTCTTTCTCTTCTTCTCTCACTAGACTACTATCTCTCTCTTTCTCTAAATCTTAAATGGAGGTGTTGAGAGGAAGGAAAGGGATGATAATTTATAGAGTTTGGAATCGTTGGATTTATGCCAAATGGAAAAATTCGATAAAGAGAGAGGAGAAAAAGAGGCTCAATACAAAAAATGAGGTAGGAGGAACTCCTCCACCGGTAGTCGCAGTGCACCGTCTGAGGTTGTCGCGGTGCACCGGCGGAGGTGGTAGTGCCTCAGCCAGCCGGCTTCAGGCTAGCCTGCTGGTGCACTGGCTCCCTATCGCGCGTTCAGGGCCTCGTCATGCTTAGTGTCGCGTGTAGGCCCTAGGCGCACATGGCCTATCCATGCAGACCTACTGCATGAACGGAGTGCGCACAGTTTGCGGCGCCTGTCGCACGTGAGGTGATGCATAGGCAGATTACTTGCACACGATAGGGTGTGTGCAAGTCCTAACCCTACACTGGGCCCGCAGATGGGACATGTGCATTGTGCGCCCGTCCCATGCGTGCGCGCATGGAAGGGATGTGCACACTGTGCGCCGTCCCGTGCATGCGCTCGCGCGAGAGGGACGAGCCCACTGTGCACGCGAAAGGGACATGCGCGTTGTGCACCAGTCCTGTGCGTGCACGAGGAAGGGACATGCGTGTTGTGCGGACATCTTACGCATATGTGTGTGTGCAGAAGGAACGTGTACACTATATGCACATTCCACGGGTACTATGCGCGCATGTGCGTTTACACAGTGCCCAGCATCCACTCGGGCAACCTGTCTCTCCACGAGATTTTTTTCGGGGGATTTTCTTCTCGATTCGCTATTTTTTCTATTTTTCTCAATTTTTAATTTAAATTACTTAGGCTTAAAATTAAATAAAAATAAAATAAAATAATATAAAATTAAATAAATAAAAAAATAAACCAAAATTATTAAATACGATAAATATTAAGCAGAGTAAATTAATTAAGTTTAACTTGGCCAAAGGCCAGAATAAATAGGGTTTTCTAATAATTTAAGTACAGTGATAGGCGAGATGTTACAGTTATGAGTGTATGTTTTGTTCCACACTCTGATGAGTCCAACTTTTGTAGAGGTTTGTATTTAATTTTATTTCACCTCAATATTGTAAGATTTGGAAACTCTAGTATTATTTTCTAAGGGATTTTAATATTTTATTCCGCTGCATATAATTTATCTTAAATGCACTTGTATCTATTGCTACATCTGGCACCTTTATGCTTTAATTAGTATTTGGGATATCACAAATGGTAATAGAGCAGTTACGCAGAATAATCCCTTACAACTAAGGCTATAGTTTAGAAAACCACTCTAGATACTTAGAATGTTTCCTTTTTTGAAAATTAGTCCACTAACTCGTGCCTTCCTTTTCTTTTGTAGGAATGACTCGAGGGAGACCTTCTGTAGAAAGAATTGAGAGATTTGAGGCCCAAAAATCACCGATTAGGGCAAAATTTATCAAGCTTTTCTAAGCCATTCAAGGTCTAACCGTACCAGTAGGCCAAAACCAAATAAACCACTGTAAACACCCTCCCGCCCCCGACTATCGCCCAGTCAAGAGATGTATTACCCATAACATAGCTGAGTTTAGGAGATTAAACCCACCTCACTTTGAAAGAGGCCCCGATCCCTTAGCTACAAAAGCATGGATCCTATAGATAGAGAAACCTTTCTCTGTCTTAGACTTGACTGAAGAACAAAAGGCCGCCCTAGCAGCCTTTATATTAACCGGAGAAGTCGAGTACTAGTTGCAGCTTAAGAAAAATGTTTTATCCACCCCTACCACTTAGGAGGTTTTCATGGATACTTTATTTGAAAACTTCTTCATTTTTTTATGTTTGGGAAATAAAAAAGGAGGAATTTCAGGACTTCCATTAGGGAAACATGAGGATTGCTCAGTATGCAGCCTAATTTATCCAACTGTTTAAGTTTGCCCCTCTAATGGTCACCCACAAAAGTCATAATGTTAGGAATTCCTAAAGGGTGTTTATGTCGATATTTACGACTATGTCGCAATGTTGAGACCCAATTCTTATGCTGAGGTGCTGGAACACGCCTAGTTGGCCAAAGTCCTTATCTTGGCCCGACACCAATACATTGTTCAAATTCATACCCAATGACATGAGCACCAACCCCAATAACCAAGAAGAAGATTGTCTGACTCAATTAGTTGCCACCCCGATAAGAGACCCCAGTTGATCCTCCTAGTGGACACCATGCCCAACCTACCTAGCCTTGTCAGCATTGTGGATGTTTTCACGGTGATCAGCCCTGTCAGCATTTAAAAAATGCTTGATACAAATGCAGAAGCACTCAACAGTTCATTAAAAATTGTCTCCAACGACTAAAGGACATGGCCAGACTAGTAGCCCAAAGATGTGTTTACCATCTTGATGAGCTCGGTGCCTTCACCACTCTTACTTTCATTCAAAGTATACTTTTTATCCATGACACCACTGCTCGAGCTTTGATTGATACAGGTGTTACCCACTTTTTTATTTCTTGTTCTTTTATTTGTAAGCTAGATATTAAGCCTGAATCTTCGAATGACGTATTAATAGTAGAGACTCCCTCTAGAGGTCTATTACAAGCTCACTGTGTGTATAAAAATTATAAAATCAAGGTCTCATGAGTAAAATTATTAGTAGATCTTATACTCTTAGATTCTTTAGGATTTGATATCATCTTAGGTATGAATTTGTTAGAGAAATATAGAGTAATCATTAACTGTGAAAATAAAATTATAACTCTTCGTTCACTAAAAATGGAATAAAATTTTATGAGTTTTGTTTGTTATTCTCTAACCTTTGAATAAACAGGAATATGGATGTTGATCCCGCAGTATTTACAATCCCTATGGTTTGTAACTTTTTAGATGTCTTTCTGGAGGAACTACTTAGTCTACCTCCCCCATGGGAGATAGAATTTTCCATCGATTTACTTCAAGGAAGGCAATTAATCTCAAAGCCTACTTATTGCATGAGTCGCACCGAACTTGCTGAACTTGAGTACCAACTCTCCAGGCTTCTTGGGCAAATATTCATTCACCCCAGTCATTCCCCTCAGGGTGCCCCAGTGTTGTTTGTAAAAAAGAAGGATAGTTCACTCTGACTGTGTATTGACTACAGAGAACTAACAGAGTGATGGTAAAAAGTAAGTATCCTTTACCTTGGATTGATGATCTCTTTTATCAGTTACAAGGTGTTATGATTTCTTGAAAATTAATCTCAGATCGGGGTACTATTAATTGAGAGTAAGGAAGAAGAGATCTCTAAGACGACCTTTTAATGGCGATACAGTCAGTACGAGTTCAAATAAAACTCCTACGTGGTAGGGGTGGGTAAAATATCCCAATCCCAGTGTTGATCCTTCCCGACAATACTGGGTGATTTTAGATTTTCCATTATGTATCTCAATAGATTTGGGATGTGTTTTGATGCAACACGGTTGGGTAGTCACTTATGGATCCAGACAGCTGAAGCCCCATGAGTGTAACTACCCCACGTACGACCTAGAGTTGGTTGCCATTGTTCTTACCTTGAAGATATGGCACAACTATTTATATGGCAAGAAATTTGAAATTTATACTTAAAATAAAAGTTTAAAATAAATATTTTCACAGAGAGAACTAAATATGAGATAGAGGTGCTGGATGGACCTCGTAAAGCATTATGACTACAAGATCCTCAATTATCTCGGTAAAGATAATGTGGTTGATGATGCTTTGAGCTGGAAGGAGTCTGCTTTGTTAGCTCGGATGATGGCCTCAAGTTGGAAACTAGTTGATGCAATGTAGGCACTCTGCCTTAATATTTATGGCAATGCTACCTACCTCGTCCAGATTCGGGGTTTGCCTGATCTTTTCATGAAGATTTGGGAAGCTTATTCCACCAATCCTAAGATAAATCAAAATCTAAATAAGTTTACTTATGATGAACTTCCTAATTTTAGGCTCATTGATGATGGTTTGTGTCGATTCTAGGATCTTATTTGGTTCCCTGCCGTAATCAAGACTGGTGTTCTCAAGGCTGCCCATGCCTCTAAGTTATCTATTCATCCTGGAAGTACCAAGATGTACCAAGATTTAAGGTGCCAATATTGGTGGCCTATAATAAAGAAAGGCATTACTGATTATGTCTCCCAATGCTTTACTTGCCAACGTATTAAGGCCAAACACTAGAGATCTAACATTTTGTTGCAAGGCCTCCCTATTCCAGAATAGAAGTGGGAATATATGACCATGGACTTTGTCACTAGTTTGCCCAGAACTTGTTTCGGTCACAACACAACATGGGTCATTGTTAATAGGTTGACCAAGACCGCGTATTTCCTACCTATCAGAACAACAGACTATACGACCAAGTTTGCCCCCTTGTATGTTGAGGAGATTGTCTGACTCCATGGTGTTCCCTCTTTTATTGTTTCAAACAAAGACCTCGAATTCACCTCTCATTTTTAGGACAATTTTCAGGAAGCCCTTGGTTTGATATTGTACTTTAGTACTGTCTATCACCCTTAAACCCATAATTAGTCTGAACGTACCACCCAGACGCTAGAGGATATGTTACGCGTTTGCATTCTCAACTTTGCTGAAAACTGGTATGTGTATCTTCCTTTATGTGAATTTACTAATAATAATAGTTATCATTCTAGCATCGGCATGGCTCCGTATGAAATCCTATATGGTCGGCCCTATTGTTCCCCCATTTGCTAGAACAAAATCAGAAACCAGTGTCAATTAGGATTGGACTACATTCAGGAGACTATTCAGAAAGTTACCATTATTCACAAGAACCTCACCACCATTTAGAGTCTTCAGAAGAGCTATGTAGACAACCATGTACCATTCTGAAAGTGGCAATGAGGGAATTGGAGAGTGAAATGCAAGAGAAGTTTTCTCATCTATTTATGAAAAATTTAGAGGACCAAATTCTTTAATAGTGGGGGGAATGTAACACCCCAAAAACCTTTATACTTAATTGTTGTGTAAAACCTCTAATTATTCGGGCCCTTAGGCGATTAAATCTTTAAATTTATTTTACTTTGAATTTCAAATGAAAATAGATTTAAAATGTTAATTTTATATTTTACGTACAAATTTAATTTTTTTTCGCATTTATTTTTCCTATATACATACTTATTTTTTATCATTTATTAATTTAAAAAGTTTCAAGAAAAATCCCATGAAAAGGGCCACGGGAAAACTTTCCCCGACCTCGCAAGCCCCGTGAGCCACGTGCCTACATGTGCGTGTCCTTGGCCAACATGGGACATGCACCTGCGAGCACGTCCTATCCGCACGGGGCACAAAGTGCCCAGTGTGCCTACGTCACATTGGGTGTAGAGAGGCGCGCGGCTCCGTGCATCCTGTGCATGCGCTTGGGTATGTGCCATCCCATGTGGGGCATGCGCTGCCAGTTGGTCGGCATGTCATCACCGTTTGGGGGGCGTGCCTGTCCCTTGTCTAATGTGTTTTCATTTTTCATAATGTCTTTGTGTCACCGTCATTGCATCAACCATCCATTAGTTGTGTTCGTCAAACATCATGTCGCATCAAGTCACCCATTTGCCTCTCTCTCTCTTCACAAGATTTTGCCACTTGGTAAAAATCCAATAGTCCCCATTTTTTATAAATTGGGACCGTTTTCTACTATTTCTTCACCACTCCAACTCTATTATTCCATCCATCAAAGAAATTCTAGAGAGAGACCTAGAGTGAGAATAGAATGGAATGGAAAAAAGAAAAATGTAGGAAAAACTTCAAGCTTTAATAAGGAATTTGGTATTTATCTTTATATTCTAAGGAGTATTTCTAGAATAATTAAATGAAAATGAACCAGTTGGTTGCATGCTAATTATTGGTATGATTATTTATGTATATGTTATATATTAACGCATGCTTATTTTATACGTATAGTTAACGTTTACACGATAACATGATAAAGTGATGAAGCACGATGTTGTATCGTAACATGAGAAATAGTTATCGATATTGGCATGTATAGTTTATAAATTACATGATTTGTTAGACTTTTTATCTCTAAGAGGTTTCTATTTCTCCCCCCATCTGGTCTGAAAAGACGTAAGAGGACCACTCCCTGTTGATGATGGCGTACCCTCTGACGAGAATGGTGACGTGATATGGTAGTAGCAGTCACCTTTGGTGACGTACTGCCATGACTATAGTTTACATGTAGGACCACTGTGGTTGGCACGGTTGTGGTCATAGATCGTGTCATGATTTGATAAGCCATAAATGTGCTGATAGTTTAGGAAGCCGCAAATTGTTGATAAGATATGAAATGAATTGTTAATTCCACATGGGTAGTTGAGAATCTATATTGCCCTCAATAAATGGAAGTCAAAATGACTTTACGCGAAGAATAAAATAAGACAAAAGCATGACATGATTTATTTGATTTTCTCTATTAAATTTTGGCGTGATTGATATCATTGATATAATTAATAGGATTTGATATGATTATTACATGATTTGACATGATTGATTGATGTTTTTCTTTAAATAAAGTAAATTATTTTCATAATTATTGAAATGGACCTCTGACACTATTCTTGATGGTGAGTAAATGAGGTATCTTTTTCAAAGTTTAATTACTTTTTAAATCTTAGTGGTGTTATTTAAATACTATTTTCCTTACTGAGTATATGGAACTTACCCCTTTCTATGCCCTTCCTCAAATGAGGACGATAGTGAAGAACTGATCACTGATCTACCTATTGAAGCTTTTGAGACCCACAATGCATGAGCTGGGCGTGCAGAGTTGCCTACCTACACGCCTCACATGCTGTTTCACACTATTGATGAACGTGCATGTGCGAGTGGGCTCTCCCGCATGTGTAAAGGTTTGCACACATGCTGAAGGCATTGACATATGCGACACATGTCATCCACTAATTTCTCGGCTGGATTACTTCTTTTGGGCTTTCTCTTGGGCTTCAACAGTGAGCTCGTTATTCATCCATTCTTTCATCAAAAAGTTGAAAACATTCTGGAATTTCCTATCCCAACTTCTGGTAATCGGTCTTAGGGGAAATTGGATTTGATTTTCTATTAGCCCCAGCTCATCACGGACACTTATATCCTTCCTTTTGTGAGGTGGCTTATCTTTTGTATTTGTTTAAGTGTATGAAATCACGTCACTAAGGTAGGGGCCTTTTTATAAGCTTTCATCAAAAGTATTCTAAGCAAAATCAAATACTAAAATTATCAACTAAGGAAGCCTACGGCCAAGGAGTGTCATGCAGGCAAGCACATGCTTAAGAGAGGGAACCCACACTCATAGAAAACTCCCACGCATGAGAGACCCCCCCACCAGATTCTCTCTTGTTCTCTAACTTTAATTTTGAGATCCTTTTTAACTTAGATTTGTAGCAAGATAAGATAAGGAAGAAGAGTCCAAATTTTGTTGAAGAAAAAAGTCTTAGTGTATGGGGAAGTCTCTGGGAAAGTAATCCCACGGGAGGAAGACTCCTGACCACACGAGAGAGACCAACTTGCACAAGGAGTTCTATTGTAACATGTTTTTCTTATTTTTAAATTTTTTTTTCAAGTGAAATTTAATCCAAAAGGATTCTCTATGAAGTGAAAGAGAGAATTCAAGATAAACATCAAGCTTTCAAGATAAAAGCACATGGAGAAATCGTCCAAGAAGCTCAAGTTTCCTAGTCAAATTCTTTCACTCTCTTTCAAAGGAGTTCTAAATATTTAATCTTTGATTTTATTAAGAATACATTCGATGAAAGCCTATAAAAAGGCCTCATATTAGGTTGTAAAAACAAATTCAATTCAAACTAATAAAACTTTAGTTTATTCTTTACATTTAGTTTTGCTAAATTATAAGAGTGAGAGTTCTTCAAGTGAGGTTGCTCTAACCATCTTGTTGAGCTGGGAAATTTGAATCAACTTATTGGGTAAGCCTAAACTCTGATACTAAATAATGTAGGAAGCCAAGATTTAGAACAACTTGATCACTTAACGCAAATATGCATTAGCATGCGAAAAAACTTAAATCCCTAGTTAAACACTCCTTACTTGAACCACATTCAACAATTTGAGTGCAAATCAAGGTAACTGGGAATTAAAACGGGAATAGAAAAGATATCATGGCCTACTCAATACGTCAATTCAAATTCTTCATGTGACACCCTTAAACCTATTCGAATGTATGTACCTTTTAAAATTTGAATTTATTTTATGTAACAGTTTAAAATTTTATATATGTTTATATTTCTTCTAAAAATGTATATTTTTATAATTATTTAGAAACTAAAATTAAAAAAGAAAAACAAAACTAAAAGCAAATAGGAGGAAAACATCCCATGGGCAAGTCTCGCAAAAAATAGCCTGCTAGCACGTGTGCGAACACGCAAGCCTCATGGACAAACACCCGCACGCCTGTAGAACAATACTGCATGTTTTGTGTAGGCTAAAGGTTGCCTGCCAATAGTGTCACCTACTACTGCTACAACTTGGCTTGCAAACACACCCTTCCTCATAAGCCAATCGGCCACTTAGGTCGATCAATAGCCAAATTTGCATATATGTGATCTGACGGATCACATGTACCCTTTCGCTTGATATTTAAACCGCTTCTCTATATTTACCACCTTCTTATTTTTTTTCTTCTTCTTCTTCTTCTTCTTCTTCTTCTTCTTGTTCTTCACTCGATATAAAGGAAAAAAAATAATGGGAGAAAGAAGGGGCCAAACCCGAGAGCAACGAAGGCCCCCTTTATCGTGGAAAGCTTTCATTGTCCTTTCTTTCCTTTCCTGTGAGAAAAAAAATCTATAATCTCCTCGGACAACCGCTAATAGTTTTCTTTCCCCTTCAAAACCCTAAAGCTTTATCATTTCTTTTAGAACTCGAACACTAGACGATGAAGACCTAGTATTTCTTCATACCCTTCTATCAAGGATTTTAAGTTGTTTAAAATTAAAAAATGCATGTAAGTGTGCGATGTGCTCATGCATGTGTGTTTGACATTTAAAAATCACATTTTATCAAATGTTTGATGGAATTTTTTATTCATTTTGGATGCCTAAGTGTTGATTTCTTAATACATGCCTAAAAAAGAACTTGAATGTTTGAAATGTACAACTTGGGATGGTGACAGTTGAATCAAAATAGGTTTGGACACCAAAGAGCCAAGAGTGACCACAACTCGCGGTTGTGCCATGGCTGCATACGCGAGGGACACTATCTTGGCATGCCCATATGCTAGGACAGGGCCCCCAGCCTACTACATGTGCGTGTGTGCGTGTCATCATGCATGCACTCCCACACAGTGTAGCATCACAAATACCTAGTGGGGTATAAGAGTGCCTAATAACAGAAATAGATACTAGAGTAATACAAAATATATATCTATTGTGGAAACTAGAAATCCCTTACAACCAAAACATAGGATAAGTGTTTATATAACTAGAACCATAAAAGGGTCATCAAATAAATACATACACAAAGGTTACTTAATTATAAAAATATTATCTATCAGAGTGCAAGCAAAATAATAATCTCCTCAATTTGACCAGCAGTGTGGGAATGTCCAGCAGTGTTAAGTTTCAAACTAGAACCAATAGCTTTCTAGAAGTTATCCCAAAAGTTCAGCGCGAAATGAGGGTCTCTGTTTGATACCATAGAGGTAAGAATGTCATAAAGTCAGACAACTTCTTCAATGAACAATTGGGGTAATTTTGTAATCGAGTCAGTGGTCCTGATGATGAAGCGAGTTGTCTTGGTTAGTTAATCTACAATGATCCAAATGGCATCATGGTTGACACCGGGCTTGGGTTCCCATGATGAATTCCATAGAGACATACTCCCACTTCCATTCAGGGACAAAAAGATTGTGTAATGGACTGCAGGGCATCAGATGCTCAGCCTTGATCCTCTAGCACATGGGACATAAAATGTATTTGGTGATATCCCACTTTATGTTGGGTCACCAGTATTGGTGCTTCATATCTTGGTACATTCTAGTACTACTAGGATGGATGGGTAGCATGGATGCATGTACCTCTCTCAAGATAGCTGCTCAGAGCAACGGGCAATTCAGTACCCAAACCCAATTGCTCAAATTAGTATAATCCATCATCAGTCATTGTGAAGTGACCGTTTTTACTACTATCACCTATAGAGCAAAACTTGTTCCTGTGATTTAAAATCTTTAGGTCCATTACCTGAGCTTCCCAAAGTCTACTTAGAATGTTGAGATGCTTGTGTATCTATGCAAGGTAAAGATGGTGGCCACGTTGGCTCACTCGAAGTTCCTGAATTGTCTCTAACATCTTTCACTTAGATGACAACGGAGGCTTCAACGAGGCTTGTTCTCTCTTTCGAGGGTACCATCGAGTTTTTCTTCCTCTAATGGGATGTCGTAGGACTATACAGTCATAGTCTTTTAGAAGATCTATCCAATGTTCTCGTATTTTAGCCCCTTCCTCCTTAAAGAATATTTGTTTTACGTTATCATGATCGATGTGAATCTCAAAGGTTCGACGTTGTAGATAATGACGCCATATTTTTAAAGGATAGACAATGGTAGCAAGCTCGAGGTCGAGGTAGTCGCACTCATATGGCTTTTGTTGCCTGGATCCATAGGCTATAACTCGACCCTACAGTACGAGCACACTCTCTAACTTGTATGGGACGCGTTGTTTTCTATTCAAAGGTAACTAGTGTTGTTAGGAAAGACCAATATCGGAGAGGTGCCAAGTAAATGCCTAATTTTTAAAAATGCTTTCTTCACATTCCAGATCCTAATTGAAGTGGAATCCTTTTTTGACAAGGTTCATCAGATGAGAAAAAATACGAGAAAGGTCCTGGATAAAACACGATAATACCCAACTCATCTAAAAAATCTGTAAACATCTTCGGTGTTGACAAGTTAGCCTAAGCTAATGACGCTCTCGATCACCATTGGGTCAATGGAAACCCCTTCACTGGAAACTATATGTCCAAGGAAAGAGATTTGATCCATCCAAAATAAGCACTTTTCGAACTTGGTGTACAGAGGGTGCTGATGGAGAGGTTTCATTGCATGAGTGAGGTTGTTGGCATGGTCTTAGGAGTTCCTCGAATACACCAGTATGTCATCGATGTGGACAAGAATGTATTGGTCAAGGAAAGGTTCAAAAATCTAGTTCATGAGGTACGAGAGTATTGCTGGGGAATTTTTTAATCCAAGTGCATGACTTGAAATTTGAAGCGACCGTATCAGCAACAAAACATTGTCAATGGTATATCCTTAGTTCAGACTCTTATTTGGTGATAGCCTGACTTGAGGTAGATCTTGGAGAATACTGCAGTGCTTAGAAGTTGATTGAACAAGTTATCCACATGGGGCAAGGGACACCGCTTGTTGGTGGTCACTTGGTTGAGTTCTTGACAATTGATGCAAAGGTGGGGAGTTCCATCTTTCCTTTCTGTGAATAAGATCGGACATCCACAAAGAGGAACTAGGTTAGATAAACTTCTTCTTCTATAATGTCAAGAGTTGGCGATGCAGTTCTTGAAGCTCGATCCTATTCATTTTGCTTGAGGGTATGTCGATGGGTTAAGTTCCAAGAACTAGATTGATGGAGCACTCAACATCTCACTTGGGCAGCAGTATCATTAGTTCCTCAGAGAAGACATCCAGAAAGTTGCCAACAATAGGGATAGTTTGAGGTGATGGTTCAGGATCCATCCTCTTATGTACCACACGGATTAGAATAAAACAACATTTGTAAAATAAATTTTCAAATACTAAGGTGTATACATTGGAGAGTTTTAAAATAGCTCCTATTATTTTCTAGATGTAGTACGTTTCCTCACTTGTCTAATTATTAAACGACTCTCTAATGATGATAGCGATTAATATATAAGGTTTTCTAATGGTAGAAAAGGTCTTATGCATGGATCAGATCTCCTTCCTTGGCTACATGGTTTTTGGTGAAAGGGTTTCCATTGACCTGGCTATGATTGAGAACGTCATCAGCTTAAACCAACTGGTCAACACCAAAGATGTTTAAAGATTCTTGAGGTAAGTCGGATACTATCAACACTTCTTCCAAGATTATTCCTATATTTTCGCTCCCTAGTGAGCCATGTCAAAAAGGGGTTCTATTTCAACATGGACCCTGAATGTAAAGGAAGCATTTTAGAGATTAAGCGTCGACTTGCCACCGCTCTAGTGATTGACTTTCCCAACAACACTAACTACCTTCGAAGAGAAAACAACGCATCCCATACAGGTTTGGAGTATGCACTCGTGCAACAAGGCCAAGTCATAACTTATGGATCCAGACAACTGAAGCCATATGAGCACGACTACATTTAGCACGACCTCGAGCTTGTTGCCATCGTTTTTTTTTAAAAAACATATGGTGTCATTATCTATAGGGCCAGACCTTCGAGATTCACATCAATCAGAAAGCCTAAAGTAAATGTTCTCCAAGGAATAATGGACTAAAAAAGGAGAACACTAGATGGATCTTCTAAAGGATCGTGACTGTACAATCCTTGGTCATTGATGGTTCACTTGATCATAAAGAATGAGCCTCATTAAGATGATTGATGGTTTTCAAATGGAAGATGTTTGAGACCATCCAAGAGCTTTGAGTGAGTCATCGCAGCCACCGTACCTATTTAGCCCAGATTTAAGGTCAGCACAACCTCCACGATAAACTTTGGAAAGCTCAAGTGACAGACCCAGAGATTTTGGAACATAGGAGAAAGTTTTCCTCCATGTGAGATAGGAACAATGACAGTCACTTTATGATGACTAATGAAGGATTCTACCAGTTCTGCAATCGAATATAGGTACCTTACAACCCATTACTATGAGCAGACATTCTGAAGTAGGTACACACATCTAAATTTCCCATCCACCCTAGTAGCACTAGAATACACCGCAATCTAAAATGCTAATACTAATGGCCTAGCATGAAGATGGATATCGCCGAGTATGTCTTTTGATGTCCCACATACCAGAGGATCAGGGCCGAACATATAATGCCCTGCAGTCTTTTTCAAAATCTTTCCATTCTTGAGTAGAAGTGGGAGCACGTCACTATGGAATTTATCAGGGGACTACCCAAGACGAGTACCAACCATGATGTCATATGGATCATTGTAGATCAACTGACCAAAATAGCTCACTTCCTTACCATCAAAACCACCGACTTAACTATGAGATTAGCTCGACTATTCGTCGAAGAAATTGTCCGACTTCATGGCATTCCTACCTCTGTGGTGTCAGACAAAGACCCTCATTTCGCGCTACACTTTTGGGATAGCATCTAGAAAACTATCATTTCTAGTTTTGACCTTAGCACTGTGAACATTCCCACACCATTAACCAGATTGAACAGACTATCTTAACCTTGGAAGACATGTTGCACGCCTGTGCTATGGATTTTTGTAGCTAGACCAACATCTGTCCCTCTACAAGTTCATTTATAACAACTGTCACTAGTCTAGCCTTGGTATGGCTTCCTTCGAGGCCCACTACAGTAGACCTTGTCAATCCCCGACTCGTCATAATGAGGTTAAAAACAAAAACCTCCATGAGTGGGGCTATGTCCATGGAGTTATCACAAAGGTTGACACTATCCAAAGACACCTCCTCCAAGCCATGAGTCATTAGAAGAGTTATGCTGACAATTGGAGATTGCCCATGGAGTTTGCAGTCAATGATCACGTCTACCTCAAGGTTTTCCCATGCAAGGAAGGACGACGAGAGAGGTAAATAGTAGGACTATGTAACACCCCGCCCATCACTGTGCTAAAATGATTTAGAAACTCTATTTATTCGAGCATTTGGTTGCCTTAAACTTAATTAGTTTATGTTGTTTAACATTACCCATGATTCGTGATTTTGATTTATTTTATTTTAAACTATTTTATGTATTTTAAATTATTTTATTTTTAAATAAAAAAGAAAATTAGAAAAAATCAAAAAACGACGAAATGGAAAAAATTCACCTACAGGAAAAATCTTTCGAGAGGATGGTTTACCTGCACAGGTGCTAGGAACTGTGCATGTGCACATGCGCGCACAGTGGCCGTGGGGCGTGTGCACTGTGCGCCTAACCCATTTGTACACCACCACGCACGGGACATGGGCACAGCACGCACGTCCCCTCTACACACATGGGACGTGCAGACAGCGTGCACGGCGCGGGGTCAAAACCTACGCACGCGTCCTGTCATGTGCAAGAAGGCCGTCTGTGCATCACTTCATGCACGGACTAATGCCACACACTGTGAGCATACAGTCTGCGCAATAAGCATGCATGGATAGGCCCTGTGTGCATGGGGCCTGCGCACGGTGCCCAGCATGCACGCTAACCCCTGCGCGCATGGCAGTAGACCTGTGCGCCACCGCCGTCGGTGGAGGATGTCCTCCTCCCTCATTTTTTGTGTTGAGCATATTTTTCTCTTCACTTTTCATCGAATTTTTCCAATTGTCGTGAATCCAACGGTTCTAAAATTCTATAAATTACCCCCTTTCCTTCCTCTCCACACTTCCATTTTTCAAATGTTTAGAGAGAGAAAAATAGTAGATTAGTGAGAGAAGAAGGGAAAGAAAGGAAAATGATGAAGAATAAATCATCGAGGTTTCAGTTAGGAATCTAGTATTACTTTCGATATCTTAAAGATTCTTTTTAGACAAGAAAATTTAATATTATTGTTATTTTGCTTGTTTTGTATGCCTCTACATTCAAATGAATCGATTGTTCTAGTTTTCAAGCATGCTATGTGAATTATAGACACTTGATGAATTTGTATGTAATATGTAACCCATAATAGTAAAAGTAAAAAAAAAAAAAAAGTGAAATGAAGCCTGTATGGTCTGAAGTGTATCTGTATTAACATGCATATTGCATCAAGTGTCTCGTTAGGCTTTTTATCTCTGAGGAATATTTGTTCCCCTTGCCCTTTAGGGATCTGTTTCCCCCTCTCATATCTAGTCTTGAAAGACGTAAGAGGACCACTCCTAGTGGATAACAGCGTGTCCTCTGACGAGAGTGGTATTGCACTATCTGTAGAGATCATCCGTGGCTAAGTAATGTTATGACTATAGATATCTGTTAGGGCCACTATGGTTGGTACGGACGTGATCATAGATCATACTATGGTTTTGCCAGTTGAAAGTAGGATTGAACAAATTGTCGTATCTGTATCTGATCTGATCATTCCACTTGGGTAGTTGGAAGTCTTTATCTGCCTCAGAGATGGAAGTTTGTAATGACTTCGCGAAGCATGATGCAAAAAATCTATATATTTAATGATTTATTTGATTTCTCTATTATCTAGCATGATGTGTATTTGATATTCTCGGTAAATGTACCATTTTCGTATTCAAACAAATGATTTTCATAATGGTGAGATAGGTAAACGAGGAAGCTGTACGATAAGATAAAATAATGAACTTTTAAAATCTTACGATGTTAACTTAATAATGTTTTCCTTACTGAGCATATAGAACTCACTCTTTTCATACCTCCTCCCCCAAGATGAGGAAGAAAATGAGGAATCATAGGTAGACCTACCGTTGGAAGTCGATAAGGATCCCGTAAATCCACAAGTCTAAATGCATGACTGTTCCCGCACTCTGATGAATCTAGTAGTATAGTGAAAGAAGTAGCTTGTACGTTTTGTATTTTGTAGCCACTTCTGGCCTCAGTTTATGTATGTATTTGGAACATTATATATATATTTGTAAGAGATTTGTTATGGTTTAATTCTGTTGCATAAATTTTATCATGCATTCGTTATTCTATATATTTATCTTACTCCCATCTACCTTAATTAGTACTTGGGATGTCACAGACTATGTCCTCGCTTTGTTAGGCTTCATAACCTGTAGGCTCTATGGCCTATTGCCTCACTCTTACCCCTACGTATGTTTTTTTGCATGATGTCTTTCATGTTTCAATGATTCAGAAGCATCTCCACAATCCATCTCATCACATTCCATGTCAGAGAGCCCCTATCTACATAGACAACTCTTATGAAGCATATCCTATGGAGATCATCGATTGGGCGAGGAGATGATTCGCAGTCGGGAGGTTTCCATGGTTAAGGTACACTGGCAACACCATATTCAGGAGGAGGCAACATGGGAAAAAGAAAAAGAGATGCAAAACCTATATCTTGACTTGCTCTAAGAGATTCCCACAAATTTAGGGGACTAAATTTTTATTAGGCGGGGGGATATAGCACCGCATATTTTTTACAGTTATCAAATTTTAAAACTTCAATATTTCAGGCCTTTAAACATATGAAGTTTTCGTTCAAAATATGAGCTCTTTTTACTTTAATTAGTTTTCTAAAATTTTTATTTGAATTAAGCAAAATTTTAGGAGAAAAATGGTGAAGAAATAAATAGCTTGGGAAAACATGGCCCACGACCCATGGCTGACGACTCTTGGCCCACAGCCCCCGGTTCATAACCTACGAGCTAAAACCTGATATCCGCAGGCAACCCATGTGGGCCTGTGCACAGCAAGGCTGCACACAGTGCTTCTATAGCAGCACTTACGCACACGATAGGTTGACTACGTGCGCACAGTGTGGGACCTCGCCACTTGCACTCGCGCACAATGCTGCTTTGCATTGTCACTGATGAGATAGCCTTGTCCCGTCTGTCAAGGGCCACGTTTGGCCTTTCTTTTCTTCTTTTGGCCATACTTGGTGGGCCCCAAGTCCACCCCCTCACTTTATTTTGCTGATTTTTGCCAAGTGGCACAAATTCGACCTCTCATTTTTCTATTTAAATTCTGCCTCTTCTCCATTCCTCCATATCACTCTCCTTCTTCATTTTTCCAAATTTAGAGAGAGAAAGAGGAGAGACATTTAGAGATAGAAAGAGGGGAAACTTTTGAGAAAAGTAAGAAATAAGAAAGAAAGGAAAAGTTTAGAGTTTCACAAGCTTGTTCGGAAGATTTTAAGAAGCTCTCCTTTTACTACCAAAAGGTTAAATCAACTCAGTTAAAGTAAGGAATTCTTTAGTATTTTTACCTATGCTTCTAAGCATCCTTTTTAGCTAGATAAAAACATAGCATGGTTGTGGTGAGCTTTTCACACTTATTGGTTGCATATTTTGATATGCGTTTTTTGATAATTTGCGTTGATGATTTTATTATTTATTTTTGAATAAATGCAAAAATGGAATTTTGAGGATAATGATCCTTTGTCCTACCTTTGGTAAGGGTAAAGAACGGTATTTTAAGGAGTTCTAGTTTTAAGGAATATCTCAGTGGTCAAGTTCGAAAAAGATAGACGTTTGACCAAATGTGTAGGACCCTTACCAGGCTCCAAACATGAGGCATGAAGCATGCGAAAGTGCTACATGATTGAGATTCATGAAAACTTGATGGATTAATGATTCACATGGTTAAACTTGTTCATTTGACATTAATGTCTCTATAGTGTTTGATATTGTTTAATCATAGAAATATGAGGCATAATGCATGAAACACAATGATCGGTACTGTATGCGAGTTTAATCCTTCGCCTTACCTTATTAATGGTGAAGAGAGTTATCCTAGCGGACCTTAGTTCAAAGGGATAACCTTTGGGCCAGATATTATCCTTCGGGCTGAATAAGACATAGAATCCTTCACGAATCTGAATACAGTTGCCTTGAATAGGTGACATGCATATAAAGAAACATGACGTTGTTGTGAGCATGAGTTAAACAAGTGAAGAAAAGGAAGAAACTCGTTCGACCATTACCTCTAAGGGATTTTTATCTTTCCCTCTTTGAATAAGTGTTGATGAACCACTCCCTATTATGATCAGCTTCCTTCTAACGAGAGAGGATACACGGTAAGCATATATAGGACCGTAATGGCAAAAGTATTGCCATGGTCATAGTTTAAAAAAGGAAATGATAAGGATCCGGGGATGGATTGGTGATTCATAGTAGTAGTTGGGGATTCCTTATGCCCTCAGTGGGTATATGTTGCAATGGCTTCATGCGAAGGTTAGTAAAAGACTAAATAAAACATACATATGGCCAAGAATTCTCTTTGACAACTTTGCAACAATCTGTATAATGGTCCTTTTGTCTATTAAGTATGTTGTTCGTATAGTTGGGTCTCCATGATGATCTTTTTGTTACAAGGTCTATTATTTGCGTTTTGACACCTCCCAAATGGTTTACATGATGATTCCTCTAGTTATTGGGCATGCCATCAGTTTGAACATATTAATATAATATGCATGCATGAATGTGAAGAAATGGTGTCCCAGCATGGTAGAATAACTGTTTCACCATATTTCTTTATAAAGACAACAATTTTTCATATGATTAAATAGCTCTACCCAGCAACAAGTCCCCAAGGTGAGAGGTATAAAGGTTTTATCTAGGTTGCTTACTCTTTAAACCTTAGGTGTGTGATTTTAAATATTGTTTCCATTACTAAGTTTACATAGAACTCACTCCTAATCTGTGCCCCACCATGTCCTGAGAACTCAATCACCTCTTAAAGTCCAGCTAGACCCACTTTTAGATCCTTGATTAAGACATAATTCAAGTGCAAGAGTTATCCCTCAGTCTGATTAAGTTTCTTGTAAGGATCCTATCTTATATATCATTGCCATCTTATGGCTTTAGTGTAAGGGATTAAACTTAAAGTGTTGTAAGGGATTTCCAAATTTCTACTTCAATGTCATATTTTATTTTTATACTCGTTGCTACTTAAGTAATTGGCTCCCTTTTATCCATTAGGTATTTGGGACGTCACAGACCCTAGTTGGTATATTTACATTTTGGATAGCCAACCATTGGCCTTAGGAGTAATGTAAACATTGATTTTGTCTAAGAGACTTCTATTCTTTTGCTTCAATGTTAAATTTAATTACTGGCACTCGTGTATGTTTTTGTTAGTCTAGAAAAAGACGAAGAAGGATCCTAAAAGAGTCTGTGGGAAACAATATCACGAGAAAAAGACTTCTACTTGTGTGGGAGAGCCCAACATGAGAGGGACTCTTCCTCTCCTAAGCTTCTTAGGAGTTTTCTTTATTTTTTTGATTTCTTTTCAAGTGGAATTCATCACTTCGAGAGTTATACATGAATTTAAAATAAGAATTTGTAAGAAAGAAAAATTCATCAAAGAAAAGGGATAAAGATCACATTGTTAATTCAGCCAAGAATCCAAGACTCCTAACCAAATTCTCAAACTCTAACATCCTAAGAATTTCAGTCTTTTTCAATTGAAATTCTTTAAAAAGTTAATTAATTCAAGAGAAAAACAAGTCAAATCATAAATGATACTTCAAGCCAAAAAGGACTTAAAGATTTGACTAAGAGAGAGGAGACACTATCCTAGTTATTTTTTTGTAACACCCAAATTTTTGGGTAGTTCACGAATTTCAAAACTACGATATTTCAGACCTTCAATCATATGAAATTTTCGTTGAAAATACAATATCTTTTTATTTTAATTATTTTTTTAAAATTTTTATCCGAATTAACCAAAATTTCAAGAAAAAAATGACGAGAAAATAAACAGGTCAGGAAAAACACAACCCACGACCCACTAGCCAAGGTCCCTAGGCCACGGCCCGTGACCCATGACCCACAACTTATGACCCTCGAGTCATAGTCCGCGACTCATAGACAGCCCGCGCGAGCAGGCCCACGAGCCCTGCACCCACCTTGTGCGCGCAACTAAGTGCCTAGTACATGCGTACAATGCGAGGCAAGGCTGCACATAGTGCACGACATGACAACCTGCACTCCTGCACAACATTACAACTTACTGTCAGCCAACGGGTGTCTATTAAGTTTGGACTCACCTTATCCCCTTCTTATTCGAGAGGATTCATTCTCTAATTTTTACCTACATCACAACGAGAAAGATTAAAAACATTAAAGGTAATAGATACTCTATGCTCACCCAGTAGATCTATCTTTAATGCATTGTCATTAACACACTCTAAGACTTCGAATGGTCTGTCTCCTCTAGGATCCAATTTAGACTTCCGTTGCTTAGAAAACCTCCCATTCCTCATATGAACCCAAACCCAATCTCCTAGCTAAAATACACCACTACAAACTTCCCAAGGAATGGATGTAGGATATGGTTCATAAGTCTCATAAACGTGCTAGGGGCATTAGAAAGACCAAGGGACATTGCTAACCACTCGTATAGACCAAACTTTATCTTAAAGGCCATTTCCATTCATCTCCAGAATTCATCCTAATTTTGTGATACCCGCTCTTAAGAATTATTTTGGTGAAGATGGTCGCTTCACTAAGTTCATCCAACATGTCATCTAACTTGGGAATAGGGTGCCCATACTTTATCATAATCTTGTTGACAACTCTATAGTCGATACACATCCTCTAGGAATCATCCTTCCTGGGTACTAATAAGATAGGAGCAGCTCAAGGGCTCAAGTTTTCCCTAACATGTCCCTTTTTTAACAACTCTTGTACTTGTCCTTGAAGTTCCTTGGTTTCCCCTAGGTTGCTCCTATAAGTGGGCCGATTAGGAATGGTAACTCCAGGGACAAAATCAATTTGGCACTTGATCCCTGAAATAAGTGGAAGGCCATTTAGAATCTCCTCTAGAAAGACATCATCGAATTCCTATAAAATAAAGAAAACACCACTAGGAAAAGGTTGGTTAAGGTTAGAGAAAGTGCCACTGCCAATGCCTGCTAAGAATCACATGGCTGGCATGCATAGCAACAACATCACAACATATTTCATCCTTGTACTTACCAATGGAAAAGGATACCCTGACTTGCTCCTTCATCTCATCATATTCATTCAGCCACTATAGTTGGTAGGGGTTGGGATGGTTTATGCACGTTAATCCCAATCTTTCCACAAATAGGGTGGTTTCCATGTTGGTGCAACTTCTTCTGTCAATGATCATACTACACACTTTGCAATTGACTAGACAGTGGGTGTGGGATATGTTCTCTCGTTGCTCATGGTCCTTGCTCTTAACTTGTACGTTAAGAGCTCTTTAGAGAACAAGGACATTAGTATCTTGAGACATAATGAAGTACCTGGAAGAAAAGGTTAGTGAAAGCAAATAAACTCTCCCTCATCTTCGCTCGTGTATACCTCACAATCTCTCAAACTATAGCTCCTTTTGTCGAATTAAGCATTCAGAATCACATTCACTTAGATTAAGATTTGCACGTTAGTCTCTTGGACATATAGAAGAATAAATGGTATGCTTCTATTTATACGTTAAGCAACTAGAAACAGTTAGTGCTTATATGTGCAATGGAACAAAAGCACAATGAAATAATGAAAACGTAGATCACAAAGAAGATAAGATAGACTTAAAGTGTAGGGATCCAATCAATCCCAATGGATATAACTGGAAGGTGTATCCTAATTATACTACCCAATGCGACTGCGCTCTATGATTGATCAAGTTTCTTTATGCAATGTTAAGCCAAAATTTTGTGATGTAGAACAAAATTAAACGTGAAGCAAAGAGGTTTTCACTCATAGTGGGTGAGTTAATCTTCCTTTCGCTTTATGTAATAGAATGAAAACAAAAATTTTCACGCACACCAAGTAGTTGATTTACTCTAATTTTAACTCTTCAAAGGTTTTCTGTTACACAACAAGGCGATCACTTTTTTTTTTGTAATGTAAGAATGCAAGCAGCGAGCCAATTGCCTTATGGTGTGCAATTGGGATATTTTTGAGTTTTTGATTTTGTTTTTTTTTTTACTAATGATAGAAACATGAAACCACATGATTAAACAAATAATTATGAATCCAAGTAGGATGCAAAATGAATTATTAATAAATTTCTTTGATTGCTAATTTAAGAAAAAAAATGTTAAAGCAATAAACGGATAACAGGTTCACAAGGTGTCTAAGCTCTGATACTAGATGAAATGGGCAACATCACACTCTGTTACTAGAAGATGGGGGAGGATATTGGGAAGATAGTTTTGACTACCAGAACCTTCAATAAACATGCAATCAGAGAGTTAACTGCCTAAATAAATCTCTCCCTACTTGAATGTACACCAAACTATATAAAATGCAAAAACAAGAAACAAGAAAATTAAAACAAGGAAAAGAAAGACACCACGACTTACTCGATTAGTCAATCCCAACTCTTCGACTCAATAAGACTTCGAAAAACTCCATAACTTCGAAGAATTTGAAGATACTAAGAAAATTAGCCAAAGCTAATTCTTGAAGAAAGCCCAAAGTTTAATTTTATTGATAAACTGAATTGTGATCTACATCCTAAGACCTTAAGTCTTTATATAGACTTTTATTTTCTAATTCTATACATAATTGGATTTAAAAAGCTTATCCAAATTATGACTTAATTTATCTAGAAAAAATACATAACTATTAAAATAATGGAATCTTATACTAAGCTTAATTAAATTAATCAAAATAATTAAAATAAATATTAGAATAATATTTTCACCTAATCCAAATCTTCTTTAGACTTCATTTTTGAGTAGAATTTAAATCACATGCATAATTGTTGATGAAGTCCCCTTAATTTGGAAACCTTCTAACACTTGGAAAAGGAAGAAAACTAGTCTAAAAGGACTTAGGAAAGCCTAGTCCAGTAGGCAGCATATAGGTCACGCAAGGGGATCACTTAGATCACGTGGACTAGCTGCACAGGGTTGCATCGCGCACACTGGGGGCGCTGGGTGTGGGCCTGGCTTCTTGTGTACTTGCACATTGTTGTGTGCATATAGTGTGCTTCCTGCACGCATATGGGCGCGTGTTGGGCGTGTTAGCACTGCTACTTGCACGCTCCATGTACTACTTCATGCGGGACGTGGTCTCGCATGTGTGGGTATGTTCTCTCGCTTACGTGCTTAAGGCATGTCACGTGCGCGATACGTGCTGTCCATTAATCTCCTAGGCTGAATTGCTTCTTTTGGACCTTCTCCTAGGCTTCAACAGTGATCTTTCTATTCACCCCCTCTTTGACCAAAATGTTAAAAATAGTATGGAATTTCTTGGCTTGACTTCTTGTAATCGGGCCTAGGGGCAATTACATCTAAATTTCTATTGGTCCTAGCTCATTGTGGACACTTATATCATTCCATTTATGAGATGGCTTGTTTTCTGCATATACTTGAGTATTTGGTATGTTTGAGATCACGTCAATACTTCTCAATCGAGGAACTTACGCTAGAGTGGCTAGTACATTGCTCGTGGATAGGTTATAGGTACCTTGCACAAAACACCCTAATCCCTATAAGTTATACTAGTTAAATGATAGCGGAGAGATCAAAATCTCAAAATAAGTCAAGATACCATTCTCCATAGGTAGATATGAAGACGAGGTATTATGTGATGCTGTGTCTATGCATGCAAGTCATATACTACTTGGGAGACCATGATAGTATGATAAGAAAGTCAACCATGATAATAGAAAGAATCAGCATTCCTTATATTTGAATTATGGGAATCACGTTTTTTCACCATTTTCTTGAAAAGAAGTGTATGAAGACCATATAAAGATCAAGAAGTCTTTTAATGAGTTTATAAGAAAAGAAAAAGCGAGTGACAAATAAAAGAGAAAAAGCAAGTGACAAGTGAAAGAATAGTTCAAAGAGAGATTGTGAAATTAAAGAGTTCTTTTATATGTGAAAAGGCCCAACTGTACTTTGGTATGTGACAAATTATCTTAACCACTTTTTGTCTTGTTTAACATTATAAAAATCAATCTAGATGATCAAGATTCAAGGACAAATCCTTTTGAAGAAGAGGGGATGATGTGAGCACAGAAAGGCCAAAAAAGTCCCATAGACACAACCTCATAGGAAGCAGGAATCCTACAGAGATTCAACATCCTGTGGTATAATTGCCCACAAAGGCGCAGCTGCATAGGAAGAAGGCCACTCACACACAACATAGTAGCAATGTGCATTTAACCATGAGAATTCCCCGCACGCGTGCCCCACAACACATAATGATGTCGAACCTAGGGTCAATTAGCGTGATCAAAAACTCCACATATATTTTAGTATTTAGATATCTAAAACTCTCAACTAACCCTCCCTACTTGACCCACATTCAACACGTGAATGTGAACTAAGGTAATTTGGATGAAGATTTAAATTGATTAAATGCCATAAGATAGATTCTTGATAAGTAAAATCAACTCAAAAAGAAGTTGACAAAATGCGACAAGGGCTTACCTTGGTAAGTTAATCAACCCATTACTCAACAAGATGGTTAAAGATAACCTCTTAAAGAGCACTTAGACAATTAATAAAGAGCTAAAAGTAAACTTAAATTTTATTCAATAGTTGAACTTGTGTATTACAAAAGGGGTGGTGACATCCTTATATAGATTTCCATCCACTTATTCTATTATAAAATAAATTAAATAAAATTAATCAACCTTTTAATTCCACTTGAAAAATAAGTACATTAAAAATAATTCTTAATGCAATTAGAAAAAAAATTAATTAAAATAAAATACTTTTAATTAGAAGATAAGGTCTTTCTCTTGGGTGGTGTTCAAGACTCCCACTCGGTCTTCTATCTTAGACTCCTTCACGACCATATTTTGTTTTTTAATACCTTTAGATTGGTTGCAGATTTGAACTTGTAGATGGAATCATTCTTGTGGCTTTGGTGTAAAACTCTTAAATAGGAATTTGGGTAAAAGACAACTCCTCATGGTCGATTCCCCTTTTGATTTTTTCTCTCTTTTCTTGCAGTCTTCTTCTCCTACTTATTCTCTCATTTTAAATTTGTGTAGATTTCTTCTTACCCTAGAATTACAATATAAATTAATCAAGAATAATTAAAGGTGACTTACGATTGAAGAAGAAACTTCATATTTCTCTTGGATTAGGTAGTTTCCTTGGGTAAGTAGTTTAATCCTCTTTTAATTCCTATTTCTGCTTTCTTTTTGGATTTTTGTTGGCTGAATCTATTTACTCTTCCTTTTTTGTAGGTTATTTTTGAAGTTTAAAGTCGAATGAGAGCCTCAATCCTTCCCAAAGAAAAAAGGTTACGAGCTTCCTAGCTTGTGTAGGAATCTGTACTGGCAACCTTTCAATTTTCCCCTCCTCTTCGACTATACATCCCAAAGGCTGGAATCTTGCATGGTCGAGCCTTAGTTTGCTTACTTGGACCTCTTCTTGATGGTTTTTAGCCCTTGAATTAAGTCTCTTAGCTTACATATCTTGATGCCGAGAAGTGGGATCCTTGGGGGATGTCTTTGCACTTAAGCTTCCTTTGAACAAACTTGGCCTAGTTCTTAGAATAATCCCATTTAGGAAAGAAGTCATGAATGTAGGTAATTTCCTTTTCAAGAGTTTCCGGTTAGGAAAGTGGAATTTATTTTCTTGTTTGAGTCAATCATGTTTAAGAAATAAAAAATATTTAGAATTGCTTGCCTATTTGGACTTGGTAGGGGTCCGTTAACTAAACAGACTCAGACCTAGTGAGGTCCACTAAACCTAACGTGACCCATCTGGGCCCAAAGGTCTAATCCGGGCCAATTGGATGTCAAACTCAGTCCATTTGGGGACCCATAAACCCGAATTGGGACATCGAGTTCCCCTCTCAGGCCAAGGCCCAATTTGGGTAACCCTCTAAACCTTCGCCTAAAAGGTGAGGCCAAGGACCCAACCTACACGGCCTGCTTAGCACACAAGCCTACTAAGCAGGCCGCACATCACACTGCACCTTCGGAAAGCTATCCTACGTGCTTGGGCGAGCAGGGACATGTCCTTACGTACAGTTCGCACATATGCCTGCACACGCTTGGCAATAAAGCACAACATAATGTGCAGACTCACATGGCAGGCCCTGGGCACGCGCACACATGATGGCATATGCACACACGCACACGCAATAGGTCCCCTCGCCGTGTTGGTATGCCTGACGAGACCTGTGCTCCCACGCGTAGCCACTGCATGCACCGAACCAGTTGAGGGTACTGTTTAGGAACCTAGGCATGTCGGGACAGTGTCCCTCACGCATGCAATCATGGCATAGCTGTTAGCTGCGACCAATTTTGGCACCTTAGTTCCTAAAACATTCCAAAATCTATTTTTCAACTTGTTTTTTCGTAAATGTCAAATGTGCAAGTCCCTTATCAATCATGCACAATGGCATTTAGATTTTTAACCCATTTTTGAAAACATTAAAAGTGTGAGAAAAAATACCGATTCCCTTACCTTTCACTGGGTAGTGTTCGATTCCAAGGGAAATAAGGTAGGCTTACGGTTGGTTTTGAAGGAAGGAGATGGTTGTGGCAGTTGTGCATGGGTGAATTTTTTTTGCTGTAAGTGTAAGGAAGAAGGAAGGTTTATTGATGAGGTGTCATGGCACCATAAGAGATAAGAATCAAAGGATAAAAAGCTTATCGTGTGGTTGATGGAGATGGCATGAGGAAACCTTCACGGTGGAGGAGGAAGAAGATTTTGGTGCTCTCGAATTTAGCTCTTAATCTCTCACTTAAGTTTTCTCTCCTTTCGGTCAAGTGAAGAAGAAGAAGATGAGAAGAATGACGAAGGAAAGAAGAGAATAGAGCTTAAGTACCAATGTAGGAAATCATTTGATTCGTCGGATCACATGCATGGATTTTAGGCTAATGATCAGCCTTAGTGGTTGACCGACAATTGAGGCATGGCATGCATGTACGCTATGTGGCAGCAGTAGCAACATCATCATCATGCAGCCACTATAGCAGGTAGCGTTTTCCCTGCACGTGTTGTGTGATACTATTCTGCAGGCATGCAAGTGTGCAATGTACCTACAGGCTGTCTCCCCTGAGGCTTGGTTACGAGAGGTTTTCCTTGTATTTTTCTTGGTTTTTTTATTATTTTAAATTTTTAAATACCTCCTTTTGACCATAATGAAAATTAAAATCTTGTATATGAGTATTTTAACTGCCAAATGAAATTCAAAACACAAGCATCCAAAGTTAAACAGGTTTAGGGGTGTCACATCCTCCCCTCATTACAAAAAATTTGGTCCTTCAAATTTGAAATTTCTAAAATAAGTCAGGATGCTTACCCTGCATTTCATTTTCGAGTTCCCAAATAACTTTTTTATGACAGTGATACTGCCACATTACCTTCACCATGGGGATTCTCCTGTTCCTCAAGACCTTTTCCTCTGGATCAAGAATCTTAACAGGATACTCTGCATTGGAAATGTTTTAAGGAATTAGGAGTTCTTAATGCGGGATGATGTGGGAGGGTTCCTGTTGGTACTTTTTAAGCATTGAGACATGAAAGACGTCGTCTAGACCCATGAATTCTAGTGGCAAAAAATATGGTAAGCCAATGGGCCAACATGCTCTAATATCTCGAAAGGTCCCACATGCAGACTTAACTTTCCTCTCTTCCCATACTGTATACTTCCCTTGTCGAGAAAAACCCTGAGAAAAACATGATCACCTGCGATTGTCAGCATTGCTCTTTTATCAACTCTGGGTAGTGATGAGATTCTTACAGATGATGACAACCTAGTCTCTTGTGTTCTGAATGAAATCTGTTATTGGGAGACGTTTGTTTCCAACTTCATTCTAACAAGTAGGGGATTTACAAGGCTGATCATAAAGTACTTCATAAGGGGCCATACCAATATGAGAGTAATAACTATTATTGTAAGAAAACTCCACCAGGGGTAGATGCTGGTCCCAGCTATCACTAAAATTTAATACACAGGCCCTTAATATGTCCTCTAACATCTGAATGGTTCGTTTTGACTTGTCATCAGTTTATGGATGATAAGTAGTGTTGAAGGAAAGACTAGCGCCAAAAGTTTCTTGGAAGCCCCCTAAAAACTGAGAGGTAAAACAAGGATCCCTGTTGGACACCACATAAACTGGAACGCGTGGAGCCTAGCAATTTCCTTAACATACAACCTACCCAACTTACTGATAGAATGAGTGGTCTTTATGGGAAGGAAGTGAACTAATTTGGTCAATCTATCAACAATGACCCAAATAGCATTGTGATATGAATTAGTCCTTAGTAATTCCATGATAAAGTCCATAGTCACATGCTCCCATTTTCACTCTGGGATAGGGAGACACTACAGAAGACCACTTGGTCTTTAGTGTTCTGCTTTGACCTATTGACAAGTGAGGCCTCTAGAGACAAAGTTGACTATATCTTTCTTTATACCTAGCCATAAAAAATGGTGTTTTAAATCCTAATACATCTTCATACTTCTTGGATGGATAGCCAACTTAGATCTATGGCCTTCTTTTAGAACATCCAATTTGAGTTCGAGGTCACTAGGCACCAACAATCAGTCTCAAAAGCTAAGGGTCCCATCATCAGACATTCTAAAGTCACATAATTCCCCCAATTCCAACTTTTCCTTTTGCTTCATTACCTTGGGATATATAGACTAAACTTCCCTGATTCTTTATATGAGACTGGGCTACGTCCAAATATAGACAAGATGAGCACTCTCACCATAATGGTTCAACCAGAGACTCTGGATTGTCTGAGCATTCTCCACTTTGAGACCATCATCTAGGGCACTAATATTAAGTTCTTTCTGCTAAGAGCATCAACGACTACGTTACCCTTATCAGGGTGGTATTTGATGTCGTAATCCTTCAAAAGGTCCATCCAATGCCTGTGTCTTATATTTAGTTCTTTTTGGGAGATTAGGTCTACATACTTTTGTGATCGATATAGATCTTAAAAGTCTAACCGTGTGGCATCCCAAATGCAAATTAAGGCATACAGGTGCTAGATAAAGAAACAGATTACGAGTGCATAATAGTTAATTATATGCAGTAGAGCAATTTATTATAAATTCCTTACAAAATATATGAGTTCCAATTACATATATAACTGAGGCAAGAAGTGACAACAAAATATAAAATATCAAAACATAAAATCGGCCACTTCTATCATTATGTAAAAAGACTCATCAGAGTGCAGGACAAGTCATGCACTAAAAAAGGTTTATAGATCCACGGGATCCCCAAAGACTTTAAGGGATAAGTCAGTGATCGGTTCTTCATTATCTTCCTCGTATAAAGGGCGGCATAGAAAGGGCTGAGTTCCATATACTAAGTAAGGAAAATAGTATTTAAATAATATCATAAGATTTTAAAAGTGATTAATTATATCATCAATACTTAACATCAAGAATCATGTCAGGGTCCTTCCTTAAATTATGAAAACAATTTATTTATTTAATAAAACATCAAATCCATCATGCCATAGTCAATCAATCATGCTAATCATAGAGAAAATCAAATAAGTCATGATATGCACAGTTTTTCATGTCATTCTTTGCGAAGTTGTTCTGACTTTCATCTATTAAGGGCAGTTCGAATTTTCAACTACCCATGTTGAATGACTAGTTTAGTTATAAAAATAATTTGTGGTTGCGAAATCAACAACCCATTTGTGGCTTTTCAAACTATGACACAATCTATGACCACAGCCGTGCCAACCACAGTGGTCCTACAGTTAAACTATGGCAACAATCGTACTTTGCTAAAGGTGACCCTTACAATAATATCATGTCGCCACTCTCATCAGAGGGTATACTGTAATCCATAGGGAGCGGTCCTCTCACGTCTTTTCAGACTAAATGGGGGAGAAACAGAAACGCATCAGAGATAAAAATTCTAACGAAATACTTTATGAATTGTGCATGTAAATACCAATATATGTTTCTCATGTCTATACACCAATTCATGCTTAATCACTTTTCCACTATCAATTGGATCACATATCAGTATTAATTTCAAGCATTAAATCATTTAAATCACATACAAATTAACATGTTCATATGTGATCATAAAAGATGCATTATCACGTAAAATTTACTTCATTTAGACTTCATAATTTAACCATGCAAATCATAAATTCAAACTTCATAAATTTTATTCTATAAATGCTCCTTAGATGTTTAAAAGTAAATATTAAATTACTTAATCTCGAAGTTTCCTACACCTTGTCTTCTTCTTTTCCTCCATGTCTCTCTCTAGATCACTCCCTCTCTCTCTAAGATCTTGGAGGATGGAAGAATGAAATGGAAGTGATGAGGAAATGGTGAAGGGAGGGTCATTCTTTATAAAAAATGAGGACTATCAAATTTGTGCCAAGTGGCAAAATCTGGTTAGGAGAGAGAAAGTCAATGGGAAAAGAAGTTATGTGATGATACAACGTGATGACGGTGCAAAAAAATAGAGGCACAACACCCAATCGATAGCAGCACATTGCCCAAGCGACAGCGGCACACCGCCCAACTGGCGGTGCATGACGCTCAAGGGGGCAGCTCGCAATGCCCGAGGCAGTTGCACGCTGCCCTAGTCAGTCGCCTACTGTAGGCCTTGCCTACTAGCACACCGGCCTAGACTGCAGCATGCGCAAGAACTACAGTGCACAGGTCCATGCGTGCAGGCTTACTGCACAAGCCTACTGCACGGACGGCGCGCGTACAAGGCAGATGGAGCTGTGCCTGTCTGCCTGCGATCGGATATGCATACAGACCGGGCTTAGTGCCCTGCACAGACAGGACGTGAGCACAGTGCGCACGTCTTGTCCTAGCTGCAGGCACACTTGTGCGTGCGGCGTACAGTGCTTGCGCGGGCAGGATTTTTCTCGCAGATTCTCGTAAGATTTTTCATTATTTTCTCCATTTTTCTTGAAAATTATTTTTAAATAACAACAAAATATAATTTTCTTCGACGACATAAAATAATAAATTTTAAGAATTATTTAATTAAATAAAAATATAAAATACGATATTTATCCAAAAATTAAAATTACAAAATATTTAAGGAGTTTAAGCGACCTTATTTCCTGAATGAATAGAGGTTTGCAATACAAATTAAGCATAAAGGTTTTTGTGGTGTTATAGACCGTAAAGATAATGACGCAATATCTTGAGAACAAAGACTATGGCTGCTAACTTAAGATCGTGAGTGGGGTAGTTATATTCATGCAGCTTCAGCTATCTGGAATCATAAGCTATTAACCGACCATGTTGTATGAGCACGTATCCTAGACCAATGTGAGATGCATCACAGTAAACCTAAAACCGATTGGTGTTGTAAAAAAGAATTAGTACCAGAGGAGTGATCAGTTGATGCTTGAGTTCGACAAACTTTCTTCACAGTTGGGGTTCCAATAGAAAACCACATCCTTCCTAGTGAGGCAGGTCAAAAAGGCGATAATACAAGAAAAGCCCTCAACAAAGCAGCGGTAATAGCCTGCCAAACCCAAAAAGTTATGGACTCTAGGAACATTGTTTGGTTAACTCTAATTATTACTACCTCAACCTTTAAGGGATCCATAGAAACACCTTCCCTAGAAATAACAAGACCAAGAAAAGAGATCTAGCCCAACCAGAAGGAGAACTTACCTAATTTGACATACAGTTTGTGCCGTCTAAGAGTTCTCAGAACTTGAGTTAGGTTGACAATAAGCTCTTGATGGTCTTGGGGATACTCTAGGATGTCATCAATGAAAATAATGATGTATTGATCTAGTGCAGGCTTGAAAATTTGGTTCATAAGATCCATGAATAGCATAGGAGCATTGGTTAACCCAAAGGATATGGCCCTGAATTCAAAGTGGCCATACCTACAACTTAACATTGTCTTAGGAATGTCTTCAGCTCTAACCCTCAATTGGTGATAACCCAACCAATGATCAATCTTGGAGAAGATTGATGCACCCTGTAACTAGTCAAATAGATCTTTAATACTGGGTGCTGGATACTTGTTCTTGATTGTCACTTAGTTGAGATCCCTGTAATCAATACACAAAAAGAGGGTTCCATCCTTTTTTTAGCAAATAATACTGGGGCACCCCATGGAGAATTACTTCATATGATAAACCTCTTTTCTCGTAGTGTTGTAATCTGACAACCCAACTCTCGAAGTTCAGTTTGGCCCTTCCAATACGTGGCCTTAGAAATGGGTTGTGTCTTTTGAACTAGGTCGATGGAGAACTCGATCTCCCACTTGGCTAGCAGACCTGGAAGCTCCACAAGAAAAACATATGGGAAGTTACAAACAATTAGGATTGTCTATATAGAGTTCTTAGAGTCCATTTACCTAAGCATAAAAGAGTTTAGAAAAAGACATAATTTTATTTTAAATTTTCATCATGTATTCTGTCTTAAAAATGTCAAACACAATTAATTTTAAAACATTCAAAATTTTATATACAAGACGTAGGTTTGTACAAAACAAAATTTTCCATTTACCTTTATCCTAATAATGTTTCTCCTCAAGAGGACAGAGGGTTATAGTTTTATCATAACAATCAATAATGCCATGATAGGCCTCCGATCAATTCATACCCATAAATGGTGTCTTTACAACCAAGGTTTGTCCTAAAGGTTCAGACTTAACTGCTAAATGTCTAGCAAAATCATAAGATACAAAGGAATGGGTGGTACCGGTGTCAATCAAAGCACGAGCCATAGAATTATGAATAGAAAGTGTACCCTAAATAATAGCCAACATCACCACAGTACCAGGCTCATTGAGGTGCAAGACCCTTCCTTTGACAATAGGTCTAGAAGCATCCCTAGGATTTTGAGGATAGTCCTTCGCAAAATGTTGTGTACTCCTGCATATGTGGGGTTTTGGATGTAATCTTTGATCTTCGGGTTTTGCATTAATTTGGTATAAAAGCTTTAGCCTTTGATAAATCTTTAGGTATCCTTTGTGTTTGATTTATCTATTTCTATCTTCTTATTTTTGTTTGTTTAGATTGTTCAACTTCTATTATTGTTCTTTTTAATTTTGGTTGCACCTTGTTCTTATTCTTCAATTTAGTGTTCTTTTTTTCATATTTTGTTCTTGTCAACCGAATTTAAAAAAAGAAAGAGAAAAGGAAGAAAAGAAATATCAGAATTAGCTTCTTTTACAAATTCAAACTTATTGATTTCTTTGAGCATCAGGTGTGTTCATTGAACTTTCAAATCTATTTTAGTTAAAGTACATTCATTTCACATATATTACCTCACGATAGCATAGTTTTTATTTTGTAGAGCGTAGCTTACAATTGGAATAGATTATAGTTTTGTATATTTAGATTTCTCATTGGGAGTGATACGAATTCTATTATAATTAGTCCATAATCGTTTTCTTGCATTCTTACTTTTGTTTCTTCATATATTTCTTGTTTCCATTACACTAAAAGTAGCTAATTGCATCTCAGTTTCTTTAATTAACACATCTACCTTAATCCGTGTGTTTAGATTCTATTCTTATTTATCTAATTTGCATATAGTGTTAATTGTTTTCCTTCTCATTCATTAAGATTCCTTTAAGTGTCACATAAATAGCTACTTATTTATCTTGATTGAGTTGTTTTCAATTCTGAAGAACAACTTAAAAAAGATAATAGAGTGATAAAAGGCTTTTGAGTATGAGCTTAGAAGAGGATAAAAGCCAAAATCATGAGTGAAAACATGAGAGAAGTGATAAATATGTTCACGAGTGAAACACGTAAGGGAATGTTGTTGAGGAATTTTGTTTACTAACATTTTTCTTGTAGGTTTTATATCATATCAAATTTTGAAAGCGAGAGGCATGAGATAACCATGAATGACATAGTCTTTATGCTAGAACTAATGCAAAGGCAATTTAAGAAACATAATAGGGACATAAATAATATGAAAACTGATATGGATAGCCTTCAAGGCAGACAAGGTGGTCCTAATCAAAGGAGGAAGAATAGGATAATAAGAAATATATTGAATGAGGACGAGATAGAAAAGGAAGTAGATGAAGATAGTGAAGAGTCAATGGTACAAAAAAGACTCAAAAAGAGGGACAACAACATTTATTCTATCAAGATGAAGATTCCTTCTTTTCAAAGTAGAAATTATGCTGAAACTTATCTAGAATGGGAGCAAAAAGTTGAGTTGATATTTGAATACCATAACTTCTCCAAGAAGAAGTAGGTGAAGTTGGCAGTCATTGAATTTACTGATTATGGCTTGTTTGGTGGGATCAGTTGGTCATCTCTAGGAGACATGATGGAGAGGCACCCATCACCTCCTGGAGCCAAATGAAAGTTATCATGAGGAAAAAACTTTGTTCCATCATTTTACTATAGAGAACTCCATCAGAAATTGGAAAGTCTCACTCAAGGGTCTAAAGTAATTGAAGATTATCACAAGAAAATAGAGGTAGCCATGATTAGAGAAAATATCGAAGATGATAGAGAAGTTACCATGACACAGTTTCTAAGTGGCTCAAATAGAAAAATTGCCAATATAGTTGAATTACATCACTATGTTGAGTTAGAGGAGATAGTTAATATAACCATGAAAGTAGAAAGGCAATTGAAAAGTAAGGGGACAGCAAGGTCATATTCTGGTTTTAATAGCTATTGGACTTCGAATTGGCCTAAGAAAGAGGAGAAGATCAAGGAGAAGAATTTTGGTTCCAAGGTAAAATGTACAAAATTCAACAAAGCCAAAAATAAAGGTACCTCATCATCTATTAAAGGTAATTCTAAATCCAGATCTACTAATAAACATAAAAATATTAAATATTTTAGATGTTTGGGGGTGGTGCATTATAACACCCCGCCCATCGTTGTACTTAATTAATTTAGAAAATCTTATTTATTCGGGCCTTCAGGCTGAATTGAACTCATTTAATTTACTCCGCAAATTATTTATTGTAGAACGTGAATCTTGCTGATAATTAATTATTTTGATTTTATTTAATATTATTTTATTTTAATTTAATTGCATTTATATTATTTATTTTATTTTAGTAGAAAAATTGGAAGATTTGAAAAAAAATGGTGAAATAGGAAAAATATCCTAGGGGAAGGAAAGCTACTCGCGCAAGATGTTTGGCACGGTAATCGAGCACATGTGTACACAGCAGACGAGGGACATGTGCACAGGCTAGCCCCTGCCCGCGCAATAGGTTGCCTGTATGCCTGCAAGCTAGCCTGCAATGTGTCGGGCGGGCCATTGCCACCTCGGGCAGTGTGCCACTATCACCTAGGGTAGTGCACCACCGTCACCTCGGGCAGTGCACCGCTATCACCTTAGGTGGCGAAGGAGGCCATCCTCGCTCGTTTTTTGTGCCGAGAATATTTTTCCTCTCTCTCTTCACTAGATTTCACCACTTGGTGCAAATCCAACAGTTTCAAATCTCTATAGATAGGTCTTCCCTTGCCACTCTTCCCAACACTTCCATTCTTCCATTTTTCAAGATTTGGAGGGAAGAAAATAGAGAGTGTGATTTAGAGAGAGAAGGAGGGAAAGAAAAGAAAAAAGTGAAGGAGGAAATATCAAGGTTTCAGTAAAGAATTTAGTATTTCTTTTGATGTCTTAAGGAGTATTTTTAGATAAAAAAAATTATTAAATTATGATAATTATGACTTTGCTTGTTTTACATGCTTGTGTGTTTATAGGTCTTATAAGCTAAATTGTTCTTGTTTTCAAGCATGCTATGTGATTTATAGACATTTGATGTTTTGTATATAATAAAAATAATATGAACTCGGTATTGTTATCTAAAAATATAAGAGAAACAAAAAAAAGAGAAAAAATGGAATGAAGCATGAATGGGTCGAAGTATGTTTATGTATTGACATGCATAATGCATCAAGTGTCTTGCTAGACTTTTTATCTCTGAGGAGTATCTATTCCCCTAACCCCATCTAGGGTATTTATGTCCCCCTAACCCATCTGGTCTGGAAAGACGTAAGAGCACCGCTCCCTGTGGATGACGACGTACCCTCTGACGAGAATGGTGGCACAAATATCTATTAAAGGTCACTTTTGGCTAAATACTCTCATGACTATAGATATTTTATAAGACCACTATAGTTGGTACGACCGTGGTCGTAGATCGTACTATGATTTGGCCAACTGAAATTGTGCCTGAGCATATTGTCGTTATCTGTACATGATCTAGTCATTCCACATAGGTAGTTGAAAATCTATATATGCCTTAAGAGAAGGAAGTTGTAACGACTTCGCGAAGTATGACATAAAAGTTTGAGTATTTCGTGATTCACTTTATTTTCTCTATTATTTAGTTCAATGTGTGTCTGTTTTAATTATGTTATCGTACTGTTTTCTCAATAAATAAATTATTTACATAATGTAAGATAAATCTACGAAGTAGCCAAATGGTAAGTATTTTTGTTAGAATAATTTACCTTTAAAACCTTACGATATTATTAAAATACTATTTTTCTTATTGAGTATATGAAACTCACTCTTTCTATGCCCGCTCCCCTAGATGAAGAAGAAAATGAGGAACCGTAGCCTGACCTAACCCTGGATGTAACACCCCACCCATCATTGTGCTTAATTAATTTTAAAAACAATATTTATTCAGGTCTTTGACCGCATTAAACTTATTTAAATTACTCCACGTATTAGTTATGTTAATTTTTCAATCTTGTTGAATTTTAATTATTTTACTTTTATTTAATTCTGGCAGCAACACAAGAAGGAGGTCCTACCTTCCCCTACCACCTGAGAAGTTTTCATGGATGTATTCTTTGGTAACTTCTTTCCTGTCTATGTTTGAGGAAAGAAGGAGGAGGAATTTTAGGACCTCTACTAAGGAAATCTGATGGTTGCCTAGTATGTAGCCCATTTGTCTAACTGTCTAGGATTGCCCCTCTAATTGTCACTCCTGAAAGTAAAAAAGGTAGGAAGTTTCCAAAAGACCTTCATTCTGACATCTATGACTGGGTTGCGATGCTAAGACCCAACTCGTATGTGGAGGAATTAAAACATGCTTAGTTGGCTGAAGACCTCATCTCGGCCAAGCACCAACGCATTGCCCGAGTCCTTACCCAACAACAACCCCAAAAGCTTAAGAAGAGATTGCCTGATCCAGTAAGTAGCCACCCCGATAAATGAATTAGAGTTACTCTTCCCCCTGCCTTGCCTTCACTTACAGTTCAACCTGCTCGACCTAACCAACCCTGTCAACATATCAATCACGCCTGTTAGGTGTTATTTCTTTCATCATTTTTGTTCCTAATTTGTGAAGTAAAACGAGTCCATCATCTCTTGGGTTCCTTGACTCTGTAGCCTCTACTCACATGTCCAATTGTGTGTACAACTTTTTAAAACTTCAACATTATCCACTAGATCATTTTTTTATTATTGCTAATGGAGAAATTACTATTATCAAGACTTGGAATACTTTTTCTCAAAAATCTGTTCAACTTTTTAATTCTCTTTATGCCGTAAATGTAAATGCAAACTTACTATCAATTGATCAATTGGTTTATCATAATTGTTCAGTTAATTTTTCTCCTTCTTGTTGTGCTATACAGGAGCTTCCCACAACGAAGGTGATCGATAAGGAGCATAATAAAGACGATTATTTCAGCTGGACCTAGATAAGGAGCATAATAAAGATGATTATTTCAGCTGGACCTAGATAATCTATCATCCGTAGCTATAAGGATAATGAGTTTTTCTTTCGTTTCTTTCTTTTATTTCATCTTCAATGATGTTTTGATTGCCAATTAAAAATGGTGCCTTCGGCATTGAAGCTTTAGACATCTTTATGCAAGTAAACTAAAAAATGTATTATAATCTAGTGTCCTTCCTACTCAGTAAATGTTAACATTGATTTCACAAAGTTAAATTGCAAAATCATTCTCTTGGCAAGGCTACTAATTTACTTTTACTCCTTTCTTTGATGTTGATGCATATTTGATTTAATTCATGTTATAGGGACTACTTGTCAAACCTGACTCTTATAAGGCATGACCAGACAGATTTATGAACAATAATATATTATTAATATTTACAACATAGGAATGTATCTCCAAAAAGCATATATACATTTGTATATATATAAAATGAGGCTCTATTAATTTACAATTCTTACAAAGATAAAGCATTACCCATAGATCACAAAACGCAGAGCCTAACAAGTCTATACAACCTTCCCTACACTACCCACTACTCCACAGTGATGTAGAACTGTATCTCAAAGGTAATGCTTAGATGAGATTCACTATCTTAGTAAGTAACTTACTATGGAAATATAGTATTTATCATGTAATATACATATATATATATATTCATGCAAAGTGGCATATACAAAATCATATATATATCTCGTATTGTACAAAATAAAGTAATCGCAAATAGAGTGACAGATATAAAATCATATCGGGACAGTGCAACAATGACACAGGAGGGTATGGGGAAGGATCGAATCAACTCTTAAAACTCACTCAACGTATGCAATACCGAAACTATAACTACCTAGAATTAAACTCCTCCCTCTAATTGAATCTACAATCCAAAAAGGAATGCAAAAACAAAGACTAGGGAAATAAAATAAGGAAATAAAGAACACCATGGACTTACCGATAAGTTGATCCCCGCTCCTTGGCTCAACAAAACTTTTGAAGACTCCTGTTTCTCGAAAAACTTGAAGAAGCTAAATTTAGCGAAAATGCTAAAAGAAGAAAAACTGAACCTTTCAAAAATTTTCTCAAATTGATTGTCAAATGTTGTTGTTACAACTTCGGGGTAAAGGCTTATTTATAGTCTTTCCTAAGCAATCTAGATGAGTACAAAATCTTGAGATAATTTAATAAAATAATATCCTAGATAAAATTCTATCTTAATCTAGGATACATAAATAGTAAAATAATTATTCTATTCCAAATAAATAAATTAAATAATTCTAAAGGATAGACGTATAATAAAATATTAATGAAAATAATACAAAATTTATCCCATGTGAATTCCATGTAAAACACATGTGGAAACTAATTTAGAAATGTGGAATTTTTAATTTAAAACATGGGTAATTAAAAAGTAGCTCCTAAAGCCTTTTAAAATTTAAAATAATAAAATAATTTAAATATTTAAAAAGGGGAAAGAGGGTCAGCTAGGTTTGGGCTACCCAGATGGGTCGGGCCTGCTGGTTCGCATGGGCTGCACGGGAAAAAGCCCACGAGAGTCAGAGTTAGCCTTGGGCCGTTTGGGCCGACCGTGGACTTGTCCACATGCGGTGGTCAAGTGGGAATCCTAGGCTGTAGGTTGTGCGCAAGGTGTGCGACCCTAGATTTGCGCACATGCACGCGAGCATACCACTCGAGTCTTGCGCGCATGCGACACGCGTGGGGCACGGGTTGTTCCGATCACACACTCGCATGCTACTTTATGCGTACAAGTTATCCACCTGCACAAGTGGATCGCCATGCTTCTTACTCACGTGCCAAAGGTATTTTACGCATGCCGCACGTCTCTTCCATCTTTGCATTAGACTTTGGGCATCCCTTTGTGCTTCGTCATTGATTGTGTTGCTTACCCAACCTTGTACTAGAATTTTAAAAATTCCTTGAAGCTTATGGGCTCGACTTTAGGTGACTGTGCCTACGGGTAACTGGGCTTGTTTTTCCATTGGCCTTAATTCATCAAGGGCTTCAAAGTCCTGCCTGTCTTCTTCTTTTATCAGAATATCCTTCGCGATGGATTTCGCCTCATCCCCTCCTTCTTCGGAAAGATTCGTCATTGAATCTTCACTTATAGCTAAAGGCGACAAGTTAGATACATTAAAAGTTGCAGACACTTTATACTCATTTGGTAGGTCAATTTTATAGGCATTGTCATTGAGACACTTTAAAACTTGGAATGGTTCGTCTCTTTGAGGATTCAACTTAGATTTTTGCTTCTTTGACAACCTTTTCTTCCTTAGGTGAACCCATACCCAATCTTCCAGTTGGAAAACGAGGTGCTTCCGTCCCTTTTTAGCACTACGGCATAGGTTTCATTTCAGTTTTATATGTGCTGTCAAGTCTTCTCATATATGGCCTTAATGAGTTCGGCATGCTGTTTCTATCTGTACTTTTTACTTATTGCACAGGAATAGAGGTTAAATCTAATGGAGTCAAAGGATTAAAACCATATACTACCTCGAAAAGTGACATTCTGGTAGAAGTATGAATACTTTGGTTGTAAGCAAACTCGATCATAGGTAGACAGTCTTCCCAAGTCTTCAAGTTACGGTCTACCATGGCTCTTAGAAGGGATCCTAGGGTCCTATTTACAACCTTGGTTTGCCAATCAGTTTGGGGATGACAGGTAGTGGAGAACAACAACTTGGTTTCTAGCTTTCCCCACAACACTCTCCAAAAGTGGCTGAGGAACTTAACATCCCTGTCACTCATAATGGTTTTAGGTATACCGTGAAGTTGATGACGTCCCTAAAGAATATATTGGCAATATTTGTGGCATTACCTATTTTGTGGCATGTAATAAAATGAGCCATCTTGCTAAAATGGTCTATTATAATAAATACACTATCATAACCTCTCTTTATCCTAAGCAGCCCTAATACAAAGTCCATAGAGATGTCTACCCATAGGGGTAGTGGATACATGCAGCAGGGTGTACAAACCATGAGGCATCACTGTAGATTTAGTTTGCCTATAAGTGATACACTGGCTACAGGTACGCTCGACATCCCTCTTCATATTTGGCTAATAGAAATGCTCTTGTAATATGTCTAGGGTTTTAGCTACCCGGAATAGCCCATGAGTTCTCTACTATGTGCTTCCCGTACCAATAGCTTCTTAATGGAAAAACTTGGTATACAAAGTTTGTTTTTCCTTAGGAGGAATCCATTGCTTTGGTGATATTTTTGGAAAGCATAGTGCTCACTACCTTGGTAAACAGAAGAAAAATCTTTATCATTGACGTACATCTCCTTTATGTTCTCAAACCGTAAGAATTTGGAGCTTAAAGTTGAGAGGAGTGCATACCTTCAAGATAACGTATCCGCAATAATGTTGTCTTTCCCTTGCTTATACTTGATCACATAGGGAAACATTTCTATGAACTCTACCCATTTACCGTGTTGACGGTTAAGCTTACCTTAGCCCTTCAAATGCTTAAGAGATTTGTGATCAGTGTGGATTATGAATTCCTTCGATAGTAAATAGTGTTGCCACACTTCTAAGGATCGTACCAAGACATACAGTTCCTTATCATAGGTCGAGTAATTAAGTAGTGCGCCATTGAGTTTCTCACTAAAGTAGGCTATTAGGCACCCTTCTTGTATCAGCACAACTCCTATATCTAATTCCTGAAGCATCACATTCAAGCTCAAATGTTTTGTTAAAGTCAGTAAAGTAAGTATAGGGGCAAAACATAATTTTTCGTTTAATAAGGTAAAGGCAGACTCTTGCTTATCAGTCCATACGAATTTGACATCCTTTTTGACCAACTCGTTTAAGGGTGCCGCAATGGAACTGAAATCTTTAACAAACCTGTGATAGAAACTGGTTAACCCATGAAAATTTCTCACCTCACTCGTAGTTATCAGTGTGGGCCAATCCTTAATGGGTTTTATTTTTTCTTCATCAACCTCGATACCATAGGCACTGACCACGAATCCTAAGAAGATTAGCTTGTCGCTACAAAAGGTACATTTCTTTGCATTACCATATAACCATTCCCTTCATAGGACCTCGATAATAGAATGAATATTCTGGATGTGTTCGTCTAGATTCCTATTGTAGATTAGGATAAGTCGAAGTACACAATTATGAATTTTCCTAAGAAAGGTTGTGGGACATGGTTCATAAGTCTCATAAAGGTACTGGGGGTATTCAAAGGGCCAAAAGGCATTACGAGTCATTCATAAAAGTCATACTCAGTTTTAAAAGTTGTTTTTTACTCGTCTCCAGGGTTCATCCTAATTTGGTGGTACCCACTTTTGATATTGATTTTGGTAAAAATAGTTGCCCCACTAAGTTCATCTAGCATGTCGTCTAACCAAGGGATGGGGTGTCTATATTTTATGGTAACTTTGTTGATAGCCCGACAGTCGACACACATTTTCCAGGAACCGTCCTTCTTGGGTACTAACAGAACAGGTACAACAAACGAACTCAAACTTTCCCTAACATGCCCCTTGGCCAGCACCTCTTCCACTTGGCACTATTGTTCCTTAATTTCCTCCGAATTACTCTTATAGGTAGGGTGATTGGGAATAGTGGCTCCAGGGATAAAATCAATTTGATGTTCAATTCCTCGTAGTAGTGGAAGTCCGTCTGGGATTTCCTCTAGCAAGACATCCTTGAATTCTTGGAGGAGGGAAACTGTGACATCCCAAGTGCTAATTAAGACAAATGGGTGTCAGATACAGAAACAGAATAACGAGTGCATGATAAAATTTTATACAGTGGAAAAATTAATACAAATCCCTTACAAATATATATATGAGTTCTAATTACAAACACATAACAGAGGTCTGAAGTGGCTATAAAATACAAAAACAAAACACAAAAGAATGCCACTTCTTACACTATGCTATTGGACTCATCAGAGTACGAAAAAAATCATGCACTCAAATTTTGTGGATCCACGGGATCCTCATAGACTTCCAAGGTTAGGTCAGCTTGCGATTCCTCATTTTTTTCTTCATCTTGGGGGGCATAGAAAGAGTGAGTTCAATACGTTCAGTAAGGAAAACAGTATTAAATTAATATCATTAGATTTTAAAGGTGAATTATTTTAACTTAAAATCTTACCATTATGCCACCTCATATACCTATCTTACATTATAAAAATAATTTATTTATTAAGAAAACAGTACATTAATATGAATAATCAAATATACATCATGCCAGATAATAGAAAAAATCAAATAAATTACGAAATGCTTAGATTTTTGTGTCATGCTTCATGAAGTCATTACAACTTCCATCTTTGAAGACAGATACAGATTTTTAACTATCCAAGTGGAATGACCAAATTAGATACAGATACGACAATTTGCTCAGGCCCATTTCTAGCTGGCCAAACTGTGGTACGATCTACGACCACGTTATACCAACCATAGTGACCCTATCATATATCTACAGTCATGACAGTACTTAGCTAAGGGTGACCCCTAGCAATTATTTGCGTTACCACTCTCGTGAGAGGTTATGTCTTTATCTACCAGGAGTGGTCCTCTTATGTCTTTTTAGACCAGATAGGGGAGGGAGAAATAGATACCCCTCAAAGATAAAAAGTCTAACGAGACTCTTGATACAATATGATGTCAATATAAATATAATTCGGACCATTCATGCCTGATTCCATATTTCTCTTTTCTTTTTCTTTTTATTCTTTATTTTTATCAGGCAATAATACCGATTACATATTATATTTATTACATGCAAAACATCAAGTGTTTATAATTCACAGAGCATGCTTGAAAACAAGGACAATTTTACTTATCTGAACTATAAGCGCAATGGCATACAAGCAGGCAAAATCACAATCATCATGTTTAATAATTTTATTTTATCTAAAAAATGCCCCTTAAGACGTTAAAAAAAATACTAAATTCTTTACCGAAACCTTGATGTTTTCTCCTTCATTGTTCCTCTTTTCTTTCCCTCTTTCTCTCACTAGATTACTATCTCTCTCTTTTTCTCTCTCTTTTTCTCTCTCTAAGTATAAAAAATGGAAGAATGGAAGTGTGGGGAAGCATGGAATGGGAAGACTTATTTATAGAATTTTAGAACTATCATATTTGCGCCAAGTGGAAAAATTCAGTGAAGAGAGAGGAGAAAAAGATTCTGGGCATGAAAAACAAGGGAGGAGGGCCTCCTCCATCAGTGACGCCAGTGCACTGCTTTAGGCGACAGTGCCTTAACCAGCACATTGCAGGCTAGCCTGTAGGCATATAGGCCTCCTGTCGCGCACGTAGGCCTGCTGCGTTGATAGCGTACGCACAGTGTGCGGCATGTGTCCGCGCGAGGTGACACACGGACTACCCACCTACATGCGACAAGACGCGCACAAGACCTATCCCTGCGTCGTGCACGCGGAAGGGACGTGCGCGTTGTGCGTAGGTCCTGTATGTGCGTGCACGTATGCACAGTGTGCGGCATCCCGCGTAGGCGGTATTTCTTCCCGTTTTGCAATTTTTTCAATTTTTTTTCCAAATTTTCTAAAATTAAATTAAATAAAATTAAATAAAAATTAAATAATTAAAAATTACTTGATTCAAGAATTACGATAAATAATACGCAAAGTAATTTAAATGATTTTAATGCGGCAAAAGGTCCGAACAAATAAGATTTTCCAAATTAATTAAGCACAACGATGGTCCCCAAATTTGTCTCGATTAGATTCGGATACTTCTCCCTCATTTCACTCTTCAACTCCCACATGGCTTCTTCTCAGGTATGATGTTGACATTGCACCTTCACCACGGGAATTGTCTTGTTACGCAAGACCTTATCGGTCCACCAAAGAATCTTGACGGGAACCTCGTCATAAGTCATGTCGGCTTGTACCTGTACCTCATCACGGGGAATAATATGAGAAAGATTAGGGTGGTACCTTTTAAGCATTGAGAAGTGAAAAATGTCATATAGACCCGTAAATTCTCAGGATAGAGAGAGGCGGTATCCCAGGGGCCCAATGTGCTCGATGATCCGAAAATGTCCCATATAATGAGGGCTCATCTCTCTTCCTGAACTGCATCTTTCCCTTATAGGAGAAAACCTTGAGGAAGGCTTAATCTCCAACAGCAAACTCTAAGTGTTTCCTATGATTGTCGACATAACTCTTCTGACAATTTTGGGTAGTTGCCAAGTTCTTGCAAATGATTGCGACTATCTCAATGGTCTCCTTAATGAAGTCTGGTCCTAAATGGCAATGGTTTTTTACTTCACTCCAATAAGTAGGAGAACGGCAAGGCCTTCCATACAGTGCTTCATACGGGGCCATGTTGATGCTGGAATGATAACTGTTATTGTAAGTAAATTCACAAAAAGAAAAATACTCGTACCAGTTACCAACAAAGTAGAGAGCACAAGCATACAACATGTCTTTCAATGTTTGAATTGTACATTCCGACTGACCATTCGTTTGGGGATGATAAGCAGTATTGAAATACAACCCAGACCTCAGAGCTTCCTAGAAGTTGTCCCATAAATGGGAGGTAAATTGGGGATCGCAGTCGGACACAATAGATGAAGGAACACCATGAAGTCAAACAATCACATCAATATATAGGCTGGCTAACTTACTGGTGGAGTCAGTGGTTCTGATGGGTAGAAAATGGGCAATCTTGATCAGTCTGTCCACGATGACCCAGATAGCATTTCGACCAGAACAGGTCCTGAGTAATCCTGTAATAAAATTCATAGCTACATGCTCCTATTTTCATTCAGAAATCGAAAGACCTTGTAATAAACCATCGGGTCTCTGATGTTCTGCCTTAATCCACTGACAAGTAAGGCATCAAGAGATGTAGTCAACTATATCTTTCTTCATTCCTGTCCACCAATACTGACACTTCAAGTCCCGGTACATTTTGGTACTTTTGGAATGGATGGATAACTTGGAAGCGTAGGCGGTCTTAAGAACATCCGCCTTTACAACAACAAAGACCCAAATTCGGTTCCAAAATCTGAACAGTCCATTTAAAATCTTAAAATTAGGAGATTCGTTAGAAGTGAACTTACCAAAATTCTTGGTGAGTTTCAGGTTCATGGATTGAGCTTCTTATATTTTTTTAAAAAGATCCAATAGGGCTTGGATCTAGGCAAGATAGGTCCCTTTGCCATAATAGCTAAGGCAGAGAATTGCATAGCATCCATCAATTTCCAACTAGAAGCTATGGCTTGAGCCAGCACAACAAACTCCTTTCGGCTCAGTGTATCAGCGATCACATTTCCTCTCCCTGGGTGATAGATGATCTTGCAGTCATAGTCCTTTAGAAGATCCATCCAGCATCTCTATCTCATGTTTAACTACTTCTACAAAAAGATGTACTTTAAACTCTTAGAGTTAGTATAAATTTTAAAGGTCTGACCATATAGGTAATGACGCCATGTCTTTAGGGTAAAAATAATAGTTACTAGCTCCACGTCGTGGGTAGGCTAGTTCGCTCATGAGGTTTCAATTGTCTGGACTCATAAGCGACTACTCTACCATGCTGTATCAAGACACACCCCAAGCCAATATGAGATGCATTGCAGTAGGCCTGAAATCTTCCCGTATTGTTGGAAAGGATCAACACAGGAACAGAGGTGAAACGATGCTTCAATTCAATGAAGCTTTCACTACACTCATAATTTCATATGAATGGTACCCCTTTTCGGGTAAGTCGGGTTAGTGGGGTGGCAATCTTAACGAATCTATTAATAAACTATCGGTAATAACCTACCAAGACAAAGAAACTACGTACCTCGGCCAATTGGTGGGCCGATTTCAGTTGACTACTGTTTCACATTGGACAGGTCTACAGAAGCTCCTTCACTCGAAACTACATGACCGAAAAAAAAAACTCAATCCAACAAGAAAGAGTATTTGCTCAAGCACACATTTGATTCCGGTAAAGAGTCTCCAACACTTCAGTCAAGTGCATTACATGTTCTTCAAGGCTTTTGAAATACACTAGGATGTCATCAATAAAAACAATGAAGTATTGATCAAGTGCATGCTGGAAAACTTTGTTCATTAGGTCCATGAAGGTTGTAGGGGCATTGGTTAATCCGAATGGCATTACCCTGAACTCGTACAAACTGCACCTACATCGGAAGATGGTCTTCGGAATATCTTCTTCTTTGACTCTCAATTGGTGGTATTCCATCCTGAGATCAATTTTAGAGAAGACCGTGGCTCCTTACAGTTGATCAAAGAGATCATCGATCCGAGGTAAGCGGTACATGCTTTTAACGGTCACTCGGTTGAGCTTTGGGTAGTCCATACAGAGTTTGAGGGAACATCTTTTCTCTTCACGAATAAAACTGGAGCGTCCCAAGGAGAATGGTTAGGGCGAATAAACTTTCGGGTAAAAAAGGTCAGAAAGCTTATGTTATAGCTCTGTTAGTTCAGCACGATTCATACGATAAGTGGGCTTTGAATTGGCTAGGTTCTGGGCAGGAATTCAATTAAGAAATCTTCTTTTTGTGGGGGAGGTAGACCAGGAAGTTTGATGGGAAAGACATCCAAAAAGTTGCAAACAATTGGTATGGCATACACAACAGGATCAATAACCTTGTTCCTATTCATTCAATGGTTAGGAAAAATAATAACAAAAATTTTATTCCTTTTTCAGGGACCATAAAGTTACAATTTTACTTTCACAATCGATTATAGCTTTATACTTTTCTAACTCTATTCCTAATATTACATCAAATCCTATAAAATTTAACAGTATCAAAATCACAAATACTTATATTCCTAAAGTTTTTATCCTATAGTCTTTATATACACAGTGAGCCTCTAGTAGTCCCCTCAAGGGATTTTCTACTGTTAATGTTTCTACCAAAGGTTCTAGTCTAAAATCAAGATTATAGGCAAATATACGAAAAATAAAAGAGCAAGTAGCACCTGTATTTTTCAGAGCCTTAGCAGAAGTGTCATGAATAGAAAGCATACCCTAGATAACAACAGAAGTAGGAAGAGCATCTGGTTCATCCAACTGGTACATGCGACCTTGTACTATAGGCCAGCTGGCGTCCTTTGGTCACTGGGGGCAGTCCTTCATAAGGTGTTGGGTGCTTCTATACCGATAATAGGTATTATTGATACGCCGATAGGGTAGGTCACCATGCGAGCGACCACAATGCTGACAGAGTTGGTTAGGTCAGGCAAGTTGAACTATAGGTGGAGGCAAAGTAGGGCGAAGGGCAACTCTAGGGTAGCTATTTACTGGGTTAGGTAATCTCCTCTTAAGTTGCTAGGGTTGTTATTAGGTATGGACTCAGGCAATGCGTTGGTGCTTGGCCGAGATGAGATCTTCGGCCAACTGGGCATGTTATAGCACCTCGGCATACGAACTGGGTCTCAGCATCGCGATCCGGTCATAGATGTCGACACGAAGGCCCTTGAGAAACTTTTTAACTTTTCGACTTTATGGGGTGACCATTGGAGGGGCAAACCTAAACAGTTGAACAAAATGGGCTGCATACTGGGCAACCGTCAGACTCCCTTGGCGAAGGTACTGAAATTCCTCCTTCTTTTTCTAGGCATAGGTAGAGAAGAAGTTATCAAATAATACATCCATTAAAACTTCCCAGGTGGTAGGGGTAGGCAGGACTTCTCTTTTAAGTCACCACCAGTGTTCTACTTTGTCGTATAAAATAGAAAAACAAAATATAAAAGAATGTCACTTCTTTCCCTATGCTATTTGACTCATCAGAGTGCGGAAATAATCATGCACTCAAATTTTGTGGATCCATGAGATCCTCATAGACTTCCAAAGATAGGTCAGCCTGCGGTTCCTCATTTTCTTCCTCATCTGGGGGGGACATGGAAAGAGTGAGTTCCATATGCTCAGTAAGGAAAACAGTATTAAATTAATATCATAAGGTTTTAAAGGTAAATTATTTTGACTTAAAAGCTTACCATTTAGCCACCTCGTAGACCTATCTTACATTATGAAAATAATTTATTTACTAAGAAAATAGTACATTAATATGAACAAACAAACATACATCATGCCAGATAATAGAGAAAATCAAATAAATGATGAAATGCTTATATTTTCATGTCATGCTTCACGAAGCCATTACAACTTCAATCTCTGAAGGCATATATAAATTTTCAACTACCCACGCGGATGACCAAATTAGATACAAATATGGCAATTTGCTATGCCCATTTCTGGCAGTCCAAAACACGGTATGATCTACGACCACGGTCGTACCAACCATAGTGGCCCTATCAGATATCTACAATAACGATAGTACTTAGCCAAATGTGATCCCTAACAGATATTTGCGTTACCACTCTCGTGAGAGGGTACACCTTCATCCACTAGGAGTGATCCTCTTACGTCTAGACCAGATAGGGGAGGGGGAAGCAGATACCCTAAAGGGCTAGGGGAACAAATACCCCTCAGAGATAAAAAGCCTAACAAGACACTTGATGCAATATGCTATCAATATAATATATTTCGGACCATTCATGCTTCATTCAACTTTTTTCTTTTCTTTTTCTTTTTATTCTTTATTTTTACCAGGAAATAATACTGACTACATGTTATATTTATTACATGCAAATCATCAAGTATCTATAATTTACATAGCATGCTTAAAAACAAGAACAATTCGATTATCTGAACTATAAATGTAAACGCATACAAGCAGTCAAAATCACAATCATCACATTTAATAATTTTATTTTATCTAAAAATATCCCTTAAGACATTAAAAGATATACTAAATTCTTTACTGAAACCTTGATGTTTTCTCTTTCACCATTCCTTTTTTATTTTCCTCCTTCTCTCACTAGATTACTCTTTCTCTCTCTTTTTCTCTCTCTAAGTCTAGAAAAAGGGAAGAATGGGATGTGGGGAATAATGGGATGGGAAGACCTATTTATAGAATTTTAGAACCGTTGGATTCGCACCAAGTGGCAAAACCCAGTGAAGAGAGAGGAGAAAAAGATGCTCAACACAAAAAAATGAGGGAGGAGGGCACAGTGCCGGAGCTAGTAGTGCCCCGGCAGTGTGCTGTAGGCAAGCATGCAGACGCACAGGTCTCCTACCATGCGTGCAGGCCTATTGCAGGGATGCCCCAGGTGCGCAGGCCCTATCCACGCAGGTTTGTCGTGCGAACGTTGCGCGCACAATTTGCAGCGCTTGTACGCACACAAAGTGACACGCGGACGGCCCACCTGCACGCGATAAAACCCGCCCATGACCTGTCCTCACACTGTGTGCGTGGAAGGGATGTGCATGCTTTGCTCACATCTCGTGCGTGCGTGAGCGCAAATGGGATGTGCGCGCTATGTGCATGTCCCGCGTCTATTGTGCGCAGCATCCTACCGAACGGCTCTTCTTCCATGTGGGATTTCTTCCTGTTTTGCCATTTTTTAAATTTTTTCCAAATTTTTAAAATTAAATTAAATAGAATTAAATAAAAAAATAATTAAAAATTAACCAGATTCACGAATTATGATAAATAATACGCAGAATAATTTAAATAAGTTTAATGCGGTCAAAAGCCCCAAGAAATATGGTTTTCCAAATTACTTAAGCACAACGATGGGCGGGGTGTTACAGAAATAATATCTCGAGGTATGGCTAGGTATAGATCAGATAGATTTAGGTACACTTCCTTATACTGCAATACTACGAGGCTTTTTCTCTCATAAACTGCTTGCCTCATCTGTTGTCCCCTCATGTAATGACTCACTTTTCCTTTCTCTTTCTCTCGAGTCGTTACTAGGCTAGGTTTACTCCTTTCTAGGTAACCCTGACTTTTTCTCTCCCTTTCTCTCTCCAAGTATTCCTCGAAGGGCCTTTTGACCTTCACTTGTTCCTTGTGCACCTCTTGGGGTGATAAAGGTGTGAGGATAATAGTGAGGTCAGTTTTCCACCAAGAATAGCAGTTGGCCTAACAATAGTGTTGGACTCATCTATCAAATTGCCAAGGCTGGCCAAGTATCACATGGTTGGCTTGCATAGGAACAACATCACAACATACCTCATCTTTATACTTACCGATGGAGAAGGATACCATGACCTGCTGGGTTATCTTTATTTCGCCGCTCTCATTCAACCACTACAGCAGGTAGGTGTTGGGATGGGCGGTGCATGCTAGTCCCAATTTTTCCACAAGCAGGGTGCTTGCCATACTGGCACAACTTCCTTCATCGACGATCGTACTACACACTTTACCGTTGACTGGGCAGCGAGTGTGGCATATATTCTCCCATTGTTCATGGTCCTCATCCTTGATGTGCAAGTTGAAGGTCCTCTGTAAAATAAGGTTACTGCTCCAGTTGGGAGTTTCTTCAACGAGCTGAAACATACCGAAGTACCTGTAAGAAGACGTTAGTGAAGATAAAACTCTCTCTTACCTTCACTCGTGTTTACCTCACTATCTCTCAATTGGTAGCTTCATCTGTAGAGTTGAGCATTTAAAATTGGAATCACTTAAATCGGATCTGCACGTTAGTCCTTATGACACAACAAGAAACCCTAAAGGATTCTGATTTCTACTGAAACTCAGGAACAAGCACACAGAAAAAGGAATGACGTACCCTTTGTGCGTTACGCAAGTAGTAATAATTAGTTGCTTAATTATGTAATGGAACAAGCATAAACATAAAGAATGAAACGTAGATCACAAAGAATGATAATTCAAACTGATGCGTAGGGATCCAATCAATTCTTATGGATATAATCGACAAGTCTATCTTCCTATACTACCCCTAATTTGTGACATCCCAAATTGTAATAAGGCATAAGAGTGCTAGATACAGAAATAGATTACAAGTGTATAATAGTTAAATGTATGTAGCGAAGCAATTTATTACAAATCCCTTATAAAATATGAGTTCCCAATTACATATATAATTGAGGCCAGAAGTAGCAACAAAATACAAAATATCAAAATACAAAAAAAGGAACTTCTATCACTATGTAAAAAGGCTCATCAGAGTGCAGGACAAGTCATACACTCAAAAAGGTTTATGGATCCACGAGATCCTTAAAGACTTCAAGGGGTAGGTCAACGATCAGTTTCTCACTATCCTCCTCATCTGGATGGGGGCATGGAAAGAGGTAAATTCTATATACTCAGTAAAGAAAATAATATTTAAATAGTATCATAATATTTTTATGGTAGTTACAGGTATCATCATGACTTATCATTAAGAGTCATGTTAGGGTCCTTTATTAAATTATGAAAATAATTTATTTTATTAAAAAAATTATCAAACCCATAGTCATATCATATCAATCAAATATATCATGCTAAAAATAAAAAAAATCAAATAAATCACGATATGCATTATTTTTTATGTCATTCTTCGTGAAGTTGTTCCTACTTCCATCTAGTGAGGGCAATATGGATTTCTGACTACCCATGTGGAATGACTAATTCATTTTATTTATAAGAACAATTTGTGGCTTGCCAAACCAACAACACATTTGCAGCTTGCCAACCTATGAAATGATCTATAACCACGGCTGTGCCAATCACAATGGTCCTATATGTTAACTGTGGTCACAATCGTACTTCACTAACAGTGACCCCTACAATCATATCGCATCACCACTCTCGTTATAGGGTATGTCGTCATCCATAGGACCGATCCTCTCATGTTTTTTCATACCAGATGGGGGAGAAACAGAAACCCTTCACAGATAAAAAGCCTAACAAAACTCTTTATGAATTATGCATATCAATATCAATACATATTTCTAATGTCTATGCATCATTTAATGCTTAATCATTTTTTCGCCATCAATCACATATCAACATTTATTTCGAGCATCAAATCACATAAATTACACATACAAATTAATAAGTTCATATATGATCATAAAACATGCATTATCACATAAAATTACTTCGTTTAGGCATAAAATTAAACCATGCAAATCATAAATTTAAACCTCATTAGTTTTAATTCTATAAATGCTCCTTAGGATGTTTAAAAGTAAATACTAAATTTTTTACCAAAATCTTGATGTTTCCTAAACCTTTTCTTCTTCTTCCCCACTCCCTCTCTCTCTAAGCTCTAGGAGGATAAAAGAATGGAATGGGAGTGATGAGGAAATGGTGAAGGAACGGTCCCTATTTATAGAAAATGACAACCATATGATTTGGACCAAGTGGCAAAATCTGGTCAGTAGACAGAAAGTCAATGGGAAAGATGTGATTGATGATTGATAGATGTGATAGATAGATGGACGATACAATGTAACAGTGGTGCAAAAAATAGAGGCACACCATCCAAACAGCAGTAGTACATCAGCCAAAAGATGGGGGCACATCGGCCAAGTCGGTAATGACATGTCACCCAAGCGACAGTGGCACACTGTTCAAACCGGTGGTGGCATGTCGCCCAAGCGACGGTGGCATATCGCCCAATCGATAGCGCTGATGTTTAAGGGTGCAATACACATTGCCTGAGGCAATCGCATGTCGCCTCAGCTAGCACCATGTTGCAGGCCTAGCCTTCTGCGTGTGCTGACCTAGTTTGTTACGCGTAAGCCTAGCCTGTCGTGCACACAGGCCTAGCCTATCAAGCGTGCAGGCCTCTAAGTGCGCAAGGCACTGCCTGCTGTCTTACCAAGTGCAGGCCATTGTTCGTAGTTTGATTGCGCAGACGACACATGCACAGGGCGCTCGAAGTCGCACTCGTCTGCGCATGATGGGACGCGCACGTAGACTACACTCATCTGTGTGCGATGGGACGCGCGTACAGACTGTGCTTGTCTAGGCATGATGGGACACACAGGTAAGCCATGCCTTGTGACCATGTAGACGGGATGTGCGCACAGTACGCACGTCTAGCGGAGCCTGCGTAGACAGGATCCTTCCTGCGAGCATTCCCAAAGGATTTGTTGTCTTTTCTCCATTTTTTATTAAATTTCTTTTAAATAAAAAATGTAATATAATTTTTTATACGCAAAATAAAATAATAATTTTAAGAATTAGTTAATTAAATAAAATACGAAATTTAAAATATGAAATGAGATATTTATATGAAAAATTAAATTATAAAATATTAAGAAGTTTAAGCAGCCTTAGGGCTCGAATAAATAGGAATTTAATTTACAAATTAAGCGCAAGGATGTTCGGTGTGTTACATTCCCCCTACCTTAGAAAATTGTCTCAGAAATTTGTCATGATATGTCTGGCAACTTCTCTCTCATCTCATTCTATAGCTCCCATGTTGCCTCTTCTGGAGTGTGGTGTTGCAATTGCACCTTCACCCTTGGGATCCTCTTGTTGCACAAAACCTTGTTGGTCCAACCAAGGATTTTCGCGGGGAGTTCCTCGTATGTCATATTAGCTTAAACCTGCATCTCTTGGTGAGGAATGATGTGAGAAGGGTCAGGGTGGTACCTTTTGAGTATGGGAACATGAAAAACATCATGTAGACCCACAAACTCTCGAGGTAGAGTAAGACGGTACGCCAGGAGTTCAACATATTCTACGATCTGAAAAGATCCCACATAATGGGGATTCAACTTTCCGTTCTTACCGAACTGCATTTTTTCCTTGTAAGGAAAGATCTTAAGGAAGACTTGGTCACCAACGAAAACTCTGGGGATAGTGTTTTTGACAACTATGGGTAGTGTTTAAGTTCCTTCAAATGACAGCAACTTTCTTGATAGTCTCCTAGATGAAATCAGTTCCCAAATGATGCTGGTTCCCAACTTTATTCCAACAAGTGGGAGAACTTCGTACAGGACTTCATACGGAGCTATACCGATGTTGGAATGATAACAGTTATTATAAGAAAGTTCACAAAGGTGAAGATATTCATACCAATTATCGCCAAAGTCGAGGACGCAAGCGTGCAATATGTCTTCCACCATCTAAATAATGTGTTCAAGCTGATAATCAGTCTGGGAATGATAAGTACTGCTGAAGTACAATCTAGATACAAGTGTTTTTTAGAAACTGTCCCAAACAAGGGAGGTGAATCAAAGATCTCGGTCGGACACAATGGATGCGGGGATGCCGTAGAGTCAAAAACATTTATCGACGTACAAGTGGGCTAATCTCCTGGTGGAATCTATGGTTTTGATAGGTAAAAAGTGAGTGGTCTTGGTCAACCTGTCAACAATGACTCCTATGACATTACGATTAGAACAGGTTCTAAGCAGTTCGATGACAAAGTCCATTGTTACATGCTTCAACTTCCATTTCATAATAAGGAGCCCTTACAACAAACTACTGGGTCTCTGGTGTTCTGCTTTAACTCGTTGGCAAGTAAGGCATCGGGAGACATAGTTTAAAATGTCCTTGTTCATTATAGGCCACCAATATTGAGGCTTCAGGTCCTGGTACATCTTAGTACTTTCGAGGTGGATGGACAGTTTGGAGGCATGGGTAGCCTTGAGAACATATGTCCTGACAGCGACAGGGACTCATATACAATCCAAACATCTACACAATCCGTCATCTGTGAGCTTGAAATTAACAAACTCGTCAGAATTAAACTTACTCAAATTTTTGTTAATTTCTTAGTCTGTGGACTGAGCTTGCCAAATCTTTATGAAAAGATCATGCAAAGCTTGGATCTAGGTGAGATAGGCACCATTGCCATAGTGATTAAGGTGGAGTGCCCACATAACATCAACTAATTTCTAACTGGAGGCCATGGTTTTGGCCAAGGTAGTAGATTCCTTTTGGCTCAGTGCATCTGTGACCACATTACCTCTACTGGGGTAGTAGATGATCTTGCAGTCATAATCCTTCAGGAGGTCCATCCAATGTCTCTATTTCATGTTTAATTCCCTTTGTGAGAATATATATTTCAAACTTTTGTGGTCAGTATAAATTTTAAATGTTTAACCGTAGAAATAATGGCACCATATTTTCAAGGCAAAGATTATGGTCCTTGATTACATGTCGTGAGTAGGGTAGTTGTGCTCATGGGGCTTCGACTGGCTGGATTTATAAGCAACCACTAAACTGTGCTACATCAAAATACAACCCAAAGGTACGTGAGATGCATCACAATAAACCTAAAATCTTTTAGTATTGTCAGGAAGGATCAACACTAGAGAAAAGATGAGATGATACTTCAATTCAACAAAACTTTCACCATATTCATAGTCCCAAACAAAAGGTACACCTTTTCTGGTGAGACGGGTCAACAGAATAGTAATCTTGGAGAACCCATTGATGAATCATCGATAATAACCTATTAAACTAAGAAAACTACGTACCTTAGCTACGTTGGTTGCTAGATTCTAATTAATCATTGATACAACTTTTGATGGACTCACAAAAACTCCACCTGAAATTACATGGTCAAGGAAGGGGACTCAATCAAACCAAAATGAGCACTTACTAAACTTAGCATATGAAGGGTCCCCAATACCTGAGATAAAGGGATTGCATGTCTTCCAAGCTCTTAAAATACATTAGGATGGCATCAATGAACACGATGACGTATTCATCCAGTGCATGCTAAAAAACCTTATTCATAAGATACATAAAGGTAGCAGGGGCATTAGTTAGTCCAAAAGGTATAACCTTGAACTCATACAGACTGTATCGACATTAAAAGGCTGTTGTCAGAATATCTTTTAATTTGACTCGCAACTGGCAGTATCCTGATCAGAGGTATATCATTAAGAAGACTGTAACTCCTTGCAACTGATCAAAGTGGTCATCAATACGAGGTAGAGGATACTTACTCTTCATTGTTACCCAGTTGAGTTCTTTGTAATCTATGCATAATCTGAGGGAGCCGTCCTTTTTCTTCACAAATAATATTGGGGCACCCCAAAGGGATTGGGGCAGATGAATTTTTGATCAAAAAGTTGGTTTTCCAATTCTGTGAGCTAAGTACGACTCATGCGATAGGCGATTTTTGAGATTGGTTGTGTTCCAGGAAGCAGGTCGATAGAAAACTTTATCTCCGATAGGGGAGGCAGACCAGGTATATTTTTCAAAAAGACTTCTAGAAAGTCACAAACAATAGGAATGGAGTATACAACGGGATCAACATCCATATTCCTTTTTATTCAAAGGTTAGAAGATAACAAAAGTAGATTTTTATTTCATTTTTTGGGATCACAAGATTAGAACTTTACTTTCATAGTTAATGATTGCCCTATATTTCTCTAACCAATCCTTCCTAAAATAACGTCAAATCCTAAGAAATCTAAAAGTATTAGATCTACTAATAGTTCGACTTCCAAAGTCTTTATTTTATAATTTTCATACATACAACGAGCTTCTAATAAACCCCTAGAGGGAGTTCTACTGCTAATACTTCAGTTAAAGGTTCACGTCTAATATATAATTTACAAGTAAATGTACAAGAAATGAAAGAGTGAGTAGCACTTGTATCGATCAGAGCTCTGGCATAAATATCATGGAAATAAAACATTCCCTGGATGAGGACTAAAGTGGTGAGGGCCCCAGGTTCATCAAGGTGATACGCATGACCCTGGGCTACAAGTCTGGCCATGTCCTTCGGCAACTGAGGGCAGTCTTTCACAAAGTGTTGAGTGTTTTCGCACTTATAGCAGGCATTGTTCAAATATCGACAGAGTTGATCACCATGCAAGCGACCATAATGCTGACATTGTTAGGAAGGTTAGGCAGGTTGTCTAGTAAGTGGAGGTAGAGCAGGGGGAGGGGCAACTCGGGGTTGTTTATCAAGATGGCTATTTACTGGGTAAGGCAATCTTCTTCTGAGTTATTGGGGTTGGTGTTGTTGTTGTTGGGTACAGACTCGGGCTATACGTTGGTGTCTGGCTGAGATAAGGTCTTCACCCAACTTGGTATGTTCTAGCACCTCAGTATATAAGCAGAGTTTTAGCATCGCAACCCAGTCGTAGATATCAGCACGAAGGCCTTTTAGAAACTTCTTAATTTTCTGACTCTAAGGGGTGGCCATTAATGGGGTAAACTTAGACAACTAGATGAATTGGGATGCATATTGGGCAACTGTCAAGTTTTTCTGGGGAAGGTCCTAAAATTTCTCCTATTTCTTCTCTTGGACATAGACTGGGAAGAGGTTCTCAAAGAATGCGTCAATGAAAACCTCCCAAGTGGTAGGGGTAGTTAGGACTTCTTTTTTAAGCTGCCACCAATGTTCAGCTTCACGAGTTAGCATGAAGGCTACTAGGGGGACATCTATGCTCCTCCGCTAGGTCTAAGATAGAGAAAAGTGTCTTTATCTACAGGATCGAGGCTTCAACCACTAAGGAGTCTGGGCCTCCTTCAAATTTAGATGGATTAACTTTCCTAAATTCTACTATATTGTAGGAGATAGACCTTTCGGCTGGTCGATATTTAAGGCCAAAAAGATGTTGGCATAGGTTGGCTTGGTTTTGTCCTAGAGCTCTAGTGAAACCTTAGATGGCTCGAAAGAGTTCGGTAAACTCGGCCCTGGTCGGATGATCCTGGATCTCAGGTCTTTCATTATGCTCTACAGAAGGTCTTTCTCGAGTCATTCCTATAAAAGAAAAGGAAGACACAAGTTGGTGTTCTAGTTTTCAAAAGACGATACATTTCCTAAGTATTTTAGAAGGCTTTTTTCCTAGCTATAGCCTCAGTTGTAAATGATTGTTCTACGTAACTACTTTGGTACCATTTGTGACATCCGAAATGCTAATTAAGGCATAAGGGTGCCAGATATAGAAATAGATTACAAGTGCATAATAGTTAAATATATGCAGTGGAGCAATTTATTACAAATCCTTTATAAAATATATGAGTTCCCAATTACAAATATAACTAAGGCCAGAAGTAGCAATAAAATACAAAATATCAAAATATAAAAAGGGCCACTTCTATTATTTGTAAAAGGATTCATCAAAGCACGAGATAAGTCATGCACTCAAAAAGGTTTATGGATCCACGGGATCATTAAAGACTTCAAGGGGTAGGTCCGCGATTTGGTCCTCATCTGGAGGGGGCATGGAAAGGGATGAGTTCCATATACTCAGTAAAAAAAATAATATTTAAATAACATCATAAAATTTTAAAGATAGTTACAGGTATCATCATTACTTACCATCAAGAGTCATGTTAGGATCCTTAATTAAATTATGAAAACAATTTGTTTTATTAAAGAAATCATTAAGCCCATCATATCATAGTTATATCATATCAATCAAAAATATCATGCTGAAAATAGAGAAAATCAAACAAATCATGATGTGCACTATTTTCATGTCATTCTTCGTGAAGTCATTTCAACTTCTATCTACTGAGGGCAATACGGATTCCTGACTACCCATGTGAAATGACCAATTAATTTCATTTATAACAGTAATTTTTGGTTTACCAAACCAACAGTATATTTGCGGCTTACCAAACCATAACACGATCTATGACCACGGCCGTGGCAACCACAGTGGTTCTATATGCTAACTATGGTCACAGTAGTACTTCACAAATGGTGACCCCTACAATCAAATCACGTCACCATTCTCGTCAAGGGCTTCAAAGTCCTGTGCGTCTTCTTCTTTTATCAAGATATCCTTCATGATGTCTTTTGCGTCAAACAATGCTAGATAGTGATATGATATCAAGTAGGCATGATCTTGCTTCACATGGCAAGCCGCATGGTATAGGTCTTCGACCTAAAACCTAGAAGAAAACAAGACCTAGCAAGCCCACATCTGAGAAATGGAGGTCGACCCACCTAAGTGCAATGATCTAGTTCTCAAAAATTTAGATCACATAAGATGGATCCTGGATGCCATTAAACAAGGGGGGCCCTATAGACCTTCCACCTGACCAGCCCAAGAATCTGAAGGAGGAGATGAAGCATGGGCCTTTAGGCAATCTTGGAATTTGAGGAGGAAGGCCCAAGCCCATGAATGTTCAACCATCATGGCCCTCGACTTAGAAGCGACACATAGGTCAATAACCCCATGTGACAACTGAGAGAGGCCCATAGCTGTGACAGCCAATGGCTAAAGTAAGTTGTGCAAGTGAATGGCCATAAACATTGGGTTCAAGTTGCAGATCCGTGGGAGGCCCAACCTACACCCAAAGGAACATGCATGTGTGCAAGACAGGCAGCCCGTTCATGCAAGACAACTCGAACGCTATGTATGTGCGAGACAGGCGTGTCAGGTTGTACGCGGCACCCGCCACATGAGTGGGAGGCCAGCGTGCAAGGAACTTGCGCGTTGGCCCACCCACATGTGTGACACGCCTAGGCTGTGGGACAATAGCCCGTGTGGTTATAGCGTGTAGGAATTACTTTCTATATGTGACAAGCATGTGACAGCTGGACAGTTTTCTTTAGCAATGAGTTTGTTCTTTGACATGTGATTTTTTTGTGGAATAAATTCTACAAGAACTCTGTAGTAACTCAACCTGAAATTTAAGCACATGGAAAAGAACAAATTTATCTACTACAATATTTTAATATTATTTTAAATGTAATTAATTTTTTATGTTTTATCTTTAGGATTTAATATTTATTATTTTAATCTTAGTATTAGACTAAATATTATTTATTAATTATTTTAATTATTTTTTAATCAAGATAGAATATGGATCATATTCAAGTATTTGTATTCTACCATAATTATTCTGGGAAAAGCCTATATAAAGGCCTTTACCCATAGGTTGTAAACATATAATTCAAAATATCAATAAAGAAGTTTTTGCTTAAATCAGCTGTAACATCCTAGATACCTCGTGGGGTAAAAGGGAGCCTGATAACAAAAATAAATACAAGTTCAAATAATAAAATATATGCAGCAAAAAAATAGAAATCCCTCACAATAAAATCAAAGGTTTATTTACACCCGAGGCTAAAGGTTGGCTACTAAAAATGAATATACAAAAGTGATAGTCATTGTAATAATTACAAACATATGTCATCAAGTGCAAACAAAATATTGAACTCATAAATATCTTAAAGATCCAAGAAGGGATTCAAACAAGCTTTAAGGGGCAACTCAGTGAGCGAATCATCACTTTCATCATCTGAAGGGGGCAGAGATTAGGGTGAGTTCTATAAACTCAGTAAGGGAAACAATATTGAAACTACACAGCTAAAGTTTATAAAGGTGATTAATTTTTAGAGTAAAATGTCATTCCTCAATTAAATAACTTACCTCAGAAGTCTCCACCGGGCGAGCTCAATTCAAATACTTAGAAAAAAAACCACAATTTCTTTTTGAAAAACATATGAACATCATCAACATAGCAAATAACAAAGGTATAGAAAATATAAAATCAATCATAAATCAGGAAATTCAATAGAAACTCATTGAGCCAACCAAGAACACAATAAGATCAGGATAAATTAGAATAATTGTCATACAAAATCACCATAGAGTCTTCAACAACTAGTTGAATCATGTTTTTGCCTTATTAAGTCTTTTACTAATCTCCACATGAAGCCATTCCAGCATATACCCATTGAGGGCAGAGGGGATTCTCGACTACATTTCTAATGTCTATGCATCATTTCATGCTTAATCATTTTTTCGCCATCAATCACATATCAACATTTATTTCGAGCATCAAATCATATAAATTACACATATAAATTAATAAGTTCATATATGATCATAAAACATGCATTATCACGTAAAATTACTTCGTTTAGGCAAAAAATTAAACCATGCAAATCATAAATTTAAACCTCATTAGTTTTAATTCTATAAATGCTCCTTAGGATGTTTAAAAGTAAATACTAAATTTTTTACCAAAATCTTGATGTTTCCTAAACCTTTTCTTCTTCTTCCCCACTCCCTCTCTCTTTAGATCACTCCCTCTCTCTTTAAACTCTAGGAGGATAGAAGAATGGAATGGAAGTGATGAGGAAATGGTGAAGGAAGGGTCCCTATTTATAGAAAATGACGACCATTGGATTTGGACCAGGTGGAAAAATCTGGTCAGTAGACAGAAAGTCAATGGGAAAGATGTGATGTGACGATTGATAGATGTGATCGACAGATGGACGATACAATGTGACAGTGGTGCAAAAAATAGAGGCACCCATCTAAACAGCAGCAGTACATCACCCAAATGATGGTGGCACATCGCCCAAGCCGGTAATGGCACGTCACCCAAGCGACAGTGGCACACTGTCCAAGCCGGTGGTGGCATGTTGCCCAAGCGACAGTGGAATACCGCCCAATCGACAGCGCTGATGTTTAAGGGCGCAGTACACATTGCTTGAGGTAATCACATGCCGCCTCAGCTAGCACCATGTTGCAGGCCTAGCCTTCTGCGTGTGCCGACCTAGTTTGTCGCGTGTAAGCCTAGCCTGTCGTGCGCACAGGCTTAGCTTATTAAGCGTGCAGGCCCCTATAGTGCGCAAGGCACTGCCTGCTGTCCTACCAAGTGCAGACCCTTGTTCGCAAGTTGACTGCGCAGACGACACATGCACAGGACGCTCGAAGCCGCACTCATCTGCGCATGATGGGACGCGCATGCAGACTGCACTTATCTGTGTGCGATGGGATGCGCGTACAGACTATGCTTCTCTAGGCATGATGGGACATAGGTAAACCGTGCCTTGTGCCCATGTAGATAGGATGTGCGCACAATACGCACGTCTAGCGGAGCTTAGGCAGACAGGATCCTTCCTGCGGGCATTCCTAAAGGATTTCTTGTTTTTTTTCTCCACTTTTTATGAAATTTATTTTAAATAAAAAATGTAATATAATTTTTCATATGACAAAATAAAATAATAATTTTAAGAATTAGTTAATTAAATAAAATACAAAATTTAAAATATGAAATGAGATATTTATATGAAAAATTAAATTATAAAATATTAAGAAGTTTAAGCAGCCTTAGTGCTCGAATAAATAGGAATTTAAATTACAAATTAAGCACAAGGATTTTCGGTGTGTTACATTCCCCTTACCTTAGAAAATTTGGTCTCAGAAATTTGTCATGATATGTCTGGCAACTTCTCTCTCATCTCGTTCTACAACTCCCACGTTGCCTCTTCTGGAGTGTGGTGTTGTAATTGCACCTTCACCCTTGGGATCCTCTTGTTGCACAGAACCTTGTTGGTCCAAGCAAGGATTTTCGCGGGGAGCTCCTCGTATGTCATATTAGCTTAAACTTGCATCTCTTGGTGAGGAATGATGTGAGAAGGGTCAGGGTGGTACCTTTTGAGTATGGAAACATGAAAAACATCATGTAGACCCACAAACTCTCGGGGTAGAGTAAGACGGTATGCCAGGAGTTCAACACATTCTACGATATGAAAAGATCCCACATAATGGGGATTCAACTTTCCGTTCTTACCGAACTGCATTTTTTCCTTGTAAGGAAAGATCTTAAGGAAGACTTAGTCACCAACGACAACTCTGGGGATAGTGTTTTTGACAACTCTGGGTAGTGGTTAAGTTCCTTCAAATGACAGCAACTTTCTTGATAGTCTCCTAGATGAAATCAGTTCCCAAACGATGCTAGTTCCCAACTTTATTCCAACAAGTGGGAGAACGGCAACCCTATCGTACAGGACTTCATACGGAGCCATACCGATGCTAGAATGACAACAGTTATTATAAGAAAGTTCACAAAGGGGAAGATATTCATACCAATTATCGCCAAAGTCGAGGACGCAAGCGTGCAATATGTCTTCCATCGTCTAAATAATGTGTTCAAGCTGACAATCAGTCTGGGAATGATAAGTAGTGCTAAAGTACAATCTAGATACAAGTGCTTTTTAGAAACTATCCCAAACAAGGGAGGTGAATCGAGGATCTCGGTCGGACACAATGGATGCGGGGACGCTGTAGAGTCAAAAACTTTTATTAATGTACAAGCGGGCTAATCTGCTGGTGGAATCTATGGTTTTGATGGGTAAGAAGTGAGTGGGCTTGGTCAACCTGTCAGCAATGACCTGTAGGACATTACGATTAGAACAGGTCCTAGGCAGTTCGATGACATAGTCCATTGTTACATACTTCAACTTCCATTTCAGAATAAGGAGCCCTTACAACAAACTACTAGGTCTCTGGTGTTCTGCCTTAACTCGTTGGCAAGTAAGGCATTGGGAGACATAGTTTAAAATGTCCTTATTCGTTCTAGGCCACCAATATTGAGGATTCAAGTCCTGGTACATCTTAGTACTTTCGAGGTGGATGGACAGTTTGGAGGCATGGGTAGCCTTGAAAACATATGTCCTGACAGCGACAGGGACTCATATACAATCCATCATCTGTGAGCTTGAAATTAGCAAACTCATCAGAAGTAAACTTACTCAAATTTTTGTTAATTTTTTAGTCTGTGGACTGAGCTTGCCAAATCTTTATGAAAACATTAGGCAAAGCTTGGGTCTATGTGAGATAGGCACCGTTACCATAGTGATTAAAGTGGAGTGCCCACATAGCATCAACTAATTTCTAACTGGAGGCCATGGTTTTGGCCAAGGTAGTAGATTCCTTTTGGCTCAGCGCATCTGTGACCACATTACCTCTACTGGGGTGGTAGATGATCTTGCAATCGTAATCCTTCAGGAGGTCCATCCAATGTCTCTATTTCATGTTTAATTCCCTTTGTGAGAATATATATTTCAAACTTTTGTGGTCAGTATAAATTTTAAATGTTTGACCGTACAAATAATGGTGCCATATTTTCAAGGCAAAGATTATGGTCACTGATTCCAGGTCGTGAGTAGGGTAGTTGCGCTCATGGGGCTTCAACTGTCTGGATTTATAAGCAACCACCAAACTGTGCTACATCAAAATACAACCCAAAGCTACGTGAGATGCATCATAGTAAACCTAAAATCTTCTAGTATTGTTGAGAAGGATCAACACTGGAGAAGAGATGAGACGATACTTCAATTCAACAAAACTTTCACCATATTCATAGTCCCAAACAAAAGGTACACCTTTTCTGGTGAGATGGGTCAACAGAATAGTAATCTTGGAGAACCCATTGATGTATCGTTGATAATAACCTACTAAACTAAGAAAACTACGTACCTCAATTACATTGGTTGGCGGGTTCTAATTAATCATTTATACAACTTTCCATGGATTCACAAAAACTCCTTTACCTGAAATTACATGGTCAAGGAAGAGGACTTGATCAAACCAAAATGAGCACTTACTAAACTTAGCATATAAGTGGTTTCGATGAAGGGTCCCCAATACCTGAGATAAAGGGACTGCATGCCTTCCAGGCTCTTAGAATACATTAGGATGGCATCAATGAACACGATGACGTATTAATCCAGTGCATGTTGAAAAACCTCATTCATAAGATACATAAAGGCAGTAGGGGCATTAGTAGTCCAAAAGGTATAACCTTTAACTCATACAGACTGTATCGGCATCAGAAGGCAGTTGCCAGAATATCTTTTAATTTGACTCGCAACTGGCAGTATCCTGATTAGAGGTCGATCTTTGATAAGATTGTAACTCCTTACAACTGATCAAAGTGGTCATCGATACGAGATAGAGGATACTTACTCTTCACTGTTACCCAATTGAGTTCTTTGTCATCTATGCATAATCTGAGGGAGCCGACCTTTTTCTTCACGAATAATATTGGGGCACCCCAAAGGGAATGATTGGGGCAGATGAATTTTTGATCAAGAAGTTTAAAAAGTTGGTTTTCCAATTCTGTGAGCTAAGTACGACTCATGCGATAGGTGAGTTTTGAGATTGGTTGTGTTCTAGGAAGCAGGTCGATAGAAAACTTTATCTCCAATAGGGGAGGCAAACTAGGTAGATTTTCCAAAATGACTTCCAGAAAGTCACAAACAATAGGAATGGAGTATACAACGGGATCAGCATCCATATTCCTTTTTATTCAAAGGATAGAAGATAACAAAAGTAGATTTTTATTTCATTTTTTAGGATCGCAAGATTAGAACTTTACTTTCATAGTTAATGATTGCCCTATATTTCTCTAACCAATCCTTCTTAAAATAACGTCAAATCCTGAGAAATCTAAAAGAATTAGGTCTACTAATAGTTCGACTTCCAAAGTCTTTATTTTATAATTTTTATACATACAATGAGCTTCTAATAAACACCTAGGGGGAGTTTCTACTGCTAATACTTCAGTTAAAGGTTCACGTCTAATATATAATTTACAAGTAAATGTACAAGAAATAAAAGAGTGAGTAGCACTTGTATCGATTAGAGCTCTGGCATAAATATCATGGACAGAAAGCATTCCCTGGATGAGGACTGAAGTGGTGAGGGCCCCAGGTTCATCAAGGTGATACGCATGACCCTGGGCTACAAGTCTAGCCATGTCCTTCGGCAACTGAGGGCAGTCTTTCATAAAGTGTTGAGTGCTTTCGCACTTATAGCAGGCATTGTTCGAATGTCGACAGAGTTGATCACCATGCAAGTGACCACAATGCTAACATTGTTGGGAAGGTTAGGCAGGTTGTCTAGTAAGTGGAGGTAGAGCAGGGGGAGGGGCAACTCGGGGTTGTTTATCAAGATGGCTATTTACTGGGTAAGGCAGTCTTCTTCTGAGTTATTGGGATTGGTGTTGTTGTTGTTGGATACGGACTTGGGCTATACTTTGGTGTCTGGCTGAGATAAGGTCTTCACCCAACTTGGTATGTTCTAGCACCTCGGTATACGAGCAGAGTTTCAGCATCGCAACCCAGTCGTAGATATCAGCACGAAGGCTCTTTAGAAACTTCTTAACTTTCCGACTCTCAGGGGTGGCCATTAATGGGGCAAACTTAGACAACTAGATGAATCGGGATGCATATTGGGCAACTGTCAAGTTTTTCTGGGGAAGGTCCTAAAATTTCTCCTCCTTCTTCTCTTGGACATAGACTGGGAAGAGGTTCTCAAAGATTGCGTCAATGAAAACCTCCCAAGTGGTAGGGGTAGGTAGGACTTCCTTTTTAAGCCGTCACCAATGTTCAGCTTCACGAGTTAGCATGAAGGCTACTAGGGGGACATCTATGCTCTACAGAAGGTCTTTCTCGAGTCATTCCTATAAAAGAAAAGGAAGACACAAGTTGGTGGTCTAGTTTTTAAAAGATGATATATTTCCTAAGTATTTTAGAAGGGTTTTTTCCTAGCTACAACCTCAGTTGTAAAGGATTATTCTACGTAACTACTCTGATACCATTTTTGACATCCCAAATGCTAATTAAGGCATAAGGGTGCCAGATATAGAAATAGATTACAAGTGCATAATATTTAAATATATGTAGCGGAGCAATTTATTACAAATCCTTTACAAAATATATGAGTTCCCAATTACAAATATAACTAAGGCCAGAAGTAGCAACAAAATACAAAATATCAAAATATAAAAAGGGCCACTTCTATCATTATGTAAAAGGATTCATTAGAGTGCGGGATAAGTCATGCACTCAAAAAAGGTCTATGGATCCACGGGATCATCAAAGACTTCAAGGGGTAGGTAAGCGATTTGGTCCTCATCTGGAAGGGGCATAGAAAGGGGTGAGTTCCATATACTCAGTAAGAAAAATAATATTTAAATAACATCATAAGATTTTAAAGGTAGTTACAAGTATCATCATTACTTACCATCAAGAGTCATGTTAGGATCCTTAATTAAATTATGAAACCAATTTGTTTTATTAAAGAAATCATTAAGCCCATCATATCATAGTTATATCATATCAATAAAAAATATCATGCTGAAAATAGAGAAAATCAAACAAATCATGATGTGCACTATTTTTCATATCATTCTTCGTGAAGTCATTTCAACTTCTATCTACTGAGGGCAATACGGATTCCTGACTACCCATGTGGAATGACCAATTAATTTCATTTATAACAGTAATTTTCGGTTTACCAAACCAATAGCATTTTGCAGCTTACCAAACCATAACACGATCTATGACCACGGCCGTGCCAACCACAGTGGTTCTATATGCTAACTATCATAGTCGTACTTCACCAATGGTGACCCCTACAATCATATCGCATCACCATTCTCGTCAAAAGCTTCAAAGTCCTAGATGCAACATATATTATCCTCAGCCTCTTGCCTGGTTGCCTAAGCTCTTGTGATCTTCCCTTGTTATTGTTAGCTATTATTGTCATTGATGTTTCAACCACCGGCCTAATTGTTTCTTCTGTAAGCAAGGCATGATCTAGTGTTTCATGATAAGTACTCAATTGAAATATAGAGTTCATATTCAAGATTTTTTTACTCAAACCCTATTGGAACTTCTTCGTTTCTACTTTCTTCGTCTGTTACTAGTGTGGGGCAAACCTAGAAAGCTCTATAAACTTCACCAAAAATTCTCCAACACTCATACTACCCTACTTAACTTAATGAATTCTACTTCTCTCTACTCTTTAATATATCGAGGGCAGTACTCCTCATAGAATGCTCTCAAAAATCCTTTTTAGATTATTGGAGCTCTCAGCATCTCCTTCTTCATGTGTCATTAGTTCTCGGCAGCAAATGGACCTTTTGCCAAATGAAACTTTTTCTATAAGGTGTTCCGATGATCTTGAACAACTTCTCAATCTATATTATCCAATGTTAAACTACAATTGTATAAGGGCCTCCTTGAAATGATGGCAGTCTAAGTCTCTTGAAACACTCCAGTATTCTTTCATTTATCTCTACTACTGTCTCAACCTAGTTGTCTGTGACATCTTACTACCTTATGGGAAGTGGTGTCTAATACAAAAAGATAATGAGTGCAATATATATATATGTATCATGGAAGTGATTCATCCATTACAAAAAATTTTAGCAGTATAATTTACATTTATCAGGCAAAGAAGTTTCCTAACAAAATAGTTATAGAGTGACGCGCCCATTTGCACTCAACAAATTACAAATCCGTCAACGAATTCAAACAGGCATCAAGGACAAATCGAGGGGCAAGTCCTCTTCCTTGACATCATCTGAGGGAAAATAGATTGGGGTGAGTTCATAAAACCTGGCAAGGGAAATAACATTATAATCATACCCATAATGTTTCAAAGGTTAATTAAGGCATATCGGTGAAAATATATTTACTTTTTTTATAAAAAAATAACATATCTAGATTCTTGAGACTGCTTCAAATTTCATAGTAAAATCATTGATGCATCTTTCTTGAAAATCATTTTACCGATCCATCCTCAAGTACACAACCAATCATTTACAAAAGCTCAAGTAAATTGACAACCTAACTAATAGACAAGTTAAACAATCCTAACAATGACTCAATTGGGTTTCAATGGTTCAGATCTTCATGCAAAGCTGTTTAATCCTATATCAACGGAAGGCAAAGGTGATCCTAACTACCCTTGTGAATTGAAACAATCAATTCAATTAAGAAGACATAAAATATAGAAATTCTATGACCATGGCATTATGTGGCATCGGGCACGGTTGCGATGGCCTCCCCTCTCTAGGCGCTGCATTGTGCATTCATGTTTTTCATTTGGAGAGTCAATTGGGTAAACATGTCCATGATCCTTTCTCCATAGTGATCGGCTTACTGTTAGCACTATGGTGAGACATGGTGACATTCTTGCAAAGATAAATGTTAGTTAAAACAATTAAACTTTCCCTCACTTTTGCTCTTGTTTATCTCACAATGTCTCAAACTATAGTTTTTTCTATTGAGTTGAATGTTCGGAATTGGATTCGCTTATATCAAGATCTACATGTTAGTCTTTCTGACACACAAAGAATCCTAAAGGAATCTAATTTATACAGAAGCTCAAAAACAAGCTCATAGAAGAAGGAACGGTGTGATTTTTATTTATATACTAAGCAACTAGGGATGATTAGTTACTCATATATGTAATGAAACAAAAGCACAATGAAATTAATGGAAATGAAGATCACAAAGAAAACAAGATAGACTCTACAATGTCCGATCTTATCAATCCTGATGCATATAACCATAAGGTATATCCCAATTATACTACCCAATGTCAGCTACGCTCTACGAGTGATCAAGTTTCCTTATACAACGTTAATTCAAAACTCTAGGATGCAAAACAGAAATTAAACGTGAAACAGAAAAGGTTTCCACTCACAATGAGTGAGTTAATCTTCCTTTTTGCTTTATGCAACTGAATGAAAACTAAACATTTTCATGCGCACCTATAGGTGAGGTACTCTTCCTTTGACTCATCAAAGGTTTTCCAATCACACTACTAGGTGGTTTGTGACATTTTACTACCCAGTGGGTAAAAATGTCCAATATAGAGTAAAAAAGTGCAATGAATGTAAAATCTCATGCAGAAGTTGCATTCATCCCTCACAAAAATTAAAAGTATATTTCTGAGCCATCGGAATTAACTACTTAATATTTACAAAATTATCTAAGCTAACTCTTGCAAAATACAAAATAATTGCTTCTTAGAGTACAATCCTCTCATTGCATTCATCATCTAACGATCAACAAAAGTATCCAAGTAGCATCTTGGGGCATATCGACAGGTAGATCTTCTTCCTTTACATCATTTGAGGGAGATGGATTGGGGTGAGTTACATGAAACTCAGTAGGTAAAATAGTATTAAATCCATAGCATTAATGTTTTAAAGTTCATTAGTGCAACCAGTGAAATACGATTTATCATTTCAAACATTTGTTTACATAATAGAGATTGTTGAAAATTTCATAACATAATTTCAGTTTATTTTAGAAAATTACTAAAAATATCATAGTAATAGTCAACTTTAGTTTTATTTAAATAGCAACTTTAGTCTATCCGTAATAGTATAATCAGACACAAAGAAAACGAAGTTATTCTAGGGCAAATCATAATTCAATCAGTAACCTTATAGCTAGACAATTTTGACCAACCCAATTATTTTGACTCAATTAGGTTTCCTTTATTTAGAGACTTCATGCGAAGCTATCTAAACCTATATCAATAGAGGGCAAGAGGGATTCGTGACTACCACTATGAATGGAAAACAATTAGGTTCACAATATGGTAATTCAGTAAGATTCTATGATCACGGTATTACTTTGCCATTATGACCCCTACGATCAATCACAATCCACTCTCATCAGAAGGAAGGCCAATACGATACTCATTCGTAGGGAGTGGTTTCGCTAGAATCAATGAGCAGAAAATTAACGGTAACCCCTCTGTGATAATGGTTAAATGAATTTAGGAATTTTTGTGTTGATTTAAGTTTTCATTCACACAAGAGTCAATTCCTAAGGCTATTCCTAAATTCGCTCACAATTTATCATGTAAGTCTTATTGTACGGTCCATTGGACCCACCAAACATTTCTCAATTTCCTCTTGGCCCATTAGTCTTACGTATACAAAACTAGACCAAACAGGGTCCATTACACCAGCCCTCGACCCATTAGGGCCCATAAGACACAACCGGGACCATATCGGGGGTTTATTGTTAAATTCTACGCTCTATAAAGCCCATTAACTTTCTTTTGGTCTCCTTTAAGCCCATCAAGAAACCTAGCCCACTAGGACCCATGTCCAATCCAAGGGCCACAAGGGAAGACCCTCTCTGCATTCACCAACTAGGCGAGAGAAAGGCTAGTTATACAGCCCTCTAGGCACAGGGTATACTTGGCAAGGCTGCATAGAATAAGTAGTCAGCACATTGCAATGCACCTAGTGCAAGCTGTCTATACACTTAGGTGTATTAGGACAGGCCCCCATGTGGAAATGAACATTTTTTTTCACGTGGTGCAACATGTCCACAAGCGTTCGTGTAGCACAACATGCTAACTCATAGGCTCCCCCTCGCGGGACACAGGGTGCCATTGCATGCACTCCCTCGATGTGCGGTGCCTGCCAATGTGACATGCTTGTGCGCGCACTTTCCATGTTAGGGGGTAGTCTCGCCACTTTAGGCATCTCAAATTAACACTGCACATGCATGCGTATGTCAGTCGCAACTCTCTCAGCGCACATGTATAATTGGTAGAGTTTGTTTATTCATGCAAAGCTAAATGTGTGCACATAGCAAGCAAGGGGGCTCTACCCCGACATTTGGGCGTGCTTAAGCAGTATCTCGCGCATGCTACTTGTATGGCACAACCATGTGTGGCAGTCTTTTTATCATGCTTCTTTTCTTTCACTTCAATACCCTTTCATCTTGAGATCCATTCCATTTAATTCCTAAAAATTTTACCGTTAACATGTACATAATTTCAAACATTCGAAATAAAACAAACAATTCAAATCATCTTGAATGTAGGCACACATCACCGATGTAAAAGCAATCTGGCATGCAATATTAAGCGTCTTAAACTTTCCAAGACTTTTCTAAAAATTCCATGAAAAGTATCAAAGAAATACTCCATTCCTTAAATCATAAGTGATGTCTCTTATTTTTAAATAGAAGTAAAAAGGCTCCTTTAGGCAGAGGAGGAAGCTGTTGTAGAGGAAAAAATTATCTTCCAAAGGTCAGAAGCTATTCTTGTTTGGTTTGTGAGAGAAGAGCTACTATTAATGAGGTGATGTTTGATAAAAAAAACTGGAAAAGAGAAAGTAAAGGAGTAGAGAAATGGCCTTACCTTTAGGAGGAAAAAGGCAGGCAGAGCAACAACAAATGGCAGAGGTTGTAGTAGCAGCAACATGTAGCCCTTCTTCCTAGAAATTCACTCAATTTCTTCATTGAATTTCTCTGAACTCTCTTGAGTTTTCTCTTTTGAAGAACATAAGAGAATAGAAGAAGGGAAGAAGCTTCAAATAGACGAGATTGGATTAATGTGATCTATTGGATCACATACAAAGAAAAATGATCATTGATTTACTTTGTGGCCGACCAAAATAGGTTTGACATGACTGTGGTGCTCCACGTGACAGAGAGGAGCTATGGGGGATGTCATGGTTTACAGATGGTGCAATTTGCTGGGAAGTGTTGCTCGACCAAAATATGTTCATGTTCGTGAGTTCGCACTGGCCCTATAGCGTTAGAAGGGATAAAACTCACATTCTCCCTTGTAGGTTTTGCTCGCGTGTTGTGCTTGTAGTATAGTCTCATGTATACTTGCTTACATGTGGGGGGAAATTTCCTATGCATGTTATGCCCATTTTTATATGAGGCCTGGGCTTGTGGGCAGGGAAGCTTCATTCTGTGCAAGTTGTGAGGCATGACTTGGGGATTTCTATTCGCGAGTTATTTTGGAAATCCTTTTTTTTTGTCTCTTTTTTTGAATGATTCATATATTCAATTCATTAATAAAATTACAAAAATAATAAAATAAAATAAACAGAAATGCTTGGAGGTTTTTAAGATAATAGCATGAGGGTTATCACATCCTCCCCTCCTTATAAAAATTTGGTCCTCTAAATTTGAAATTAAAATAATTTGGGATACTTGTCCCACCTCTCATATTTAAGTTCCCATATAGCAATGTTAGGTGAGTGACATTACAAGACAACTTTTACCATGGGGATCTTATTGGATATGAGAACTTTTTCTTATCGATTGATAATCTCAATGGGATACTTCGAGTAGGCCATATCTGATCACACCGGGAGTCATTGGTACATGATGATATGGGAAGGGTCATAATGATACTTCTGGAGCATTGAGACATGAAAGACATCATGAAAACTAGTGAACTCAAGCAGTAAATTGAGAGGGTAAGCTACGAGACCAACAAAATTCAGTACTTCAAAGGGTCCCATAAAACGAGGACTTAGTTTACCTCTTTTTCCGAACCTCATGTTTTCTTTAGCTAGAAAGATCTTGAGGAAGACATAGTCACCCACTAGAAATTCTAGATCCTTCATTCAATTATTGGTGTAGCTCTTTTGTCAGCTCTCAGTTGTAATGAGATTCTTACAGATGACGAAAATTTTGTCCACTGTATCCTGATAAGGTCTAGTCCAAAGGGATGTCTTTTCCCAACTTCATTCCAACATGTTGGGGATCGACAAGGCCTTCCATATAGGGCCTCGTAGGGGGCCATACCAATATTGTTGTAAGTGAATTTTACAAGTGGTAGATGCTTGTCCCAACTACTGCCAACCCTGTAGAATTAATTGATTGGATCGATAAAGTCTTACGTAACAAAAGGATCCCCATGGTGAAGGTGCAATGGCAGCACCATACTCTAAAAGAGGCAACGTGGGAGTTGGAGAGTGAGATGAGAGAGAACTTCCTAGACCTATTCGAAACAAATTTGGGGGACCAAATTTTTTAAGGTGGGGGGGATGTAACACCCCGCTCACCATCGCACTAAATTTGTATATGGAAATCGCTACTTATTCAAGCCTTAAGGCCACCTGAACTCATTTAAATTTATCTCATAGTTTTATATTGTATTTCCTAATTCAAATTCGTGATTTTAATTTTATACTGATTTCATTATTTTATTTTATTTTTATTTAATTTTCTTCATTATTGTTATTATTATTTTGTTATATTTTTATTAAAATAATTTTTAGGAGAAAAACAGGAAAAAAGGTGTTAAATCTTGCAGAAAAATGGCCGCGGGAAAGATCTATGCCCGCTGTGCGCACGCATGCGTGCGCGGATAGCACAGGATGTTCACACTGTGCACACGTCTCGTCCATGCGAGACGCGGGGCCAGTCTGCACATGCGTCCCATACATCGCACATGGACAGGGCCAAGCATCGTGTGCCCTGTGCCTGCGCCGTCCATGCAGTAGGCCTTGCGCGCAGCAGGATAGGCTAGCACCCGCAAGCTAGGCCGGCTTAGAGAGGCGCACTGCTGCCTCGGGCAGTGTGTCGCCAGTCCTTAAGCGTCGTGCGTCACCTTGGGCAATGTGCCACAACTGCTTTGGGTGGAGAGCCACCACCGATTAGAGGATTTTTTTCTCTAGTTTTTGTGTTGCTGTCGCGTCACGTCAAATCACTCATCTTTCACTCAACATTCTCTCTCTTCACTAGATTTTGGCACTTGGTGCAAATCTAATGGTCTCCATTTTTTATAAATAGGGACCCTTTTCTTCAATTTTCCTTATCACTTCCATTTCATTCTTCCATTCTCCAAGAGCTTAAAAAGAGAGGGAGTGATCTAGAGAGAAGGAGAGGAGAAGAAGAAGAAAAGTGTAGGAAAACTTCAAGGTTTTGGTAAGGAATTTAGTATTTTCTTAAACATCTTAAGGAGCATTTCTAGAAACCAAAATTATAAAATTTGATCTTTATGTTTTGCATGATTTATGTTTAGTAGTTCCAATGAAGTGATTTTTTTCTTGATTAAGCATGCTATGGGATTTTATAGGCATTTGATGATTTACATGTAATTTAAATAACATGATTCTTGTGATAATTTTCTAAAATATAAAAAAGGGAATGAGCCTGAAATGGTCTGAAAAATAAATGTATCTATAGTAACATGTATAATGCATCCAGTGTCTTGTTAGGCTTTTTATCTCTGAGGAGTTTCTGTTTCTCCCTCCCCCATCTAGTCTAAAAAGACATGAGATGACCGCTTCCTGTGGATGATGGCATACCCTCTAACGAGAGCGGTTTCGTGAATATCTGTTAGGGGTCCCCTTTGGCTAAGTACTGTCGTGGTTATAGAATATCTGATAGGACCACTGTGGTTGGTATGACCGTGGTCATAGATCATACCATGATTTAGCAAGCCAAAAATATACTGTGAGCAAATTGTCGTTATATATCTAATCTGGTCATCCTACATAGGTAGTCAAAAATCTATATCTGCCCTCAGTAGATGGAAGCTAGAACAACTTCGTGAAACATGACATGAAAATTTGAGCATTGCATGATTTATTTAATTTTCTCTATTGTTAAGTATAATATGATTTGATTGTTGTGATTATGACATGATGGATCTGATGTTTTCTTTAATAAATAATTTTTTTTTATAAACTAAGAAAGGATCCTGACGTGACCCGACGATAAGTGTCGATGACTTAATTATTCACTTTTCAAATTTTATGACGTTATTTAAATACTGTTTTACTAAGTATATGAAACTCACTACTTTCTATGCCACCCAGATAAGGAAGATAGTGAGAAACCAATCGCTGACCTAAGTTTATGAGGATCTCTTGGATCCATAAACCTTGAGTATATGAACTGTCCTACACTCTAATGAGTCCATTTTGTATTTTGATATTTTGTATTTTGTTGCCAATTCTGACCTCAGTTATATATGTGTAATTGGAACTCATATATTTCGGTAAGGGATTTGTAATAATTTACTTTGCTGCATACAATTTTTATTATACACTCATAATCTATTTCTATATCTAGCATTCTTATGCCTTAATTAGCATTTGTGATGTTACATTCATGATTATGTTGGTCCTCAGCAGGATGAGGATGGTTGTTATTGTGAGCACAATTTTGGCCAACTCCAGTAATCAAACCCTGAATGGCCCTGAATAACTAGGTGAATTCTACCCTGGTTGGGGCACCATGGGCCTCGGGTATTTCAACGAATGATCTCTCTTGAGTCATGATTGCCTACAGAAGAGAGATAAAGATTTAGTAAAATGTATTTGTCAAGAGTTCCTAGGCTATTATCTTTCTTAGGAAGTTCTTTTTGAACTTGATGACCCTAGATCATAAGCCTCACCATAAGGGATGTCTTAGGGATCTTACTCTGATATCACCTGTGACATCCTACTACCAGAGGGTAACGATGTCAAATATAGAGTTAAACAAGTGCAATGAATTTAAAATCTCATGTAGAAGTTATATTCATCCCTAAAAAAAATTACAAGGGTATTTCTAAGGCACCAGAATTATCTACTTAATATTTACAAAATATTTTATGCTAACTCCTAGAAAATACAAAATAATTGCCTCTCAAAGTACAATGCTCTCATTGCATTCATCATCTAAGGATCAACAAAAGTATTCAAGCAAGCATTGTAAGGTAGATCTTCTTCCTCTACATCATTTGGGGGAGATGGATTGGGGTGAGTTACATGAAACTCAGTAAGTAAAACAATATTAAATCCATATCGGCAATGTTTTAATAGTTCATTAATGCAACCGGTGAAATATGATTTATCATTTCAAACATTTTTTAACACAATAGAGATTGTTGTAAATTTCATAATAAAATTTCAGTTTATTTTAGAAAACTGCTGAAAATTTCATAGTAATATTCAACTTTAGTTTTATTTAAGATAGAAACTCCGATCTATCCCTAATAATGTAATTAGACAAAGAAAACCCAGTCATTATAGGGTAAATGATAATTCAATAAGTAACTTAATAGCTAGCAGTTTTAACCATCCTAATTATTTTGACTCAATTAGGTTTCCTCTATTTATAGACCTTCATGCGAAGCCATCTAGACCTACATCAATGGAGGGCAGAAGGGATTCCCGACTACCACTGTGAATGGAAAATAGTTTAGTTCACGATATGATAATTCAGTAAGATTCTATAATAATGATATTATTTTGCCATTGTGACCCTTACAGTCAATCGCAATCCACTCTCATTAGAGGGAAGGTAATATGATACTCCTTCATAGGGAGTGGATCACCAATAATTAGTGAACATAAACTTAACGGTAACCCCTTCATGATAATGGTCAAACGAATTTAAGACCTTCTGTGTTGATTTAAGTTCTCATTCACACAACAGCTGGTTCCTAAGGCTATTCAAAAATTTGTTCACAATTTATCATATAAGTCTTACTGCACGGCCCATTGGGCGCTTCAAACATGTCTCAATTTCCTCTTGGCCCATTAGCCTAATAAATAGAAATAGACCCAGCAGGGTCCATTACCCCCGTCCCCAGCCCATTAGGGCCCATAAAACCCAACTAAGACCCTATCGGGATCTATTGTCAAATTTCAAGCTCCGTGAAGCCCATTAACTAATTCACCAATAGAGGCCCATTAACTTCTTTTTGTGTTCCTTGAAGCCCATCAAGCAAACCCAGCCCACTAGGGCCAATGTCCAGTCCAAGGCACATGATGGAAGACCCTCTCTACACTCACCAACTGAGCGAGACAAAAGCTAGACACACAACCCTCTTGACACAAGGATGTGCATCGCAAGGCCATACAACACAGGCAGGTTGGGCATTGTAGCACGCCCAAGGCAGGCTGTCCAGAAACTTAGGCATGTCAGGACAAGCCCCCATACACAGATGCAGATTTTTCTTTTCGCGGTATGACATGTTCATGCACATTCACTCTCCCAGCGTGGCATAGAGTGATATCATGCCCACTCCCTCAGTGCACGACACTTAACAAAGTGACACACTTGTGCGGGTGCCTTGTGTGTCGGGGGGTAATCTTGACACTTCGAACGTGCTAAATCAGCTCTACACATGCATACAGGTGTCAATCGTGGCTCTTTTGGTGCGTATGCGCACCTGACAGAGTATGCATATACATGCATAATAGCTCATTTTGCACACACAGTGTGCTAGGGAGCTCTACCTCAGCTCTTGGTTGTGCCTAGGTAGTGTCCTACACTTACTGCCTGCACAGCATGGCCGTGCATAGCAATCTTTCTATCATGCTTCCTTTCTTTCATTTCAACACCCTTTCATCCTAATATTCATTCCATTTATTTCCTATATATATTACCGTCACCATGCATATAATTTCAAACATTCAAAATCAAACAAACAACTCAAATCATCTCGAATGCGGGCATGCATCATTGAAACAAAAATCGTCTAAAAATTTCATTAAAATTATTAAAGAAATACTCCATTCCTTTCTTAAATCAAAAGTGATGTCTCCTGTCTTTAAATGGAAGGAAAACAGTCCCTTAAGCAGAGCAAGAAGCTCTTGTAGAGGCAAAAAATTTCTTCCAAAGGGCTGAAGCTGTTCTTGTTTGGTTTGTGAGATAAGAGCTACTGTTAGTGAGGTGATGCTCAGTAAGAAAATTGAGAAAAAAGAAATAAAAAAGAAAAGAAACGACTTTAACTTTCGAAGGAAAAAGGCAGGCGAAGCATCAGCAAGCAACAAAGGTTATAGCAGCAGCAACACACAGCCCTTCTTGTTGAAAATTCACTCAGTTTCCTCACTAAATTTCTCTCGACTCTCTCGGGTTTTCTCTTTTAAAGAATAGAAGAGAATGGAGGAAGGGAGAAGATTTAAATAGGTGAGATTGGATCAATGTGATATATTAGATCACATGCAAAGGAAAATGGTCATTGATCAACTATATGGCTAACCAAAATAGGTTCGACACGACTGTGGTGCTCCATGTGGTAGAGAGGAGCTGTAGGGGATGTGATGGTTTGCAGATGGCGCAGTTTGCTAGTTAGTGTCACTTGATCATAATCTATCTATGTCTACGGGTTCACATTGGGCTTGCAGTACAGGCAGAGAAAACACTCTTGTGCGCCCTTGCGTGTTTTGCCCGTAACTCAGTCTCATGCGGAACTTGCCTGTATGTTAGGGAAAAGGAACACATGTCATGCCCGTGTGTCTACGAGTTATTTTGGGTGGGGAAGGTTCATCATGTGCAAGCCACGAGCAATGTCCAAGGGATTTCTATCTGCGAGTTATTTTGGAAATCCTTTTTTTCTTGTCCCTTTTTTTAATGATTCATGTATTCGATTCATTAATAACATTAAAAAAAATAATAAAATAAAACTACTAAAACAAATAAACAGAAATGCTTCGAGGTTTTTAAGATAACAACATGAGGGTTGTCACACAGTTACTCTTCTTTTGAATGCAGTAATGCAAACAACATGTTGATTGCCTTATGGTGTGCATTTGGGATATTTTTGGAATTTGTATTTTTTTTTACTTACGGATAGAAATATGAGCTACTTGAATTAAACGGTTATGAATTCAAGTGGGATGCAAAATGAATTAACAATTCAAATAAATTTGAATGTTAATTAATTAACAAGAATGTTAAAGTAATTAAAATAAATATGTTTGCTAGGAGCCTAAGCTCTGATACCACTTGACGCAAGAGGGTATGGAAAGGATTATTTTAACTCCCGAAACCTCAACCCAATGCATACAATTTTACAAACACCTAACCACCTAATTAACCTCTCCCTCTACTTGAATCTACAACCAAGAATATGGCATGCAAAAACAAGAAGTATGAAAAAAATGATGAAAATAAAGATGCCACGGACTTACTCGATAAATCGATCCTAACTCCTTAGGCTCGAAGAACTTGAGGAAGAAAAATTAGCATAAAACTAATTTAAAGAAAAGCTCAAAGCTTTAAATTTGTTAATTCTCAAAGTTGTTATTACAAAGCTTGAACTTAAGCCTTTACATAGGCTTTTATTTTATATTTCTACTTGCAATATGATTTAGGATTCCTATCCAAATTAGAGGATTTAATTTAACGAGAATGTAATTACTTAAATAATAAAATAACATAATCTTATCCTAAACTTAATCCAAATACATAAAATAATTATAATAAATATTAAAATAATATTTTTTTCTTATCCAAATCTTTAAGGATCTTTATCTTCTTTGAACTTCAATTTTGAATAGAAATCTTCCTCCAGTTTTGCATATGAATCACATGAGATAATTGTAAAAGCTTAGTAAGCCTTGTAGTCTTAAGAAAAGTGAGAAAGGGAAGTCCAAGAGGACTTAGGAAAGGTCAGTCGTGTGGGTGGGCTATTAAGTGTAAGTCAGGCTGCGGGCCTCCCGGGCAGGCTATGTGGGCCGCGCAGGCCTGTTGCATAGGCCTGAGTCGCGTGCGTGGGTTGCTAGGCAAGTGACCAGTCTCCTAGGCACATGAGTGTTGCGCAAGTCCTACACACATGTTAGCGCACGTTATGTGTGAGAGAGTTTATCCATGCACGCTTGCGGGCTGCATATGCGGCTAGCTCCTTACACGCTTGTGTACACGTTGTGGGATGTGCAAGCGTTGTTACACACACGACTTATGTGTGAGACTATGGGGGCTAGGTGTTCGCACGTGCAAGGGCCACATTTCGCACCTGTGAAGGCCTGTACATATGTAGGCCACAAGTATCCATACTAACACCACACTTTAGGCTTCTTCTTAGGCTGGGATTTATGGCCTGAGTCTTTTCTTAGCAGGAAGGCCCAATAACTTCCGGTTTTCACATCATTTCATATTTTTTCTTTTTTTAGACTGAGATCCAGGTGTAATTAATCTAGATTTTTTGTATTGGGCTTGCACTTGGGTGGTTTCAACTTGGTCACTATCTGTTCGAGAACATTTACAAACATGTCCAGGAAGCTTATTACCATTTAGCCTTTTTTGTCCTTCAGTGATCTCATAAACCTCCTATTTATTACTAGTCTTTTCCTCAATTATTATCACATCATAGAGATTGTCTGCAAGAAATCTCACCAAGTCCACATCACAAAGGAAAACAATTCTGAGCATGTTTCATTACCTAAATGGAATTATGCTGAACAGAAAAGTAAAGCCATCTGTAGATACTTTTCTAAATGGGATCATCAACAAAGCAACCCCAAAACAAAGTAAGAAAGTGGGTTAAGGCCTTAGGAGAAACTCATGGGCTTGGAGGCTCATCTAAGAAGAGATAGACCAAGCCTTAGTCCAAGACAAGTGAGAACTATGACATCCTAGATACCTGGTGGGGTAAAAGGGAGTCTGATAATAGAAAAAGATACGAGTTCAAGAAATAAAAATATATGCAGCAAAAAATAGAATCCCTTACAACAAAAAACGGTTTAATGTTTACAACTAAGGCCAAGAAGTTGGTTGCCAAAATTTAAATACGAAAAAGTTATAAGAGCCACTTCTATCATTACAACTGGTCCTATCAGAGCGTAGACAAAATATAGCACTTGTAATCATCCTAGGCATCCATGAAGGGATCCAAACAAGCTTCAAGGGACAACTCAGTGAGCACATCATCACTTCCATCATCTGGGGGCATAGATTGAAGTGAGTTCCATATAACTCAGTAAGAGAAATAGTATTTAAACTACACTACTAAGGTTTACAAAAGTGATTGTTTTTAAAATTAAAATGTCCTTATTAAATAAATGACTAGCCTCAGTAGTTCTCGCATAATGATTTTATTTTCAAATATTTAGTAAAACCTTTATCTTTCTTGAAAACAACATTTGAACATTGTTAACTTACTAAACAGTAAAGGTAGAGAGAAAAGATAATCCAATCATAACAATACATTAAAATTGAAGCTAGTTGAACCAACTAAGAGCATTTGTAAATCATGATAAAGTAGAAGAACCATTATACAAAATCACCATAAAGTATCAACATCCTAGTCATGTTTTGGTTGGGTTTTATTTACGTCTTTTACCAACCTCCGTGCAAAGTTGTTCCAACATATATCTATTAAGGGAGAGGGAATTCCCCAACTACCACTGTGAATGACAATCAGTTCCATTTTTATATTGGGTATAATCTATTGACCACGACCAAACTTCACCACTGTGATCCTATATATCACATTGTGAATCCACTCTTTTTAGAGGGAATGCTCATCTCATTCACAGGGAGTGGTTTACCAACATTTTTGGATATAGAGTAGAAGGAGACAGAAACTCCTCAGACACAACAATTAAATATATTTTTCTTTTTTTTCTTTTTTTTTATTCTATTTTTTTATTCATAACGGCCACATATTTAAAACCCAGTGAGGGATCTAGTAATATATCTTGCCCAAGGCCCATTTTATCCGAACTTGGCCGTCGAGACATCCCCTTGAGCCAAGGTCCCAAAGAATGACTCTCTTCACCTTACCAAAGGCAAGGCAAAGAGCAAAACCCACACAAGCTTTGAATCATCATGTTTTGTACTAAACATGCATATTATTCCATGTTTTCATGCTCAAATAAATTAACAATCAACCAAGATTTTTGTTCATGCATCAAGATCATTTAAATCTTCAATGTAGCTTATCTAGAAATCTCACTTACGAATGTAAGAGAAAATATCAAAAGATATCTTACCAAATGATTTGTCTTTTTGGGAGGAGGAGAGAAGGGCTCTTAGTGTTCCTTGAACGAAGTTGGGAACTCCTACTTCTTTTTCTTTCTTTCTTGCTTTCTTTCTCTCTCTAAATTTTTCTTCGAAAAGTAGATGGTGGATGTAACACCCCGTTCATTATTGTGCTAAATTGTATTTAGAAACCCTATTTATTCGGGCCTTCAAGCCACACTAAACTCATTTGAATTTATTTCGCAACTTTATATCATAATTCGTAATTTTGATTTATGCCGATTTTGTCTTGATTTTATTCAATTATTATTATTAATTTTATTTTATTTTGATTTAATTATTATTATTTATTTTTAAAAAAATAATTAATTTTTAGGAGAAAACAGAAAAAAGAGGGGAAAAATCCCGTGGGAAAACACCCGCAGGAGAGGCCCACATAGGCATTGTGCGCGACAGGCATAGGACGCGCGCATAATGGGCTCGTCCCATCCGTGCAAGGCGCGGGGCCAGACCTGCGTGTAAGTCATGTCGCGATTAAATAGGCCCGTCCGCGCGCATCACATTGGGCGCGGACAGGGGCCCAAGCACCACACACTACGCAACTCTGTCCAAGTAGTAGGCCTACATGCTTGGGGCCTATATGCACGCTAGCTTCGCATGCGGCAAGGTAGCCCAATGCCTGCAGGCTAAGCCTGCAGTGTGTGTAGGCCGAGTGAGGTGCACTACTACCTCGGGCAATGTGCTGCCCCCCTCCTTGAGCGATTTGCCGCCACTTGGGGTGTACCACTACCGATGGAGGAAAACATTTTCCTCCATTTTTTGTGCCGCGTTAAATCATTCTTCCTATTTCAACACTCTCTCTCTTCATTGTATTTTGCCACTTGGTGCAAATCCGACGGCCCCCATTTTTTATAAATACGGGCCCTTCCTCCCATTTTTTCATCACTTCCATTCTTCCACTTTCCAAGAGTTTAGAGAGAGAGGGAGTGATCTAGAGAGAGGAGGAGAGGAGGAGAGAAGGAGAGGAGGAGAAGAAGAAAAATATAGGAAAAAATTTGAGATTTCGGTAAGGAATCTAGTATTTCTTTAAATGTTTGAAGGAGTATTTCTAAAAAATTAAAATAATGAATCTGTGATTTTTTGTGATTTGCATGTTTTATGTTTAATAGTTTTTAATAAAGTGAATTGTTCTTGATTTCAAGCATACTATGTAATTTGTAGGCACTTGATGATTTGCATGTAAATAAAATAATAATAAACCGATAAGGTTATCTGGGAAATAAAAACAAAAAAAATAGAATGAAGTCTGAATTGTCCGAAGTATATATGTATTTGTATTGACATGCATAATGCATCAAGTATCTCGTTAGGCTTTTTATCTCTGAGGGGCATATGTTTTTTCCTCCCCCATCTGGTCTACAAAGACTTGAGAGGACTTCTCCCTATGGATGATGGCATACCCTCGGACGAGAGCAGTGACACGAATATTTGTTAAGGGTCACCTTTGGCTAAGTACTATCATGACTATAGAATATCTGATAGGACCACTATGGTTGGTACGACCGTGGTCATAGTCATACCATAGTTTGGCAAGCCAAAAATGTGCCTGAGCAAATTGTCGTTATCTGTATCTGATCTAGTCATTCCACATAAGTATTCAAAAATCCGTATCTGTCCTCAAAAATGGAAGTCGGAATGACTTTGTAAGTTATGACACGAAAATCTGAGCATTTCATGATTTATTTTATTTTCTCTATTGTCAAGTATGATTTTGATTTGATTGTGGTGGCTATGATATAATGTTTTCTTAATAAATAAATTATTTTCATAAGGAACGATAGGACTCTGACATGACCATATGGTAAGTATTTATGATATAATTATTTATTTTTTAACTCTAACGATGTTATTTAAATATTATTTTTCTTATTGAGCATATGAAATTCACTTTTTCCATGCCCCTTAGATGAGGAAAATAGAGAAGAACTGTCTGTTGACCCCTTGAAGTCTATGAGGATCCCGTGGATCCGCAAACATTGAGTGCATGATTTGTCCCTACACTTTGATGAGCCCAATAGCATAATGATATAAATGATCCTTTTTGTATTTTGATATTTTATATTTTGTAGCCACTTCTGGGCTAAGTTATATATGTGTATTTGGAACTCATATATTTTGTAAGGGATTTATATTAATTTGCTCCGATGTATATAATTTCTATCATGCACTCAAAATCTATTTATGTATCTAGCACCCTCATGCCTTAGATTGTATTTTGGATGTCACAAATGGTATTAAAGTAGTTACACGGAACAAATCCCTTACAACTGAGACTGCATATAGAAATACCTTTAAGATATCTAGGAAAAATGAGTCATCTTTTCCAAAAATATTAGACCACCAACTCGTGTCTTCCTTTCTTTTATAGGAATGACGTGAGGAAGACCTTCAGTAGAACCTACCAAAAGACCTGATGCCCAAGACCATCCAACCAGGGCTAAGTTTACCCAACTCTTCTTGACTATCAAAGGATTTACTGCAGCTGTTGGACATAACCAAGCCAACCCCTGTCAACACCCTGCCCCAAAGTAGCGAACAATTGAGAGGTCCATCTCTCATTCCGTGCGCTCGCGACCTGCAACCTAGGATTCTTACTTGGCCACCCCATGCAGACGAGCCTGCAGACAACCCAACCAACCCAAGCCCACCAGCTTGCAACTCTCGTAGGCCTTTTCCCACATAGCCCGCGTACTTCGCAAAAAAACAAATCTACTATGTATGTGGCATCATCTGTTTTGTGACATGGTATAAAGTGTGCCATTTTAGAAAAATGATCAACAACAACAAATATTGAGTCTCGGCCTTTTCTAGTCCTAGGCAAACCTAATAAAAAGTCCATAGAAATATCAACCCAAGGATGTGTAGGAATGGGTAATGGCATATATAATCCATGTGGTTGAATTCTAGACTTAACTTGCCTACATGAGATGCACTGTGCATAAATTTTCTCAACATGTTTGCACATATTAGGCCAAAAGAAATGTTTATGTAAAATGCTCAAAGTTTTGTCAATCCCAAAATATCCCATTAAACCACCACTATGTGCTTCACGAACAAGCAACTCCTTAACAGAACTATTAAACACACATAATTTTTCCTTTTTAAATAGAAAACTATCATGCCTATAAAAGTCTTGAAATACCGTATGTTCACGAGCCACATAAATATTTGAAAAATTACTATCATGCACATACAATTCTTTGAAATGCTCAAATCCAACAACTTTGTAGAAAGAGTAGAGATATGACTGTACCTTCTTGAAAACGCATCAGCTACCACATTTTATTTTCCTTGCTTATATTGGATTATATATGGGAAGGACTCTATGAATTTCACCCATTTTGCATATCGCTTATTAAGCTTGCCTTGCCTTTTCAAATGCCTCAAAGATTCATGATTGGTGTGAATCACAATTTCTTTGGGTAACAAATAATACTGCCATATTTTTAATGCTCTTACCAAAGCATAAAACTCTTTGTCATAAGTGTAATAATTCAATTGTGCACCATTGAGCTTCTTACTGAAGTAAGCAATGAGTCTTTTATCCTGCATAAGAACAACACCTATCCCAAGCCCAGAGGCATCACATTTAATTTCAAAAGTTGAATCAAAATTAGGCAATCTTAATAAAGGTGTATTACATAACTTTTCTTTCAATAAGGAAAATGCATGTTCTTGTTCTTTTCCCCAAATAAACCCCTTATCTTTTTTCATGATTTCAGTTAAAGGGGCAGCAACGGTGCTAAAATCTTTTACAAATCTCTTATAGAAACTTGCCAAACCATAAAAACTATGCACCTCACTTACACTTTTAGGTGTCGGCCACTCTTTAATAGCCTTTACCTTTTCACTATCTAACTTGATTCCTTTTGTACTCACGACATATCCTAAGAAAATGATGCAATCAATGCAAAATGTACATTTTTTCATGTTAGCATATAGTTGAAATTTGCGCAATGTGTCAAACACTTGCCTCTAATACATGACATGCTCATCAATAGATTTGCTATACACAAGAATGTCATCGAAGTAGACAACCACAAACTTTCTAATAAATTCACGTAAAACATGGTTCATTAAATGCATGAAAGTACTTGACGCATTAGTTAAGCCAAATGGCATATTGTTTTAAAAGCAGTTTTTTATTCATCTTCTGGTTTCATTCTTATTTGGTGATAACCACTTTTAAGATCAATTTTAGAAAATACACAAGCGCCATGCAATTCATCTAACATATCATCAAGTTGAGGTATTAGGTGTCGATATTTTATAATTATTTTGTTGACGGCTCTAGAATCAACACACATACGCCAACTACCATCTTTTTTGGGTACTAATAAGACGGGCACTGTGCATGAACTTAAACTTTCTCGAATGTGCCCCTTTTGTAAGAACTCCTCCACTTACCTTTGAAGCTCTTTGGTCTCCTCGGGATTGTTCCTATAAGGTGGTCTATTTGATATGGCAACCCCGGGAATGAAGTAAATTTGATGCTCAATCCCTCTCAAATGTGGTAAACCTTGAGGTAGATCATTGAAAAAGACATTGCTAAATTCCTACAAAACTTCAACCACAATACTTGGCAAAGAAGGGTCAAGTTCGTTAGTTGAGAAACAAGCTTCCTTGTACATGAGGAAAATAATTGGCTTGTTAGAAAATAAAGCTTTTCTCATATCTCTCATTTTAGTATAAAAGTTCATTTTCTTTTCTTCATTCTTTTCTATGGTTGAATATACCTCTCTTTCTTTTTCCTTTTGATCTTCGTTTTTCCACTCTAATTTTCTCTCTCTCTTTTCTTTTCTCTTTTTCTTTTTCTTTTCTTTTTCTCTCGGCCTCTCTTTGTACGAATTCATCATGGGACTTTTCAAGTTGCATTTGGTTTTCAAAAACTTGTTTAGGGGTTAAAAGAAGAAGGGTAAACTTTTTGTCATCTTTTTCTACCATGTATCTATTGAGATACCCATCATGCATCACTCTCCTATCCCATTGCATGGTCTACCCAAGAAAATATGACTAGCTTGCATAGGAACTACATTACATGTCACCTCATCACTATACTTCCCAATAGTAAAAGGCACCCTCACTTGCGTATTAACTCTCACCTCCTCATTATTGTTAAGCCATTGCAATTTATAGGGTTTAGGATATTTTGTAGTTTCCAAACCCAGTTTATCAACAAACAAGGTACTAGCCACATTTACACAACTACCCCCATCAATAATCATGTTATATAATTTTTTATTCACTAGACATCTAGAATGAAAAATGTTCTCTATTTGTAACTTAACCCCCTCATCATCATTCCTTACTTGCGTATTCAAAGCACGCCTATGAACCAACAATCTACCTTCCATAAGCATTTTTCATCACTACAATCCTTCAAAGGAGGCATTTCATCCTCCATATCACTCTCATAATCCGTTTCAACACCATCACCATGCATCACCATTACCCTTTTATTTGGGCATTGAGATGCAATATGACCAAAACCCAAGCATCTAAAACACTTGATATCTCTATTCCTAAGAGTTTGGGAGTTAGAAATACCTTTGTTTTTATTATCATTAGCATTTTTTTGGCTTGGTTTTGTCATATCCCCTCCAATTCGGCCTCCAATTGGAATTTTGGGCCGAATAAGTTTTGGCTTGCCTTGTGTTCCCCTTTCGTTTTAATTGTATTTTAATCTTTATAGCCATGTGCACCATATCATCAATCTCCACATAATGTTGAACCTCTACAATGTTGGCTATGTCTTTGTTAAGGCCATTTAAGAACCTTGCCATAGTAGCTTCCCTATTCTCTTCAATATTAGCCTTTATCATGGCTATCTCTATCTCTTTGTAGTAGTCTTCCACACTCTTATTCCCTTGTATAAGGCAATTTTTGATGTAAGTCCCTATAGTAGTGAGTAGGAACAAAGCGCCTTTTCATGATAGCCTTCATTTAAGCCCAAGTGGAAATAGGTCTCTTTCCATTTCTCTTTTTACTTGTGATGAGTTGATCCCACCACACAATGACATACTCTCCAAACTCCATGGCCGCAAGCTTTATCTTTTTCTTCTACGAATGATGTGGCACTTAAAAATAAGCTCCACCTTGCGCTCCTATTCAAGATAAGCATTCGGATCATTTTTGCCTAGAAACGATAGGATTTTCAATTTGATACTCACAATGTTTTTATCAAGATCATTTCGACCCCTACAATACTTTCGACCTTTATTGACCAAAATAGCTTGGTCATCAAATTCTTCCTCCATTTCCTCATCAAAAGGTGGTGTTGGAAGTCTTCTTGCCCTTGGATTGGTTTGGGAAGCTTCCCCACTCATGGAATATAACTCATGTTGTTGTTTCTATAGTTTCTCATTCATGTTGCCAATAGCTAGTTGAATCCTCTCAAATTGTTGTTGCATTGCTTTGAGGATGAATTCTTGATCTTTTTATGTTCTTTCACTCCCTTGTTGCTCCATCTTCAAAATCTGAAATTTTAATGACAAATAAAATAGATTGAAACCTCACAAATCAATCCGTCACATGTTTACTCTCGTAGTATAGGCACTCGTGTTTCACTTAGTTTTGGCTTTTACCCTCTTTTGAGCCACACTCTCTTGCTTTTTTACCACTCAAGCAATCTTTTATAACTTTATACAAAAGGGCCAATTCAAACAACAATTAATTATCACTATGTACTCAATTTTAATTACAGATAACAAAGAATTCTTAAAGAAACAAGATAAACGAATTCAATTCTAAAAGAAAACTAGAACAATCTAAAGAATAAAGAACACACAAAATAAGTGTATGATGATTTTTATGTTAATTAGGTAACAAAGAATCAATATTATTACCTCAAGATGTAATAAGAAGCAAATAGGTAGAAATATTAAATGAAAACTAAAGATGCAAGAAAAAAATGATGAATCTAGAATTTAATGCATGAAACTTGTAATTATCTAATAGAACAACAAATTATCACCCAAAACACTCAAATTAAGTGAAACAAACAGTTTTGGATGAAAACAAACTCAATTGAGGTGAGTTGTTTCCAAACAGGCCCAAAAATTACACAAACAATCTCAACCAAACAAACAACCTTGAAATGAGTTTCTTTTTTAAATTTTAAATATATCTGAATGTTATATGAGATAAATAAAAGGTAAATAACAGCAGGTGTTTCAATTACACAATGTAGAATTGATTGAAGTGTACTTTGCACAATTAAGCAAATTAGGCTAATCTGACTTTTTTTTGGCTGAATGCAAATTTATCTCTTTTTTTTGCAAGACATAATGAAAATAAAGACAACAAAATAAGGATAGACTAATTTACTTGGTGAACCAATGCTCTAATACCAAATGATGCGGAACCTTAAGACCCTTGCTTGAATCTTAGAACTCTTCAATCGGTTTAGAACAGAATTTAGATCACAAGTAAAAAAGAATCAAATTTGTTCAATCACCCAAATGGTAGAAGTTAAATAGAACCCAAGAAAGATAAATGATATCCCTTGAACCCAATCCAAACAAGTACCAAGAACAATTGAAATAGGAAATCAAAATTAAATACAAGTGATAACAATTATATTCCAAATCAACACCATGTGCATAAATAGAAAAGAAAGCCAAAACACTCTTAACTTAGTTCTGAAATATTTGATTACAACTCTTGATGTCCACAAAGAAAAGTTCATTTGGTATTTATAGCTAAAAAAATCAATGATAAGTTATAATACAATAACTACAATTGTAACTCCCACAATAATTAGGCTAGTTAAGTGATAATTACAATTGTAACTCCAACAATAAATAGGATAATTATAGACATGTAATTTTTATGTAATTCCTTGTAACTCCTTATAACTACAATTTTCTTAACCAACGCCACTAATTGTTTGTGGCACTATATAATTATGGGCTCATTCTTGTAATAACATTAAGACAAGACTTAAGCCCAAAATGAGTTACACTTGACTTTATGGGCTTAATTAACTCAAACTTTATAAAATAATCCAAAATACTTAAAACAACTCAACTAATTCAGCCCATACATAAGGCTTATTCACCCATTATCAATAAGACTCAAACAAGCCCAAATTATCCCAAATCATTTAAATCTAATTAAAGTTACGAATTTGGGCTGTTCAAAAAGCTCATATTTGAACTTTCTACAATTGGCCAGCCCATCATCCACATGTTTTTGAGTGAAAATTTGGAGCAACTCTTTAAGCTTCTTTGCCTTTGATCTTATTATTGGTCCACTGAAACTTTCTAGGTTTGGAACTCTATTTGTGTTTACGTCATTTGAAATTTGTTCCAAGTCACCTTTTGATACGCTTTGAGTATCTTGAGTGCTTTTAACCTTGTTTACATCACGTAACATACTAATAATAAACCAAGAAAAAAATCAGCATCAGAAACAGGTCAGATGATGTATTTAAGGCTCCAAAATGCCTCCCAATCCTATAAAGGTAGACATTGAGCAAGGTAGAAACTTATCACACTTTACATTTATTTCCCTTGTTTCTTTGGTATTCTATCCTTAATCTCCTAGATGTAAGTCTAGTATGTCCAATTCTTGTCGCCTGTTGGGTTCCAACTAGTTAAGCTAATAATGTTACAACTCATGTTTAATTTGCTTAACCACTCTTTCATAATTAAAAGAAAAAAATTGAGAGTTTGTCACTTAAAGGTTGCAGTTGACCTTGAAAACTATTTAGTCAACAATGATTTATAACTCAAGCTGACAGGTAATATGCTCAATTTACTATTTTTTCCTAGCATAAGTAACTTCATTTTTGACAGGTTACATGCTCAAGGTAGCTGTTTTGCTGGCCATAATTACTCTCTTTCTAACAACTTGTGGATACTACTAAAATTTGAAGCACTGTCTGCTACATAAACATTTAAGCCTCTAAGCAGCCCTAATACAAAGTCAATAGAGATGTCTACCCACGGGGCAGTGGGTACAGGTAGCGGGGTGTATAAACCATGAGGCATCACTCTAGATTTGGCTTGCCTACAAGCGATACACTGGCCATATATACACTTGACATCCTTCTTCATATTTGGCTAATAGAAGTGTTCTTTTAATATGTTTAGGGTTATTACTACCCTGAAATATCCCATGAGTCCCCCACTTTGCACTTCCCGTACCAATAGTTCTGTAACACCCTGCTCAGTACTGTACTTAATTTGTAGTTGGAAAACTCTAATTATTCGGGTCTTAAGACAACACTGAACTCACTTATTTTATTCTGCAGCTTATTATCGTAATTCGTAAATAATGTCAATTTTTATTTATTTTGATTTTATTTAATTTTAATTATTTAATTATCAATTTTCTTATAAAATAAATGAATTTCAAGAAACATAGAAAACAGGGGGAAACATTTCGCAAAAATTGGCTGCCCGCATGGGCGCTCGTGTGTATGTGCGCACGCGACAGGTGTAGGACGTGCGCACAATGTGCACGTCAGATTGCACGCGGTGCAGAGGACAGGCCTGTGTGCGCGTCTTATTTCACGTAGGCAGGACTTGTCTGCGAATGTCACATCGCACGCGGATAAGCAGGTGCCTCACATTGTGCGCGCAGGACACTTGCGTGCAACAGGGTAGCCCGGTGGCTGCAGGCTAGGCCAGCAGCGTGCGTGCCGGGCGGGTGAGGTCACTGTCGCCACGGGTAGTGTGCCATTACTGGTGGTGCCACCGTTGGTGGTGCTGCCGTTGATGGAGGAGGTTTTTCTCCTCCATTAAGTGTTTCAAGTGCTTAGGAGTGGGGCATATCATATCCAAGTGTCCCAATCAGCGTGTCATGATCATCCAAGATGATGGAGATATCATCAATGACAAGGAAAGTTTGAGCAGGAAGATATGCCGATAGCGGACATAGGACGAGAAAGTGTAGCTCAACCAGTACAGGGAGATGTGTTTATGGCTCAGCCACTAAGCATGTAGGTTAATCCCGAAGGCAATAGTCAGAGAGAGATTATTTTTCACTCCAGATATCTGGTCAATGGGAAGGTCTTTAGTATGATAATTGGAGGCAGTTGTACTAACGTTGCTAGTACCTTGTTGGTGGATCGGTAGGGTTGACTTGCAAAGAACACCATACCCCTTACAAATTGCACTGGTTGGATGACAACAAAGAGATCAATGTCACCCAACAGGTATGTGTTCCAATATCTATTGGTAATTACACAATTCATATATTGAGATGTCAGCCATGCCGGCGAACGGAATTAGTACTCTATCTGAATGGCGTAGCCATGTTTTAACACCTATATAAAAAAGGGACGCTTATGAGGACCAACTAAAATTAAAAAATTCATACTAGGGGTTTGTTAAGAGACAGGCAAAGAAGGACCACAATCTGGATTTGGAAAAAAGTTGTTTCTTCATTCAATAACAACTCGAGCACCTCGCCAGATGTGTGGTAAATCCTCTTTCCTCATTGACCTTAGATGAAAAGTGGGCTAGTACTGATGAGCTTCCAAGAAATGAAAGAAAGCAATTATAAGGTAACAATACTCTAGTTACTCTATTCCCGATCAAGTATCCAATAGGGAGGCTGAATCAACAAAACAAAGTTTTTGACTTAGGAAGAAATGACACCAAAAGGTGCCAGAAACCCGAAGGGTAACGAGCCTTATTGCTAAGGAACAACTTGGCCTAAAAATCCCAGCCCAAGAACAAAGTCCGAATCTTGTATGGGTTTGGGTACCTGTATGGTACACATGCGTCGCAATGCACATACATGATACTTGGTCTACATATCTGCTGGTGTTCTAAGGTCCCATGGTGAAACCAAAGCAAATTTATACTCCGCAGGAAAACCAAAGGCAGGCAACTTCCTTAGCACATAGACATGGAGTCCCCAACATGAGCAAGGATTCTTGCACATGCATCGGCCGTGTGGCACAGCTTGCACGGCCTACGAACACAACGCATGTCCGCATAAACCACGTGCATGAACGCCCGGGAGCACCACGCATGTTGGAGAGCGCATGGACCACACGCACGAGCACCTAGGAACGCCACACATGTAGCCCTTTAGGCCCACGTAGAACTGATTGCCCGCACATAGGCCCAAGGGGCCAAACGCACATGCCCTGTGCAGATGGGCCCATAGCTAGTTTAGTCGACCCAAAAACGCTAACCCGCGATTTTCATAGGTCTTTAATGCACAGCCCGAGCAAGCCGGTCAGCCCAACCCGATCAGGTTGCCCCAAAATCGGTCCTTCCCAACTTTTTTAATTGTTTAATATTTTTAGTATTTAAAAAAGCTTTGGGACCAACCTTTTAATTACCCATGTTTTAAAATTTAAAATCCACATGCCGAAATTAATTTTTTCATATGTTTTACATGGAAATTACTGTCTTTAAATGATTTCAAAACTCTATTTATTTAGTCCTTTAGCCTTCTTAAATTTAAATTAATTTACACTGTTCTCGAGATCTGTGATTTTAATTTTTTTTATTTTTTTATTTTATTAGTTTTGTTATTATTTTATTTATTTATTTTAAATATATTAAATTATTTTATTTTATTTCAAAAGAAAAATTTTAAAAAAAAATCAAAAAAGGGCGAAACGGGAGAAAACCTACTCGCAGAAAAAATCCCGCGAGAAAATGGTTGCTCGCACAGGTGCTGAGAACTGTGCGCGTTCACATGCGCGCACAGTGATCGTGGGGCGTGTGCACAGCGAACACATCTCTTCTGCACACTAGTGTGCACGGGACGTGCGTACAGCACGCACGTCCCCTCCGCACGCACGTACGAATGGGATGTGAGCACAACGCACATGTCCCATTCGCGCACACGGTGCAGGGTCAAGACCTACGCAAGCGTCTTGCCACGCGTAAGCGGGTTGCCCGTGTATCACTTTGCGCACGAACTTATGCCGCACACTGTGCGCGCGCTGTCCGTACAACAAGTCTGCACGAACAGGCCCTGTGCGTCTAGGGCCTGCGAGCGTGGCACCCAGTGCACCTAGACTTTGCGCGCGCGATAGCAGGCCTGTGCACTTGTAGGTTAGCCTGCAGCGTGCCAGCCGGGCTCTGCCACCTCGAGCAGTACTCCGTCGCTTCCTTGGGCGAGGTGCCACCGCCGTAAATGGAGGAAGATTTCCTCCCTCATTTTCCATGCTAAAAATCTTTTTCTCCTCTGTCTTCACTGGATTTCGCCACTTGGCACGAATCCAATGGTTTTGAAATTCTATAAATTGCCCTCCCCTTTCCATTCCTCTCCACACTTCTAAATATTTTTCAAAAGTTTAGAGAGAGAGATAGAGAAAGATAGTAAATTAGTGAGAGAAGAAGAGAAAGAAAGGAAAAATGGTGAAGAAGAAAACATCGAGGTTTCGGTAAGGAATCTAGTATTTTTTTTGACATCTTAAGGAGTATTTTTAAATAAGCAAATTTAATATGATAGTTATTTTACTAGTTTTGCCTGCCTCTGTATTGAAATGAGTCAAATAGTTTTGATTTTCAAGCATGCTGTGTGATTTACTAACACTTGATGAATTTGCATGTAATAAATTTAATATGTAGTATGTGATAATAAAAGTAAAATAAAAGAAAAAGAAATAGAAAAAAGTGGAATGAAGTCTGTATGGTCCGAACTACATATGTATTGACATATATATTACATCAAGTGTCTCGTTAGACTTTTTATCTCTGATGACTATCTGTTCCCCTTGCTCTTTGGGATATTTATTTTCCCCTCCCCTATCTGGTCTGGAAAGATATAAGAGGACCGCTCCCAGTGGATGACGGCGTGCCCTTTGACGAGAATAGTATTGTACTATCTGTAGGGGTCACATTTAGTTAAGTAATATCGTGACTATAGACCATATGTTAGGACCACTATGGTTGGTACGACCGTGGTCATAGATTGTACCATGGTTTAGCTAGCTGGAAGTGGGCATGAGCATATTGCCGTATCTGTATCTGATCTGGTCATTATACTTAGGCAGTTGGAAATCTATATCTATATCTGCCCTTAGAGATAGAAGTTTGTAACGACTTCACGAAGTATGACACGAAAAATCGTGCGCACGTCTCGTGCGTGTGTGTGTGCGTGGAGGGGACGTGCACGCTAGTGTGCGGATGGGTCGTGTGTGCTATGCGCACACCCCGCCCGCGGCCACTATGCCCGCGTGTGTGCGCGCACAGTGCCCAGCACCCGCGTAGGCAACCGTTTTTCTTGCGGGCTTTTCCAGCGAGTAGGTTTTCTCCTGTTTCGCTATTTTCTAATTTTTTTTTGAAATAAAATAAAATAATTTAAAATAATTTAAAATAAAATAAAATAAAAGAATAATAAAATTAATAAAATAATTAAAAAAAGATTAAAATTACGGATCTCGAGAACAACATAAATTAATTTAAATTTAAGACGGACAAAGGCTCGAATAAATAGATTTTTCAAATCATTTTAGCACAGTGATAGGTGGGGTGTTACACAGCTCAACCATGCTAGCCCGCGATTTCTACAGCCTTTCCTGCGCAACTCGTGTGGATTGGTTGGCCCAACCCATCCGGGTGACCAAGCCCAGCCGACCCTTCCTCATTTTAATTATTTAATTAATTTTTTTTTTTTTAAAATTTTAAAAGGCTTTTGGGACTCACTTTTTTAATTACCCATGTTTTAAAATTAAAAATCCACAAATCTAAATTAATTATCACATGTGTTTTACATGGAAATCACATGGGATAAGTATTAGATTATTTTAATTATTATTTTATTATAAATTATATCCCTAAAATTATTTATTTAATTTATTTAGGATAGAATAATTATTTTATTATGTAATTATCCTAGATTTAGATAGAATTTTATGTAGGATATTATTTTATTCATTTATATTAAGAGTTTGTACTCATGTAGATTGCCTGGGAAATGCTATAAATAAGTCTTTGCCCATAAGTTGTAAACACACCAATTACAATCTATTTGAGAGAAATATTGAAAGTTTAGGCTTTTCTTGTAAAACGCCATCCATCGTTGTGCTTAATTACTTTGGAAAACCTTATTTATTTGAGCTTTTATGCCGCATTGAACTCATTTAATTTACTCCGCAAATTATTATCCTAATATGTGAATTTTATCGATTTTAATGTGATTTTATTTAATTTTATCTTAATTAATTCTATTTTTATTTAATTACATTAATTTTAGTTTTATTTTATTCAGTACAAAAAAAGGAAAAAAAATGAAATTTCAGAAAAACGGCAAAACAGGAAAAATCCTACAAAAAACTTCGCGGGGAAGGGAGCTGCCCACGTGGACGTCTGCGAACTTTGCGCGCACATGCGGGCAAAGATGGCACGGGACGTGCGCACATTGCGCACGTTCTATCCGCGTGCGCAGTGCGGGGTCCATGTGTCTTGTCATGCACAGACAGGCTATGACATCCCATATGTTATTTAAGATAAATTGGTATCAGATACAGATTCAGAATAACGAGCGCATGATAAAATTTATGCAACAAAACAAACTTATTACAAATTCCTTATAACTATATATATGAGTTCCAATTACATACATATAATTGATGTCTTAAGTGGCTATAAAATACAAAAGAAACAAAACACAAAAGCAGGCCACTTCTTTTACTATGCTATTGGACTCATCAGAGTGCGGGAACAATCATGCACTTAAATTCTGTGGATCCATGGGATCCTCATAGACTTTCAAGGGTAGATCAACTTGCGGTTTCTCATTTTCTTCTTCATCTGGGGAGAGATGGAAAGAGTGAGTTCCATGTGCTCAGTAAGAAAAACAGTATTAAATTAACATCATAACATTTTAAAGGTGAATTATTTTAACTTATAAGCTTACCATTTGACCTCCTCATTAGATCGATCTTATATTACAAAAATAATTTGTTTATTAAGAATACAGTACATTAATATGAACAAATCAAACATACGTTATGCAAGAAAATATGGAAAAATAAATAAATCATGAAATGCTCAGATTTTCGTGTCATACTTCGCGAAATCGTTACAACTTCCATATATGAAGGCAAATACAGATTTTTAACTACCCAAATAAAATGACCAAATCAGATATAGATACGACAATTTGCTCAGGTCCATTTTCGACTGGCCAAACCATGACACAATCTATGACCATGAGCGTACCAACCATAGTGATCATAACAGATATCTATAGTCACGATGTTACTTAGCCACGTGTGACCCCTACAAATATTCGTGTTACCACTCTAGTTAGAGGGTATGCCGTCGTCTACTAGGAGCGGTCCTCTTATGTATTTTTAGATCAGATAGAGGAGGGGGAAACAGATACCCTGAAGGAAAAGGATAACAGATACCCCTCAGAGATAAAAAGCCTAACGAGACACTTGATGCAATATGCATATTAATACAGATATACTTCGGAACAATCATGCTTCATTCCATATTTTTCTTTTCTTTTCTTTATTTTTACTGATTACGTATTATATTTATTACATGCAATTCATAAGGTGTCTGCAATTCACATAACATGTTTGAAACAAGAACAATTCAACTTATTTGAACTATGAACACAAAGGTATACAGAACAGGAAAAATCACAATCATCATATTTAATAATATTAGTTTATCTAAAAATACTCCTTAAGACGTCGAAAGAAATACTAGATTCTTTACCAAAATCTTGATGTATTTTCCGTCACTATTCTCCTTTTTTTCCCTCCTCTCACTAAACTACTATCTGTATCTTCTCCAAATCTTGAAAAATAGAAGAATGGAAGTTTCAGGAGGAATGAAAGGGGAAGTGTCAATTTATAGAATTTTAGAACTGTCAGATTCGTGCCAAATGGAAAAATTTGGTGAAGAAAGAGGAAAAAAGATGCTCGACATGAAAAATGAAGGAGGAGAATATCCTCCACCAGTGGTGGTGGCGCGCTGCATGAGCAACTGTAGTACACTACCGGAGGTGGCAGTGCTTCAGCCAGCATGCACAAGGGCTAGCCTGCACATACTGTGGCTAGGCACGCAAGGCCTACCTACGCAGGTCTGCTGTGCACGCGTGTATGTGGAGGGGACGTGCACACTAGGGTGCATGTCTTGTGGCTGTTGTGGGTATGGGCGCGCACGCGCACAGTGCCCAGCATCCACGTGGGCTATTCTGCTTCCCCGCGGGATTTCTTCCCATTTCGTCGTTTTTTCGATTTAAAATTAGTTTTTTAAAATTAATTTAAATAAGTTAAATGTAAAAATTAAATAATAAAATTAAATGAAGAAAATAATGAAAATCAACCAAACTTTTTTGAATTACGATAAATATCCTACAGAGAAATATAAATAAGTTCAATGCATCCAAAGGCCGGAATAAATAGGATTTTCTAAATCAATTAAGCACAATGATAGGCAGGGTGTTACACAGGTCGTCCGCGTATCACCTCGTGCGAGGACAGGTGCTGCGCACTGTGCGTGCATTGTGCGTGCATTTTCTGTGCAGCAGGCCTTCGCGAATAGGCCCCTGTGCGCTTGGGGCCTGCGTGCAGTAGACTTGCGTGTGCGGTAGGAGTGTCGTTCGCTTGCAGGCAAGCCTGCAGTGCGCCGGGCGGGCCACTGTTGCCTTGGGCAGTGCACTGCAATCACCTCGAGTAGCGTGTTGCCGCCGCCGGCAGAGGAGACTTTTCTCCCTCTTTTTTTGTGCCAAGCATCTTTTTCCTCTCTCTTCATCAGATTTCGTCACCTGGAGCGAATCCGATGGTTTCTAATTTTTATAAATAGGGTCTTCCCTTCCCATTCTTCCCACACTTCCATTATTCCATTTTTCAAGAATTATAAAGAGAGAAAAAGAGAGAGAGAGTGATCTAGAGAGAAAGGAGAGAAAAAAAGGAGAACAGTGTAGAAAAAATTATCAAGGTTTCGGTAATGAATATAGTATTTCTTTATACGTCTTATGGGGTATTTTTAGATAAAAGAAAAGTTATTAAATATGATAATAATGATTTTACCTATTTTGCATGCTTTTATGTTTGTAGATCTAATAAGTTGAACTGTTCTTACTTTCAATGTTGTTACCTGGAAAATAAAAGGAAAAAAAAAGATAAAAAATGTGGAATGAAGCATGAATGGTCCAAAGTATGTATCTGTATTGACATGCATAATGCATCAAGTGTCTCGTTAAACTTTTTATCTCTGAGAGGTATCTGTTCTGCTAATCTCATCCGGGGCATCTGTTTCCCCCTCTCCCATCTGGTAATGCAAAGACGTAAGAGGACCGCTCCCTGTGGATCTCAGTGTACTCTCTGACGAGTGGTGATGCAAATATCTGTTAGGCGTCACCTTTGACTAAGTACTGTCGTGACTATAGAATATCTGATAGGACCACTATGGTCGATACGGTCGCGGTCATAGATCATATCATGGTTTAGCAAGCTGAAAATGTGCATGAGTAAATTACCGTTATATGTATCTGATATGGTCATTCTACATGGGTAGTTGAAAATCTATATCTGCCTTCAAAGATGGAAGTTATAATGACTTCGCGAAGCATGATACGAAAATCTGAGCATTTCATGATTTATTTTATTTTCTCTATTATCTGGTATGATATGTATTTATTTTCTTCTATTAAGGTATTTTTTTTCTCTAATAAATAAATTATTTTCATAATGTAAGATAGGTCGACAAAGTAGCCAAATGGTAAGCATTTATGTTAGAATAATTTACTTTTAAAATCTTGCGATGTTATTTAAATATTATTTTTCTTACTGAGCATATGGAACTCACTATTTTCATGCCCCCCAGATGCAGAAAAAAATGAGGAACCACCAGCTGACCTACCTATTGAAGTTTATGAGGATCTCATGGATCCATAAAACTTGAAGGCATAATCGTTCCCGTATTCTGATGAGTCCAATAGCATAGTGAAAGAAGTGGTCCTATTTTGTATTTTGACTTTGTATTTTGTAGCTACTTCTGGCCTCAGTTATATGTATGTAATTGGAACTCATATATATTTGTAAGGGATTTGTATTAATTTATTCTCCTGCATAAAATTTTATCATGTACTCGTAATTATGTTTTTGTATCTGACACTCATTTGCTTTAATTAGCATTTGGGTTGTCACATTTCTTCTTTTAAGCATTTTTACAAAAATTAGCTTCTCAAGTTCTTCAGAAAGTAGGAGTCTTCAGAAGTCTTGTTGAGCTAAGGAGCAGGGATCAAGTTATCAATAAGTCTGTGGTGTTTTTCATTTTCTTATTTTATTTCCCTAGTCTTTGTTTTTGCATTCCTTTTAGGATCGTAAATTTAATTAGAGAGAGGGGTTTATGTAAGTGGTTATACTTTCAGTATTACATAACGTTGAGTGGGTTATAGGAATTGATTTGATCCTCCCCATACCCTCCCACGTCATCTGGTATCAGAGTTTAGGCTCCTAGAAACCCAAATTTATCTTTATTGCTTTAAGCATTTTGGTCATTAACAATTTAAATTAATTTTTGATTTATTTATATTACATTCTGTTTGAATTCATATCTATCCATTCAATTCAAGTAGTTCATGTTTATTATTCGAAAAGAAAAAAAATCCTATATATAAAAAATACAAAAATATGCCAATTGCGCCCATAAGCCAACTGACACATTATTTGCATCTTGCATCACAAAAGCAGAATAACACATGGGGGAACCTCACCCGCGAGAGGCAACATGCAAAGAGTGTGACAGAGACAACCCGTACACCTACCACGAGCCGGCATGTGTGCAGGACACGCGCGACACTGTGCATGTGCACAGGCAATGGGTCTCATGGCCAACACCCCACCCACGGGCGACCCACACCATGAAAGGAAAAGCTACGAGGCCCACCTATCCCATCTGCACAACCTGTGGCCTGTCCGGTGCAACTCGCGACACATCCAGTGCAATCCACAACCCAATCCATGCGATCCACCTAACTGCGACCTGACTAATTTTTCCTTTCCATGAGTCCACCTTGGACTCCACTTCCTCCTTTTTCACATGCTAAAATTAATTTCTCCATGTATTTTATACGAAAAATACATGGGATAATTCCACTATGTTTTAAAATTTATTTAATGTTAATTTAATATAAATTCTATTTCTTAGGTTATTTAATTGTTAATTTGAATTCTAGATTGGGATAGAATATTATTTTATTAATTTTTCAACTGTTTGTAACCATTTAGAACTATCCTAGAAAAATGCGATATAAAGGCTTTTGCCCATAGTTTATAAACTGTAACACCTCAAATCTTTGTGTTTTAGCATATGGTCAAAACTCTATTAATTTAGACATAAAGACCACTTTAAATTTCTATCGGTAATTAATTTCTCTATATTTTAAATTATTAATATTTTCTCATTTTAAAATTTTACTGTATTTTATTTTATTTGGTATTTGTTTATTTAATTTAAATTTAGTATTTGGTATTTATTTATTGAAAATATTTAAATTTAATTTGTATCTTTAACTTATATTATGATTTTCAAAAAGTTAAAATAAAAGTAGTATTTGTCTAATTAAAATTGTGATCTTATCTTTACAATTATATTTTTGAATTTCAGATAAAATAAGAGATAAAAAAGAGAGAAAAGAAAGGCAAGGGAGGAAAACAAAAAAAATGGAGAAAAGATCTCCCACATACCATGGCATGCTCCCCCATACCCCCTTTAATTTATATTTTTTAATTTTAAAAGGATAAGAAAAGAGTGAAAAGAAAGAAAGAAAGGAAAACCAAAAAGGTGGATAAAGTCTTCCCCATACCCGCCCCATACCTCCCCATGCTTCCCCCATACCGCGGGTCCTATGGTCACCACCTTTACTCTTCCTTTTTTGATGTTTGTCTTGTGGTACACGTCCAAGCCTTCTCCGTGCCTATTTAAAGGATCTCTTCTTCCCCATTTCCCACACTTTATTTCTTTTTCTATTATGACTTTCTAGAGAGAGTTTTAGAGTGAGAAAGAAGCATGAAAGAAGGAGAAAAATAGGATTTTTGCAAAGCTTGTCCAAGGAATGCTAGAAGTTATTTTCTCCCCATTTCAAGAGACTAATCGACTCAGTTACAGTAAGAAATTCTTCAGTATTTTTACCTACATTTCTAAGTACTCTTTTTAGTTAATTAATTTACTAAAATTGGATATTTATTGAAATGTATTTGTATGCTTGTTTGGTGATTTACTTTTGATAATCATTCATGATAAATGTGTTATAATGATAATTTGAGATATATATGGGATTGACCCTTTGTCTTACCATTAATAATGATGAAGAAGGTTATTTTGAGGAGCTTTGGCTTTAAAGAATATCTTTATGGTCAAATTTGGGTATAATGGGCCTTTAGCCGAATATGTTGTTGAACCCCCACAAGCTTCTAGACATGAGGTATGATACTTGATAGTGTGCCATATGAATATGATGCATGAATTCCTACAAGGATTGATGTTTGGTATTGTTGAAGATGTTGGTTTGATGTATAAATCTCTACCGTGAATGATCATTGACGTGGGAGGATATGGGCTATGGTGAATGATCATTGACGCGGGAGGGTATGGGGAGGATCGAACAACTCTTGTAACTCACTCAATGTTATGTACTATTGAAATTATAATCGCCTAGATAAATCCCTCCCTCTAATTAAATCTATAATCCTAAAAGGAATGCAAAAATAAAGACTAGAAAAAATAAACAAGGAAAGGAAAAATGTCACAAACTTACTGATAAGTTGATCCCCATTCCTTGGCTCAACAAGACTTCTGAACACTCCTGCTTCCCCAAGAACTTGAAGAAGCTAATTTAGTAAAAATGCTAAAAAGAAAAAAAGGCTAAGCTTTTAAGAATTCTCTCAAATTGATTATAATTGGTTGTTGTTACAACCTATGGGCAAATATCTATTTATAGCATTTTCCAGACAATCTAGATGAGTACAAACTCTTATAATAATTTAATAAAAAAATACTTTAGATAAAATTCTATCTATATTTAGGATAATTACATAATAAAATAATTATTCTATCCTAAAAAGTTAATTAAATAATGCTAACGGATAGACTTACAATAAAATAATAATTAAAATACCCTAATACTTATCCCATGTGAATTCTATATAAAACACAGGTTGAAATTAATTTAAGCATGTAGGATTTTAATTTAAAACATGGGTAATTTAAAAAGTGGTCCCAAAGCCTAAAATTAAAAATGGAAATTAGTTAAAAGGATTTGAGGAGGGTCGATTTTTGGGGGCAACCCGATTGGGTTGGGTCAACCAACTCGCTCAGGTTGGCCTGTAAGGATTGCGTGCTTGCGCGTTTAGGCTGGCCCCAGGCTTGTCCACGCGGGGTGCGCGCATTTGACCCCTTGGGCCTGCGCACTAGGTGGGCTTGTTCGCCGCGCAGGGCTCCTGTGGACTATGGGCTTGGGCCGCATGCATGCGTCCTTACTGGGTGTGGGCCCGATGGGCCAACACACGTGCGAGCTGGTGCGCACATGTGGGCTTCCCTATGCGCACATGTGTGCATGCACCGTGCTTGTGGGAAGCCTTGTTCGCACATGTGTACGGCTCTTCCTAAGATGCAACATGAGCCGAATTTTTGTCTAGGTTTGATCTTCTTGGGTTGTGGCCCACTTTGATCGTATGGCCTTGAAGCCATCTTGGGTTGGTCCCAAAGCGGGTTTTCCCTTTCGATTCTTCAAACCCATTAATCTTACTTGGGCCTTAAGCTTTTTGGCCTCGACAAACTTGACCCATCTTTTAGAATAATCCCAATTAGGAAAATGTTCAGGGAATAAATTACTTTCCTGCTATGGGTGTTCCTCATTGATGCAAGAGTGTATCTCTGGAACTAATTCTGGGCTATCTAAGAAGATCACATCAATCATTGTTTAACCATAAAAATAGAGAACATGATGCATAAAAATATGATGATTGGAAATTGCATACGAGTTTACCTTCACTTTACCTTAGTAATTGTGAAGATGGTTATTCTAGTGGACCTCGGTTCAAGGATGACTCAAAGGTCAAGTCCAGGTAAGATGGACCTTCAAGCCATATACATGGAATAAGCCTTTGAGCCATACATGAGCCTTTAGGCCGAATTTGTGAAAAAGGAACCTACAGGCTGGATAAGTTGTGGTATCACTACGGATTCAGAATGCATTGAACACGAAGTATGTATATGAGAGAATATAAAATTGTTGTGAGCATGAATTAAACAAGTGAAAAGAAAGAAGAAATTTTTTTGACTGTTATCTCTGAGGGATTTCTGTTTCTTCCTCCTCTAAATAAGTGTTAATGAATTGCTCCCTGTGATGATTAGCATTCCCTCTAATGAGAGAGGATACGCGTTTAGTGAATGTAGGGTCCCCATGGCCAATAGATGGCCATGGTTAGAGTCTAGTTGGGGAAATGATGAGGACCTAGGAATGGGTTGGTGATTCATAGCGGATATATGCTGCAACGGCTTCGCGCGAAAGTCAATAAAAAGGCTTAATAAAACATACATATAGTTAAAGATATTATTAAAAACTGTATAATGATTTCTACAATACTTCTTCTATTTACTGAGTATGTTGCTCGCATTAGTTGAATCTTTATAATGATTTGTATGATGTTTCTTCTATTTACTGAGTATGCTGCTCGTACTAGTTGAATCTCTATAATAATTCGTATAATGCTTCTTCTATTTAGTAAGTAGCTTCTTGTACTAGTTGAATCTCTATAAGGATTCATACGATACTTCTTCTATTTATTGGGTATATTGCTTGTACTAATTGAATCTCAATAATGATTCATACGATAATTCTTTCTAATTATTGAGTATGTTGCTTATACCAGTTGAATATTTATGATAATTTATATGGTGATTCTTCTATTTATTGGGCATACTACTCGTACTAGTTGAATCTCTATAATGATTTGCATGATGATTCTTCTATTTACGAAGTATACTACTCATAATAGTTGAATCTCTGTGATGATTTGTACAACGGTTCTTTTGTTTACTGAGTACGCTGCTTGTAATAGTTGAACCTCTATGATGATTTATAAGATGGTTCTTCTATTTACTGAGTAAGTTGTTTGTTTGATTTCTATTGGATATTTGATACGTTCGAGCATGCCAAATGTGATATAGCATGCCTGCCTAAATGTTGAATAATGGTACTCAGAGCTTGTTTATATAACTATTTCATCATATTTTTTTAATAAAGATAAAAGAGTTTTATAAATGATTAAATGACTTCATCCCATAACGATTCTCTGAGGTAAGAGGTACATAAAGTATTATTCAAGTTGTTTACTTTTTAAACCTTAGCTGTGTGGTGTAAATATTGTTTCCCTTACTAAGTTTACTAGAACTCACCTCTAATCCGTGCCCCCCCAGAATTGAGGAAGTTGAGGATCGACCCTGCCGAGTTATCTCAAAGTTTGATTAGAACCAATCACAGACCCTTGATAATTCTTTAGGACATAATTCGAGTGCATTAGTTATTTCATACTCTAATATAAAAATTTTGTAAGGACCTAATTTTGTATTCAATTATTTAAGATTGCCAAATTATGACCTTTGATGTAAATTCTTAAAACTTAGTTTGTTCTGTAAGGATTTTCTAATTTATGCTTCAATGTTAAAAATCATTTTTACACTAATAACTACTCAGGTAGTTGGCTCCCTTCTATCCATTAGGTATTTAGGACATCACATAAACACACTTGAGTTGAGAATAAAATTATAGCTTAAGCTTTTTTTTCAATTAGCAATTTGCTAATTTTTTACCTTCTTCAAGTTCTTCAAGAAGCAGGAGTCTTCAGAAGTTTTGTTGAGCCAAGGAGCGAGGATCAACTTATCAGTAAATTTGTGGCATTTGTCTTCCTTGTTTTTAATTCTCTAGTTCTTGTTTATGTATACCTATTAGGTATTGTATATTCAAGTGGAGGGAGAGATTTTCTAGGCGGTTAAGTGTCAATATTGCATACCTTGTGTGGGTTATAGGAGTTTATTTGATATTCTCTATACCCTCTCGTATCAATAAGGATGAATGTAACTTTCGCATTTTGGTCTTAAAATAAATTGCATTAATGACTACTTTGTATCAGATATTGCTTCCCATCAGGTAGTAGGATGTCATAAATTGTATCAAAGCAAGATTCCAAGGACATCCCATACACTGAGGCCTAGGACTAAGAGTTAGTTAACTTGGAGAATCCCTTACGCGGGAGGGTATGGGGAGGATCAAATCAACTCGTAAAACCTACTTAACGTATGCAATACCAAAACTATAACTGCCTAGAATAAACTCCTCCCTCTAATTGAATCGACAATCCTAAAAAGGAATGCAAAAATAAATACTAGGGAAATAAAATAAGGAAAGAAAAAAGTCACAGAATTATCCACGCTCTTTGGCTCAACAAGACTTCTAAAGACTCCTGCTTTTCGAAGAACTTGAAGAAACTAATTTTAACAAAAATGCTAAAAAGAAGAAAAGCCTAAGCTTTTAATAATTCTCTCAAATTGATTGTGATTGGGTGTTTACATCCTAGGAGTAAAGGCCTACTTATAGCATTTTTCGGCAATGTAGATAAGTACAAACTCTTGAGATAATTTAATAAAATAATATCATAGATAAAATTCTATCTAAATCTAGGATAAATACATAATAAAATAATTATTCTATCCCAAACAAATTAATTAAATAATCCTAAAAGACAGACTTATAATAAAATAATAATTAAAATATTCTAATATTTATCCCATGTGAATTATATGTAAAACACATGTGGAAATCACATTAAAATAATAGGATAAATAATAAGATTAAAAATATAATAAAATAATAGCTTAGGATAACCTTAGGATTAAAATATTATATAATTAATCTTTAATTTAAATAATAATCATTAAATAATGAGGTGATAATTACCATGTGAATTTTGTGAATTTAGGCTAAAAAATCACATGGCCATGTGGAGAAAAGAAGTCCAAAAGCTTACCAGTTCTTCCCCTCTCCCACACACATCTCGCACCTCACCCGTGCGGGCTAGGGAAAGCCCACACGTGGACGTACGGCTTTGGGCAAGGCCTGTGTGCATGGGGCCTTTGGGCCTCATGACTTCGTGGCCCACCCGAGTCTCTCTTTGGCTGAGGCCATGGCTGCTGTTGGGACGGTGATGCAGGAGGGTATGGGAAGGATTGAATCAACTCTTGAAACCCACTCAACATATGCAATACCAAAACTATAACCACTTGGAGTAAACCCCTCCCTCTAATTAAATCTACAATCCTAAAAGGAACACAAAAACAAAGACTAGGGAAATAAAACAAGGAAAAAAATGCCACAGACTTACTGATAAGTTGATCCCTGCTCCTTGGCTCAATAAGACTTCTGAAGACTCTTACTTCCCAAAGAACTTGAAGAAGCTAATTTTAGTAAAAATACTAAAAGAGGAAAAACCGAAGTTCTTAAGAATACTCTAAAATTGATTATCAAATGTTGTGTTTACATCCTAAGGGCAAAGATCTATTTATATCCTTTCTTCTGCAAGCACAAGTGAAATGTGCAATGCAGAATGAATGATGCAAACAGATTGAAAAAATAAAAGTTTTCACTCGCACTTACGAGATGACTTACTCTTCCTCTTGATGGTTTTTTGACAATTTGATAGGCGGTACCACTCTACTTCTGTCATGAAAGATGCAAACAACATGCCAATTGCCTTATGGGGTGTAATTGTGATATTTTTATATTTTGATATATATAATTTTTTTTAATAATAACATGAACTACTTGAATTGAATGGATAGATATGAAATCAAGTAGGATGTAATATGAATAAATCAAAAATTAATTAGAATTGTTAATGAACAAAATGCTAAAGCAAATAAAGATAGATTTCAATTTCTTGGAGCCTAAGCTCTGATACTATATGACGCGGGAGGGTATGGGAAGGATCGAATCAACTTCTGAAACTCATTCAACGTATGCAATACCAAAACTATAACCACCTAGAGTAAATCCATCCCTCTAATTGAATCTACAATCCAAAAAGAAATGCAAAAACAAAAATTAGGGAAATAAAATAAAGAAAGAAAAAAACCATAGACTTATTGATAAGTTGATTCCTGCTCCTTGGCTCAATAAGACTTCTGAAGACTCTTGCTTCCCAAAGAACTTGAAGAAACTAATTTTAGCAAAAATACTAAAAGAAGAAAAGCCAAATCTTACAAGAATACTCTTAAATTGATTATCAAAGGTTTTGTTTACATCCTAGGAGCAAATGTCTATTTATAAATTTTTTCAGGCAATCTAGATGAGTACAAAATCTTGAGATAATTTAATAAAATAATACCCTAAATAAAATTTTATCTTAATTTAGGATAAATGTATAATAAAGTAATTATTCTATCCCAAATAAATTAATTAAATAATCCTAAAGGATAGAATTACAATAAAATAATAAATAAAATATTCTAATATTTATCCCATGTGAATTCATGTAAAACACATGTGGAAATCACATTAAAATAATAAGATAAATAATAAGATTAAAAATATAATAGAATAATAACTTAGGATAATGCTAAGATTAAAATGTTATATAATTAATCCTTAATTAACATAATAATAATTAGATAATGAGGTGATAATTACCATGTGAATTTTGTAAATTTTGGGCTGAAAACTCACATGGGCCATGTGGAGAAAAAAAAAGTCCAAAAACTTACCACACACAGACACCTCACCCGTGCAGGCTAGGGAACTTGCACATGCACATGTGGCTTGGGTCGAGCCCGCACGTGCACCACCCTTAGGCATCACGGGTCAACAACCTGCCTGAGTTTCTCCTCGGCTAGCCTGCGACTCCTGCTGGGCTGAGTGTTCAGCCCAATTCCTTCTCCCTCAGGTGCGGGTCCACTGGATCGAGCCTCAGGATTAGGCTCAGTCTTTGGTTCTTCCTGATGGGTCTCATTCAGCCCACCTATAGGGGTGTGCATCATGGGCCGCACGTTCTTTTCGGGCGCGCAACCTCCTAGGTAGCAGGTTGGGCCCAGCTAGCCGGGTGACAGGCCAAGTGACTTGGGTTGCCCGTCCACGGGCACCTCCCCTCTGTGCATCATCTCAGTCACACCACCCTTATCTTCTAGAATCAATCTGAAAGCCCACAACTCATCATCGTTGATGCTTCTTTTGGTCGATTGTCTCGGCGGTCCATAAGGGTTCCTGATCTTGATGGCATCGATGATCTATCTTACTTAATCTAAGCTTGCACAAACTGAATCCTTGGGCTTCATGGGATTAGGCCTTGTCGTTAAATCTCAACTCTGTTTTCTTGGTCCAAGCTTCTCCCGGGCCTTGTTTTCGAATTGACACGAAATTTGATGGTTGCCTCCTGGGTAACTAGAACGCCCTTCTAGGGTCACATCAATTAACTTGTTGGGCTAAGTGTTTGGATTTATTTTTTTCCCTCAAGTGCGAGTCTGCTAGATCGAGCCCTGGGATGAGGGCCGGCCTTCGAATTTTCTCAATGGGCCTTGGTCAACCCACCTGCAGAGGTGTGCGGCATGGGTCGCACATTCTTCTCGAGCATGCAGCTTGCTAGGCCGCAGGTTGGGCCTAGCAGGCTAGGTGATAGATCGGGTGACTCAAGTCGCCAACCCACGGGTGCCTCAGGTCGCCCACCCACGGGTGCCTCCCCTCCATGCGCTATCTCTGGTAAGCCATCTTTATTTTTTAGGATCAATATGAAAGCCTACAGCCATCGTCGTTGATGCTTCCTTGGGCTAGTTGTCTTAGCGACACCTAAGACTTCCCAGTTTTGATGGCATCAATGATCCATCTTACCCGATTAAGCTTGCACAAACTAAATCCTTAGGCTTCATGGGATTGGGCCTTATCATTGAATCTCGACTCCATTTTCTCATACTAGGCTTTTCTCGGGCCTTGTTTTTGAATTGGCACGAAATCTGATGGTTGCTTCCCAGGTAACTGGAAAGCCCTCCTAGGGTCATGTCAATCCCCTTTAGAATGATGGTAGCCTAGGAACCCTAAACAAAACCATTGTACTAATTTCTTATCTCTTTTTTGTAGGCAATCATGACTCAAGGGAGATCATCTGTTGAAATACCCAAGGCCTATTATGCCCTAACCAGGGCAGAATTCACTGAGTTATTTCAGGCCATTCAAGTTCTAACTGCTACTGTGGACCATAATTGTGCTCATAATAATGATCGCCCTCCTTTTGATAGTAGACTAGACCTCATGGTAGCTGAGGCCTAGATTATATAGATGGAGAAGCTTTTTTCTATCCTCAAACTCACAAAAGAACAGAAGGTTTTCCTAGCAGACTTTATGTTTACTAGGAAAGTTGAACACTGGTGGCGTCTTAAGAAAGAGACTTTGCCCATCCCTACCACTTGGGACCATTTTCTCGATGCATTTTTTAAGAGTTTATTCCCAATCTATATTTGGGAGAAAGAGGAAAAAGAATTTCAGGATCCTTGTCAGGGAAGCATGTTAGTAAGTCATTATGCTTTCAAATTTATCTAGTATTCCTGTTTCACCCTAAAATCGATAGCCACTGAGAGAAGGAAGGCTTAGAAATTTCTAAAGGGCCTGAGGGCCGATATCTTCTATTGGGTAGTTAAGATGAAACCTACTACCTATCGGGAAGCATTAAAAAATGCTCAATTGGTTGAAGAACTTCTCATTGCCTGTTACTAATATATTCATCATGTTAGGGCACACAACCAGCATAAGAGAAGCATATTGACTTGGGTCAAGCTGATAAACGACCAAGAGCAAGCTCGTCAATGATAGTTTTTTTGCCTCCACCTCCATCCCCAGGTAATACTTTATATCCAACTCAGGTGTGTCGACACTATGGTAGAAACCATGGCAACTACTCTTGTTACAAGTTAAATAACACTTATTACAAATCTAGGAGTACTTAGCACTTCTTGAAGGACCTCAGAAAGTTAAGGATGTTGCCCGACCAATAGCTAGAGGAAGGGTTTTTCACCTTGGCGAGCCAAATGCTGTCTCGATGCCTACCATCATTCAGGGTATTGTTTCTATACATGATTCTATAACTCGTGCTTTGATTAATACTGGTGTTACTCATTCTTTTATTTCATGTAAATTTTCTAGGAATCTATTAGCTAAACCTGACCCCCTAGAATAAGCTTTAATTGCAGAAACTCCTTCCAAATCCATATTAAAAGCCCATTGACATGGGAGGGTATGGGGAGGATTGAATAAACTCTTACAACCCACTTAACATATGTAATATCAAAATTTAATCGCCTAGAAAACTCCTTCCTCTAATTGATTCTATAATCCTAAAAGGAATGCAAAAACAAAGACTAGGCAAAATAAGAAAGGAAAGGAAAGACTTATTTATAGACTTTCTTGCAATAATTTTAGATGATTATAATCTCTTGAAGAAATTAATAAAATAACATCCTAGATAAAATTCTATCTAATTCTAGGATAATTACATAATAAAATATTTATTCTATCACATCTAGTTATAAGATAATTAATTAAATAATCATAGGATAGAATTTACATTAAAATAATAATTAAAATAGGGTAGACTTTATCCCAAATGATTTTCATGTAAAACACATGGAAAAATTAATTAAAACATGTGGGAATTAATTTTAAAATATGGAGAATTAAAAGTGGGATCCAGAAGCCTTAAAAAGTAAAATTAAAATAATAAAATCAAAAAGGTGGGAATGGGGTCGGCGGGGTCACAGGTTGAGTAATCCGTGCGGGTTGGGTGAGCTAGTTCTTATGAGCCGCACAAAACGAGCCTGTGGGTTGGGCAAGCTTGTTCTCGTGGGTTGGGCAAGCCGGTTCTTGTGGGCTGTAGGCTATGCTTTGGGCCTGGGGGCAGATTACTGGCCTGTCAGTATGTGTCGGGTCATGGGCCACGCAGGTGAAGCAGATGGGTTGTCCATGCGGCTGGGATCGTGTGTGGGCTGGGCCACGTGCTAGATGCAGGCTGTTGCTGGCCTATTAGGTCGTGCGGGCGAATCAATTGGATGTGGCGAGAGTGAAGCCTTATGGGCCTATTAGACCGTGTAGGTGAGGCCGCTGCCTGGCCTGAACCTTCGTACGCACGAGCATTGCTGCGCACATGCGCGTGTTGCGCACATGGGTATCTCACACATGTGCATGGGCTGCGTGGACGGGTGGCCTACCTTAGCTAACTATCTTCCGAACCGTGAGGCCATCTCGGTTGGGCCTAAAACTTGGAGTTGTTTTTTATTCTTCAAGCCCATTAATCTTACTTAGGCCTTAAGCTTCCTTGGGACAAACTTTGCCCATTCCTGGGAATAATCCCATTTAGGAAAGTGTTCATGGATGAAATTGCTTTCCTATTGTGGACATTCCTCATTGATGCAAGATTGCACCTTTGGAACTAATTTTGGGATGTCTAGGATCACATCACCCATGTTGTGTATAAGTCATGCAAGGTAGGTATTTTGTGGATAAAGTTAGATGTAGATCTTATTCTTTTAGACCTTTAAGGATTTAACGTGATATTAGATATGGATTGCTTGGAAGCGATCATGCCGTCATAGATTACTACGATAAAACAATGACTCTTTGTGTAACACCACAAACCTCTGTGTTCAAATGTTGTGTTTTTAAACTTCATGTTTTAGTGCGTCATGACCTTTGATGTTTATTTTAAACTTTAGTCAATATTTGAAATTTATTTTTCTTAGCCTTATTTTAATTTTCAAAATTATTTATTTTATTGTTTATTTTTATTTTTAATTATGTTGTACTAAAATTATTTGGAAATTTTAGTGCATCACATCACCTATGTTGAAGGAAAAACCTCACGAACCCGCAAGAACAGATCGCGAGGTAGCGTGCCCGTGCCCACATGCTAGTTGCACTCTCAGGGTTGTTGCAGAAGTGACAACACAAGTGCACCAGCCGGCGCGCAAGCGTGGGCGCATGCGCAGGCTGTCACACTAGGTTGCTTGTGCATTGTGTAGGTTGCCTTGTCAACTTGTAGCGCACGTTGCTCAGTGCCCAGTCACTTGTTGTGACCAATTGACAGATGGGCAGTCCTCTCCATCCATCTTGTCTGCCCAACCAGGCGTGCATGCCCACAGCATGGTGCGCATACTTGCCGTATGTGGTGCTTGTTCGACCACTTGGCCAATCAATGGCCGTTGATCGCCCATGCGACCTGACGACTTTCACTCGTCTAAAAAATCTATTTAAAGGTCTTTCCTCCCTTTCACTTTATACATTCATCCATTCTCAAATTTTAGAAAAAATTTAAAAGAAAATTTGTGTATAAAACCAGGAGTTTAGGATTTTTTCTTACGATTTATGAGTCCCTAAGCAATCTTTCCATCCTTTTTTCGTTGGATTTTGAAAAGCATTAAAGGTCTTGGTAAGGGATTTCTTAAGTATTTTCTCATACATTTCTAAACGAATATTTAGATAATTAATTAATGATTTTCGATTTCTTTGTGCGTGAATTTAAACATGATTTAATCAAATATTCGATAACACTTGAAGTATGTGCGGATTTGGCCCTCTGCCTTACCCTTGGATGATGGTGGAGAGGGTCATTTTATGGAGTCTAGGCTCGAGAAGTTGACCCGGTTGCGAAGTCTAGTTAAAAAGTCCCCTTTAAGCCGTACTGGGTTCTAAATTCATGATTATCGGTGAATTGAAATCAGTAAAGAAGGAAAAAAGAATGAAAAATCCATTTAATTGTTATCATTGGGTGGTTTCTGCTTATGAATCTAAATATGTTAGTGAATCACTCCTTGTGACATCCCAAGTGCTAATTAAGGCAAATGGGAGTAAGATACAGATTCAGAATAACGAGTGCATGATAAAATTTATCCAGTGGAATCAAACCATAACAAATGCCTTACAAATATATATAATGTTAAAAATACATACATAAACTGATGTCAGAAGTTGCTACAAAATACAAAACATAAGAGCCACTTCTTTCACTGTGCTACTGGATTCATCAGATTGCGAGAACAGTCATGCACTCAAACTTGTGGACCCACGGGATCCTCATAAACTTTCCAGGGTAGGTCTGCCTGTGGTTCCTCATTTTCTTCCTCATCTGGGAGAGGGAGCATAGAAAGAGTGAGTTTCATATGCTTAGTAAGGAAAATAATATTAAGTTAACATCGTAAGATTTTAAAAGTTTATTATTTTATCTTACCGTTTACCTTTCTCGTTTACCTATCTCACCATTATGAAAACTATTTGTTTGCATACAAAAATGGTATGTTAACACAGAAGATTAAATATACATCATGCTAGATAATAGAGAAAATCAAATACATCATAAAATGCATAGATTTTTCATGTTATGCTTTGCAAAGTCGTTACAAACTTCCATCTCTAAGGGTAGATACAGATTTCCAACTACCCAAGTGGAATGATTAGATCAGATATAGATACGGCAATTTACTCAGGCCCGCTTCCGGTTGACCAAACCATGGTACGATTTATGACCATGACCATACCAACCATAATGGCCCTAACAGATATCTACAGTCACGACATTACTTAGCCACGGGTAAACCCTACAGATAGTGCGATACCACTCTCCTTAGAGGGCATGCCATCATCTACTGGGAGCAATCCTCTTACTCTTTTCAGACCAGATAGGGGAGGAAAAAACAGATACCCCGAAGGGTAAGGAGAACAGATATCCCTCAGAGATAAAAAGTCTAACGAGACACTTGATGCAATATGCACGTTAATACAGATACACTTTAGACCATACAGGCTTCATTCTACTTTTTTTTTTTACTTTTACTATTACGAGTTACATGTTACATTTATTACATGAAAATTCATCAAGTGTCTATAATTCACATAGTATGCGTGAAAACCATAACAATTCAACTCATATAAATAAAGAGCATACAAAACAGGCAAAATAGCAATCATATTAAATTTGTTTATCTAAAAATACTTCTTAAGATGTCAAAAGTAATACTAGATTCCTTACTGAAACCTCGATGATTTCTTCTTCACCGTTTTCCTTTCTTTCTCTTCTTCACTCACTAATCTACTATCTCTCTCTCTCTCTCTCTCTAAACCTTTGAAAAATGGAAGAAATGGAAATATGGAGAGGAAAGGAAGGGGGCAATTTATAGAATTTTAAAACTGTTAGATTCGCAACAAGTGGCAAAATCTGGCGAAGAGAGAAGAGAAAAGATGCTTGGCACAAAAAATAAGGGAAGAGGACCTTCTCAACCGGTGACAGTGGTGCGCAGCCCAAGGCAGCGATGGTGCACTGCCCGAGGTGGCGTGCTTCGGCTGGCGCTCTGCAGGCTAGCCACATGCACACAGGCTTACTGCCGTTCGCACCGAGCCTTGGCGCGTTGGGCACCGCGCATGTAGATCTAATGCACGCAGGCCCCAGGCACACAGGGCCTGTCCACGCAGGCCTCCTACACAGACGGCACGTGCAAGTCTTAACCCTGCGCCGTGCGCGTGGAAGGGATGTGGGCGCTGTGCGCACATCCCGTGCATGCGTGCGTGCGTGCGTGTAGAGGGGATGTGCACACTGTGCGCACACCCCGTGGCCACTGTGCACGCACAGTGCCCAGCACCCGCGTGGGCAAGTCATCCTCTCGTGGGATTTTTTTCACTGGCAGTTTTTTTTCATTTTGCCATTTTTCAATTTTTTTCTAATTTTCTTTTTTATTTAAAAATAAAATAAAATAAAATAATTTAAAATATGTAAAATAATTTAAAATAAAATAAAATAAAAATAAAATAAGTCAAAATTCATGGGTAATTTTAAACAGCCTAAATTAATTAAGTTTAAGGCGGCCAAGGACCCGAATAAATAGAGTTTTCAAATCATTTTAGTACAGTAATGGGCAGGGTATTATACTCCCTATGAATGGTACTATTCCTTCTAATGAGAGTGAATTCGCGATATAATCTATAGGGCCCACAGTGGTGAAGCACGACCATGGTTATTAATCTTATTTGATCTGTAGCAGGCACAGTGGCGATGTATGGCCGTGATCATTAGTTTATCTCTGAAATATCTAATATTGAAATGAATATGTTTACCCCTTCACATTAGTAGTTGGGTATCCCTTCTGCCCTCGACTAATATCATTAGTAGTTGGGTATCCCTTCTGCCCTCGACTAATATAAGTTAGAATGCCTTCATGCGAAGATCTGTGAAAGACGTAAATAAAACCTTATCACTTGATGACATAGCTAGAACATATTTTTTTAATAGTTTCTCTTAAAATGAATATGTTTCTCACTATTCCGTCATGACATTACCATGCTTTTAGTTATTTCAACTAGTTTTGGTTACATTGCCTCGTTGTATCATTGACTTTATAATGTTATTGAACTAGTTTAAAAGAAAAGTAAATGTTTTTTCAATATTTCAAATGAACTTGTTTTATGACAAGTCCAAGAGGTAAGTCATTTATTTCTATGATAATGTTATGTTTTAAAAATTAAATAACCTTTAAAAGCCTTAGTAGTGTAGTTTAAATACTATTTTCCTTACTAAATTATTTAAAATTCACCCCAATCTATGTCCCCCCTCACATGATGGAAGTGATGATTCGTTTGCTGAGTTGCCCATTGAAGCTTGTTTGGATCCATTCTCATATCTTCAGGAGGATTTCTAGTGCATTATCTGTCTACAGTTTGATGAAACACTCTTGTAATGGAAGAAGTGACTCTCTATAAACTTTTGTATATTTGTATTTTGGTAGCCATCTTCTTGGTGTCAGGTGTAAAATTAAAAACTCAAAATTTGTTATAAAGGATATGATTTTCCATTGCATATATATTTTGTTTATGTTTATGCACTCGTATTTGTTCTGTTATCAGACTCTTTTTTACCCCACCAGGTATCGGGATGTGACGCGAGAGGATATGAGGAGAATCGAATCAACTCTTAAAATCCACTCAACGTACGTGGGACATCCCAAATCTAATTAAGGTATAAGGGTGCTAAATAAAGAAACAGATTACGAGTGCATGATAGATAATTGTATGCAGTGGAGCAAATTATTACAAATCCCTTACCAAAACATATATGAGTTCCAATTACATATATAACTGAGACTAGAAGTGGCAACAAAATATAAAATATCAAAATACAAAAAGGGCCACTTCTTTCACTATGTGAATGGACTCATCAGAGTGCGGAACAAGTCATGCACTCAAGGTTTATGGATACACAGAATCCTCATAGACTTCAAGGGGGTAGGTCAGCGATTGGTTCCTCACTATCTTCCTCATCTAAAGGGGTATGAAAAGAAGTGAGTTCCATATACTTAGTAAGGAAAATCATATTTAAATAACATCGTAAAATTTTGAAAGTCAATAATTATGTTATCAACACTTACCATCAGGGGTCACTTCAGGGTCCTCTCTTAATTTATGAAAATAATTTATTTATTAAAGAAAACATCAGATTCATCATGTCATAGTCACAATAATCAAATCAATCATGCTGATAATAGAGAAAATCAAATAAATCATGAAATGCTTAAATTTTCATTTCATGCTTCGCGAAATCGTTCTGACTTCCATATGTTGAGGTCAAATACGGATTTCTGACTACCCATGTGGAATGACCAGATTAGATATATATCGGCAATTTGCTCATGGAACATTTTCGGCTTGTCGAACCATGACACGATCTATGACCATGGCCGTGCCAACAACAGTGGTCCTATCAAATAGTCTATAGCCACGATAATACTTAGGCAAAGGTGACCCCTAATCGATACTTAGCGTCACTACTCTCATCAGAGGGTACACCGTCATCCACAGAGAGTGGTCCTCTCACGTCTTTTCAGACTAGATGGGGGAGAGAGAAACAGAAACTTCTCAGAGATAAAAAGCCTAATGAGACACTTAATGCATTATACAGGTCAATACAGATATATGTCTTTCATGCCATTTCATTTTTAAGTTCCTTTTCATATTTCATAAATTTATCGGGAGAATCATGTCATTTAAATCATGTAAATCACCAAGTGCCTTTATGATCATATAACATGCTTTATCAAGTAAAATTTACTTTATTTGGACAATTAAACAAAATCATACAAATCATAAATTTCAAGCTTCGTAATTTTGACTATAGAAATGCTCATTAAGACATTTAAAAGAAATACTAATTTAGTATTTCATTACTAAAATCTCGAAGTTTTCCTACACCTTTCTTCTTCTTCTCCTCTCATTCTCTCTCAAGATCACCCTCTCTCTCTTTAAGCTCTTGGAGGATGGAAGAATGAAATGGAAGTGATGAGAAAAATGGAAGAGAGGGGTCTCTATCTATAAAAAATTGGAACCGTTAGATTTGTGCCAAGTGGCAAAATTTGGTGAGGAGAGAGAGTTAGATGGGAAAGAGTAATGTGACGTGACACAACGATGGTGCAAAAAATGAAAAAAGAACCTCCTAACCGACAGAGGCACACTACCCAAGGCGGTGCACGGTGCCCAAGGGGCAGCGATACAATGCTTGAGGCAGCATCGTGCCTCCCCAAGTCGGTCGTGCACAAGCCTACTACATGGACGACAGTGCACAGGGCGCACAGTCTTTGCACAAGTCTGTGCATGATGGGATGCATGGGTAGACTGGCCTCGTGCCCTGCGCATGCAGGACATACGATGCGCCCACGGGTGTTTTCCCGCAGGATTCTGCCCCTTTTCTTTCTTTTCTCTTGATAATTTATTTTTGTGAAAAAAAAATAATAAAATAAAATATACAAAAAATCATAGGGGTTTCCCAATTACAAATTAATTGTGAAGGTTAGTAGGGTGTTACATTCCCCCCACCTTAAAGGGACCAAATTTTTCACAAATAAGTCTGGGAACTTCTCTCTTATCTCACTCTCCAACTCCCATGTTGCCTCTTTCGGAATGTGGTGTTGCCACTGCACCTTCACCATGGGGATCCTCTTGTTGTATAAAACCTTGTCCATCTAACCAAGAATTTCCACGAGGAGTTCTTCATATATCATATTAGCTTGCACCTGCGTCTCATCGTGAGGAATGATATGAGAAGAGTCAGAGTGGTACTTTTAAGTATGGAGACATGAAAAACATCATGTAGATCCACAAACTCTCGGGACAAAGTAATGCGATACGCCATGAGTCTAACATGCTCCACAATCCAAAAAGGTCCCATATATCGGGTGTTCAACTTTTCACTTTTCCTGAACTGCATTTTTTTTTTATAAGGGAAAATTTTGAGGAAGACTTGGTCACCAATGGCAAATTCCAAAGATCTTATATGATTATTAGCGTAACTCTTCTGGCGACTTTGGGCGGTGGCCAAGTTCCCACGGATGATAGCAACCTTCTCGATCGTCTCCTAGATGAAGTCAGGTCCCAAATGATGCTGATTTTTGAGTTCACTCAAGCAAGTGGGAGAACGGAGGGCCTACCATATAGGGATTCATATGGAGCCATGTCGATGCTGGAATGATGACTGTTATTATAAGTAAATTCACATAGGAGAAGATATTCATACCAATTATCACTAAAGTCGAGGACGCAAGCGCGCAACATGTCTTCTATTGTCTGGATAGTGCATTCAGACTGACCATCAGTCTGAGGATGATAAGTAGTACTAAAGTACAATCCAGACCAAAACACTTTTTAGAAGCTATCCCTAAAGTGGGAGGTGAATCGAGGATCTTTATCGAACACAATATATGAGGAAACGTCATGGAGTCAATAAATTTCATCGACATACACGCGAGCTAAGTGGAGTCAACGATTCTGATGGTAAGAAGTGGGCGGACTTGGTTAGTCTATTAACAATGACCCATATGACATTACGGCTAGAACAGGTCCTGGGTAGACTGGTGACAAAATCCATGGTTACATGCTCCCACTTCTATTCAAAAATTAGGAGGCCCCGTAACAAACCACCAAGTCTCTAGTGTTCTACCTTAACTCATTAGCAAGTAAGGCATCGGGAGATGTAGTCAACAATGTCCTTCTTCATTCTCGGTGGCTAGTATTGATGCTTCAGGTCCCGGTATATCTTGGTACTCCTAGGGTGGATTGAAAATTTGGAGGTAGGGGCAACCTTGAGAACATCTATCCTGATAGCGATAGGGACACAAATATGGTCCCAAAATCTACACAACCCATCATCGGTAAGCCTAAAATCAAGAAACTCATCAGAAGTGAACTTACTCAAATTTTTGGTGATTTCCTAGTCCGTGGACTGAGCTTCCCAAATCTTCATAAAAAGATAAGGTAAAGCTCGTATATAAGTGAGATAGGCACCATTGCCATAGTGATTAAGGTGAAGTGCCTGCATTGGATCAACTAATTTCCAACTAATGGTTTGGGCCAACACAGCAGACTCCTTCTGGCTCAGCGCATCTGTGACTACATTCCCTCTACCGAGAGTTATAGATGAACTTGCAGTCATAGTCCCTCAAGAGGTCCATCCAATTTCTCTATCTCATATTCAACTTTTTCTATGGAAAAATGTACTTTAAACTTTTGTGGTCAATGTAAATTTCAAAGGTCTGACCAAACAGGTAATGATGCCATATCTTCAAGGCAAAGATTATGGCCGCCAACTCCAAGTCGTGAGTAAGGTAGTTTCACTTATAGGCCTTCAACTATCTAGATCAATAAGCGACTACTCTACAATGTCCCATCAAAATGCGTCCCAACCCAATATGAGATGCATCACAGTAGACCTGAAATATTCTAGTGTTGTTAGGGTGGATCAACACCGGAGCAGAGGTAAGATGATGCATTAATTCTATAAAGTTTTCACCACATTTGTAATCCCAAACAAAAGATACGCCCTTCCTAGTGAGACGGGTCAATGGAGAAACAATCTTGGAGAATCGATCGATGAATCATTGGTAGTAACCCACCAAGCCGAGGAAATTGTGACATCTCAAATGCTAATTAAGGCATATGGGTGTCAGATATAGAAATAGATTAAGAGTGCATGATAAAATTTTATGTAGCAGTGCAAATTACTATAAATCCCTTACATATATATGAGTTCTAATTACATATATATATAACTGAGGCTAGAAGTGGCTGCAAAATACATTGTCAAAATACAACGAGGGCCACTTTTGTCATTATTCTATTGGACTCATTAGAGTGCAAGGACGATCATGCAGTCAAGTTTTGCAGATCCAGGGGATCCTCATAAACTTTAATGGGTAGGTCAGCTGGTGATTCCTCATTCTCTTCCTCATCTGGGGGGAGGGCATGGAAAGAGTGAGTTCCATATGCTCAGTAAGGAAAACAATATTTAAATAACATCGTAAGGTTTTAAAGGTGAATTATTCTAACATAAATACTTACCATTTGGTTACTTCGTAGACTTATCTTACCTTATGAAAATAATTTATTTATTAGAAAAAAATCACGTTAATATAATCAAGACAAACACACCGCATATCAAATAATAGAAAAAATTAAAAAAATCATGAAATACTTAGATTTTCGTGTCATGCTTCGCGAAGTCGTTACGACTTTCATCTCTGAAGGCAGATACAGATTTTTGACTACCCATGTGGAATGACCAAATCAGATACAGATAAGGACAATATGTTCAGACATATTTCTGGCTTCAGATTGTACAACCGTGGTCAGTACGATCTATGACCACGGTTGTACCCACCATAGTAGTCCTATAAAATATTTTATGGTCATGACTGTACTTAGCCAAAGGTGACCTCTATTAGATATTCACGTCACCACTCTCGTTAGAGGGTACACCATCATCCATAGGGAGCGGTCCTCTTACATCTTTTCAGACCAGATGGGGGAGAGGGAAAAACAAATACCTTGGATGGGAATAGGGGAACAGATACCCCTTAGACATAAAAAGTCTAATGAGACACTTGATGCATTATATATGTAAATACAGATACATACTTTGGACTAGTCATGCTGAATTCCACTTTTTTTTTCTTTTTTTTATTTTTCAGATGCCCTTACTGGTTTCATATTATTATATTTATATGCAAATCATCAAGTGTCTACCACTCACATAGCATGCTTAAAATCAAGAATAATTCAACTTATTAAGCCTACAAAACACAAAGTACGCAAAATTTACAAAATCATAGAATTATTAATTTAATATTTTTTTTGTCTAAAAATACCCCTTAAGACATTTAAAAAAATACTAAATTTCTTATCGAAATTTTAATAATTTCTTCTACACCATTCTTCTTTTCTTCCTCTCTTTCTCTCTCCAGATCACTTTCTCTCTCTCTCTTTTTCTAATTCTTGAAAGATGGAAGAATGGAAGTGTGGAGAAAATGGGAAGGAAGGGCTCCTATTTATAGAAATTAGAGACCGTTGGATTTGTGCGAAGTGGAAAAATCCGATGAAGAGAGAGAGAAAAAAAGATGCTCGACATGAAAAATGGAGGAGAAGAGCTCCTCGACTGACCGCGGCACCAGGAGCAGCGACACACCACCCAAGATGGGCGAAGGCACACTGCCCAAGGTGACAATGGCCTCACCCGCCCGGCGCGCTGCAGGGGTAGCCTGCGGGTGCATGGGCTACCCTACCGCGCGCGCAAGGACTCGGTGCACTGGGTGCCGCACATGCAAAGGCCTATCCATGGAGGCCTACTGCGCAGATGGCATGCGCACAGTGGGCGACGCCTGTCCACGTGCGTAGTGACGTACGGATGGGCTACCTGCTCGTGACAAGATGCGCACAAGATTGACCCCGCGTTGCGCGTGCGGATGGGACATACGCACTGTGCGTACATCCTGCACCCAATGTGAGCGCGCGTATGCTCGCCCAGCGTACGGGCGCCCGCGCAATTAGCCTTTTTTCGCAGGATTTTTTCGCGAGATTTTTCTCCCTATTTTTTTTTTCTGTTTTCCCCAAAGATCATTTATTTACTTTTTTTTTAAAATAACGATTAAATAATCAAATCAAAATAAAATTAGATAAAATAAAATAAAATAAAATAAAAATTAGTAAAATTTACGAATCACGAAAATAAATTACGAAATAGAATAAATAAGTTCAATGTGGCTGTAAGGCCTAAATAAATAGAGTTTTCCAAATACAAATTAAGTATAGTTGTGAGCGGGGCGTTACAAAAACTACGTACCTCAGCTATGTTAGTGGGTGGGTTCCAATTGATCACTGTTTCAACCTTGGCCGGATCTACAGAAACTCCTTCACTCGAAATCACATGACCAAGAATGGAGACTTGATCCAACCAAAAGGAGTATTTATTGAGTTTAGCAAATAGCTAATTCTGATGAAGTGTACCAAATACTTTAGATAGGTGGACTACATGATCCTATGGGCTCTTAGAGTACACTAAGATGGCATCAATGAATACGATGAAATATTGATCCAATGCATGCTGAAAAACCCTTCCATGAAAGTAGTAGGGGCATTAGTTAACCTGAATGACATAACTTTGAACTTGTATAGGTTGTATTGACACCGAAAAGTGATCTTTAGAATATCTTCTTATTTGACTCTTAATTGGTAGTACCCCGATCTGAGGTCGATCTTGGAGAAGACCGTGACTCCTTGCAATTGGTTGAAAAGATCGTCAATACGAGGTAGAGGATACTTGCTCTTTATTGTTACCCAGTTGAGTTCTCGGTAGTCTATGCATAGTATAAGGGAGCCATCCATCTTCTTCATAAATAATACCAGAGCACCCTAAGGGAAGTGACTAGGGCGGATAAATTTCTTACTAATGAGTTCAAAAAGCTAGTTTTCCAGTTCTACGAGTTCAGTACGACTCATGCGATAGACAACTTTTGAGATTGGTTGAGTTTCAGGAAGTATGTCGATAAAAAACTCTATCTCCCACAGTGGAGATAGACCAAGTAGTTCTTTCAGAAAGATTTCTAGAAAGTTACAAATAGTAGGAATAGAATACACAGTAGGATCAACATCCATATTCCTATTTATTCAATTGTTAAAGAATTAATAAAAGTAGATTTTTATTTCATTTTCAAAGATCTTATAACTTTACTTTCACAATTAATAATTGCCCTATATTTCTCTAACCAATCCATTCCTAAAATAATGTCGAACCCTAAGAAATCTAAGAGTATTAGATCTATAAATATTTCTATTTTCGAAGCTTTATCTTGTCATTTTTATATACATAGTGGGTTTCTAGTAATCTCTCAGAGGGAGTTTCTACAGCTAATATTTTTCCTAAAAGTTTAGGCCTAATATCTAATTTCCAAGCAAATGCGCAAGAGATAAAAGAGTGGGTACCACCTGTATCGATTAAAGCTCTGATAGTAGTATCATGGATAGAAAACATACCCTAGATAAGGACTGGAGTGGGGAGGGCATCGTGTTGATCAAGGTGATATACACGACCCTAGGTTATGGGTCTAGCCATGTCCTTTGGCCACTGAGGTAGTCCTTTATAAGGTGCTAAGTGCTTCCGCACTAATAGCAGACATGATTAATACGTCGACAGGGTAGATCACCATGCAAGTAACCACAATGTTGACATGGTTGAGAAGGTCAGGCAGGTTGTCCAGTAGGTGAGGTAGAGTAAAGGGAGGGGCAACTCGGGTTCGTTTATCAGGGTGGCTACTTACTGGGTCGGGCAATTTGCTTCTGGGTTGTTGAGGTTGGTGTTGTTGCTGTTGGGTACGAACTCGCGTAATGTATTGGTGCTTGGCCGAGATAAGGTCTTCGGGTAGCTGGGCATGTTCTAGTATCTTAGCATATGAGCTGGGTCTCAATATTACAACCTGATCGTAGATATTGGCACGAAAGTCTTTCAGAAACCTCCTAACTTTACAACTTTCGAGAGTGACCATTAGAGGAGCAAACCTAGACAGTTGGACAAATCGGGCTACATATTAGGCAAATGTCAGATTTTTTTAGTGGGGGTCCTGAAATTGCTCCTCCTTCTTCTCTCAAACATAGGCTGGAAAAATGTTATCAAAGAACGCGTACATGAAAACTTTTCAAGTAGTAGGGATAGGTAGGACTTCCTTCTTTAATTGTCGCTAGTGTTATGCTTCACCAGTTAGCATAAAGGCTATTAAGGGGACTTTTTATTCTTCGATTAGGTCTAGGACAGAGAAACGTTTCTCTATTTGTAGCATATAGGCTTCAGCTACTAAAGGTCCATGGCCACTTTCGAAGTGTGGCGGGTTAAGCTTCTTAAACTCTGCTATGTTGTGAGAGATAACCTTTCGACTGGTTGGTATTCTAGGGCAAGATATTGGCAAGGGTTGGCTTGGTTCTATCCTATGGCTGTGGTCAATCCTTGGATACCTTGGAAGGGTTCAGTAAACTCAGCCCTAGTTGGATGATCCTGGGCCTCGGGTCTTTTAGTATGTTCTACAAAAGGTCTCCCTCGCATTTTTCCAATAAAAGAAAAGGAAGACATGAGTTGATGGTCTAGTTTTGGAAAAGATGACCTATTTTCCTAGATATCCTAAGGGATTTTCTACCTATAGCCTCAGTTGTAAGAGATTTAGTCCGCACAATTGCTTTGATACCATCTGTGACATCCCAAATGCTAATTAAGGCATAAAGGTGCTAGATACAGAAAAAAAATACAAGTGCATACTAGATAATTGTATGTAGTGGAGCAAATTATTACAAATCCCTTATCAAAATATATATGAGTTCCAATTACACATATATAACTGAGGCAAGAAGTGGCAACAAAATACAAAATATCAAAATACAAAAATGGCCACTTCTTTCACTATGTGAATGGACTCATCAGAGTGTGGGACAAGTCATGCATTCAAGGTTTATGGATCTATGGGATCCTCATAGACTTTGAGGGTTAGGTCAGCGATCGGTTCCTCACTATCTTCCTCATCTAGGGTGCATAGAAAGGGGTGAGGTCCATATGCTCAATAAGAAAAATAATATTTAAATGACATCGTAAGATTTTAAAAGTAAATAATTTTGTTATCAACACTTATTATCAGGGGTCATGTCAAGGTCCTTAATTTATGAAAATAATTTATTTATTAAAGAAAACATCATATCTATTATGTCATAGTTATAACAATCAAATCAATCATGCTGATAATAGAGAAAATTAAATAAATCATGAAATGCTCATATTTTCATGTCATACTTCGCGAAGTCGTTCTAATTCCATTTACTGAGGGTATATACAAATTTTTGACTACCAATGTGGAATGATCAGATCAGATATATATCGGCAATTTGCTCACGACACATTTCTGCCTTGTCAAACCATGACATGATTTATGGCCACAGTTGTGCCAACCACAGTGGTCCTATCAGATAGTTTATAGTCACGGTAGTACTTAGGCAAAGGTGACCCCTAATAGATAATTTGTATCACCACCCTCGTTAGAGGGTACACCGTCATTCACATGGACCTCTCACGTCTTTCCAGACCAGATGGGAGAGGGAAAAATATAAACTTCTTAGAGATAAAAAGTCTAACGAAACACTTGATGCATTATGCACATCAATATAGATACATATTTTTCATACCATTTCATGCTTAATTTCTTTTTCATATTTCAAAAATTTATCACGAGAATAATGTCATTTAAATCACATGCAAATCACCAAGTACCTATATGATCATATAACATGTTTATCAAGTAAAATTTACTTTATTTGAATAATTAAACAAAATCATGCAAATCATAAATTTCAAGCTTTGTAATTTTAACTCTAGAAATGCTCCTTAAGATGTTTAAAAGAAATACTAAATTCCTTACCAAAATCTCAAAGTTTTCCTAAACCTTTCTTTTTCTTCTCCTCTCATTCTCTCTCTAGATCACTCTCTCTTTCTCTCTAAGCTCTTGGAGGATGGAAGAACAAAATGGAAATGTTGAGGAAAATAGAAGAGAGGGATCCTTATTTATAAAAAAAGGGGACCGTTAGATTTGTGCGAAGTGACAAAATTTGCTGAGAAGAAAGAAAGTTGAATGGGAAAAGAGTGATGTAACATGACACAATGGCAATTTGAAAAATGGAGAAAGAATCTCCCAACTGATGGTGGCACACTGCCCAACTGGTGGTGCACACCACTTAAGGCGACATATGATGCCCAAGGGGTGGTGGCATACTGCTTGAGTCAGAAACATGCCTCCCCAAGTCGGTCGTGCACTGCAGGCCTAGCTTGCGCGTGCGAAAGTCTAGCCTACAAGCGCGCAGGGCGTATAACGTGTAGGGCACTGTGCACAGGGTGCTGTATACAGGCCTACCGTGCAAGCCTACTACGCGGACGGTGTATACACAAGACGCACAATGCCACACCAGTTTGCAAATGATTGGATGCGCGCGCAGACCGCCCTCGAGCCTCGTACAGATGGGACGCGTGCACAACATGCATGTCCAGTGTTGGCTACGCACATGCACACGCACGTAGGTTAGCCGGCATGCAAGCAGGGCCTATAATGCGTAGGGCACTGTGCGCAGGGCGTTGTACAGGCTTACTGCGCAGGATTACTGCACGGACAACATGTACATAAAGCGCACGACACCATGCAGTCTGTGAGTGATTGGACACGCGTGTAGACCTGCCTCATACCTTGTGCAGATGGGACGCGCGCACAGTGCACTCGTCCAGTGTTGGCCGCGCGTACGTACACACACGCAGGCTAGCCTACATACGCGCAAAGTCTATAGAGCAAAGGGCATTGTGCGTAGGGCGCTGTGCACAGGGCGTTGTCTGCAGGCCTACCACGCAGGCTTATTTCACAGAAGACATTTACAAAAAGTGCACAACGCCATGCCATCTGCGAGTGATTGGACGCGTGCGCAGACTGGCCTCGTGCCTCGAGCAGATGGGATGTGCACACAGTGTGCCCGTCCAGTGTTGGCCATGCGCACGCACATGCTCGCAGGCTAGCCTGCACGTGCACAGGGCCTATATTGCATAGGGCACTGTGCGCAGGGCGCTATGCGCAGGCCTATCGTGCAGGCCTACTGCGCAGACGACATGTAGACATGGCGCACGATGCCACGTTAGTCTACGAGTGATTAGACGCGCACGCAGACCAAACTTGTGCCTCATGCAGATGGGACGTGCACACTGTTTCCGCGTCTAGTGTTGGCCGCGTGCACACACTCGCACGCAGCGTGCGATGCCCGCACAGGCGAGTTTTTCTCGCGTGCATTTTCTAACGAGATTCCACCATTTTTCTGTCTTTTCTCGTAATAATTTATTTTTATGAAAAAAATAGATTAATAAAATAAATTGACAAAAAATAACAAAAATCATAAAATATAATTTTCAGAATAAAATTAAAAATACGAATTAAATTTATGAAATACAATATAAAATTAAGAGATAATTTAAGGAGTTCAAGTGGCCTTAAGGCTTGAATGAATAAAAGTTTCCCAATTACAAATTAAGCGCGAAGGTTAGCAGGTTGTTACAGTACGCAATACCAAAATTATAACAACCTAGAATTAAACCCATCCCTCTAATTGAATCTACATTCCTAAAAAGAATGCAAAAACAAAGAGTAGAAAAAATAAACAAGAAAAGAAAAAAACATCATAGACTTACTGATAAGTTGATCCCTGCTCCTTGGCTCAACAAGACTTTTGAAGACTCTTACTTCCCCAAAAACTTGAAAAAGTTAATTTTAGCAAAAATACTAAAAAGAAGAAAAGCTAAAGCTTTCAAAAAATTCTCTCAAATTGATTGTCAAATGTATTGTGTTTATATCCTAAGGGCAAAGGTCTGTTTATAGCCTTTCACGGGCATTCTAGGTGAGTACAAACTTTTGAGATAATTTAATAAAATAATACCTTACATAAAATTTTATCTAAATATAGGATAATTACGTAATAAAATAATCACTCTCTCCCAAATAAATTAATTAAATAATTCTAAGAGATAAAATTACACTAACATAATAAATAAAATATACTAACATTTATCCCATGTGAATTCTATGTAAAACAAATGTGGAAATTAATTTAGGCATGTGAGATTTTAATTTAAAACATGAGTAATTTAAAAAATGGGTCCCAAAGCTTTTAAAATTTAAAATAATAAAATAAAAAAATAAATATTAAATAATTAAAAGAGAAAAAGAACCAGCTGGGTTTAGGTCACCCAGATGGGCCGGGTCGACCGGTCCATGTGAGCTGCACAGGAAAAGGCCAGCGGAAGTCATGGGCTGGTGGGCTTTGCTCGATTAGGTAGTTCACAGGGTTGTCCGCACGGGGTGTGCGCATTCGGCCCCTTGGGCTTGCGTGCGCCCAGGCACTCCCAGATGCTCGTGCGTGCAGTCCTTGCAGTCACGCGTGCGTGTTCGTGGGCCATGCGAGCTAGATCGCTTATTTGGTGCATGTGTGGGCCTCTTCCTCAGACGTGGGCATTCCTTTATTTCTTTAAGCCCATTAATATTACTTGGGCATTAAGCCTTTTGGCTTGGACAAGCTTGACGTATCTCTTTGAATAATCCCAATTAGTAAAGTGTTTAAGGATGAAATTACTCTCATGTTCTGAGGGTTCCTCTTTGATGCAAGGTTGCATCTTTGGAACTAATTCTAGGCTGTCTAGGATCACATCATCCCCCTCTTCTTCAAAATGATTTGTCCTCGAATATAAGCCTTTATCATAAGGGAAAAGATTAGTGATTACAGTAGGAAACACGTCATACCTCCCTAGCATGTTTGCTTTGTTGTTGATGCATATCATGACTTGATTCACAATTCCTCTGCAATCTAGATCAAATCTTTGTAGCCCACTTGCCATGGTAATTATCTGTAAGAGGAAATAAGGACGACTATGCAAAGAGCAGTTAAGGTCAAAATGAATCTTCTTGTTGGTAAGTACAATCGAACTTCTCTTTTCACAAGAGATATTCCTTAATATTTTGTCCCTATCATCAGGATAGTTTCTTGTATTCTCTCTTTATTTTTCTCATAATGGACCATCTTTAGTTTTCTGCTAGATAGTCTTTATTCTCAATGGGCCACTAACTTTCTCTTTTCTACCATTCTTGAGTATTCATTAAAAGACCGTTTAATTTTGACCAGATCTTCATGTACCTCTTTTAGTGATAAAGGTATAAAAACATGATTCAAACCGTTCTCTCACAATGAATATTGATTGGTGCGGCCGTAATATTATACCTGTCTATCAAATTGCGAAGGTCTCTCAAGTATCATATGACTGGCATTCATAGGTACGATATCACAACATACCTTGTCGTGATATTTTCGATGAAGAATGGTACTATGACTTACTCGGTCACTTGGGTTTCAGCACAGTCATTCAACCACCATAGCCAGTAGGGAGCGCAATGTTTGATGCATGTTAACCCTACTCTTTTCATGAATAGAGTGCTTGCCACATTAGAACAACTACCACTGTCAATGGTCATTCCATATACCTTATCATTGACACAACATCGTGGGTGGAAAATGTTCTTCCTCAACTCATTGTCTTTACTCCTAACTTACAAATTGAGAGCTTTTCGATCAACAAGGACATTACTCCTACGTGGAGCATCTTCGATGGATTGAGACATAATATAGTACCTATAAGAAAGATTAGTGAAAATAATACATTCTCTCCCTCACTTTCCCTCGTGTTTACCTTGCAATCCCTCAATTGACAACTTCATCTATCGAACTAAACATTTGGAATCAAAATCACTTGAATTGGGTTGGTGCATTAGTCCTTACGACACAACAAGGAACCCTAAAGGATTCTGATTTCTACTGAAGCTTAGAAACAAGCACCCAGAAAAAGGAACAGTGTGCCTCTTGTGCATTAAGCAACTAGTAACAATTAGTCGCTTTATTATGTAACAGAATAAATGTAAAATAAAGAAAATAAAAAGGTAGATCACAAAGAATGACAATTTGGACTGATGCATAGCGATCCGATCAATCCCGATGGATATAACCAAAAAGTTTGTTTACTTATACTACCCCCAATTTATTGGCTACGCTCTACAACCAATCAAATTTCTTCATGCAACGTTGAAGCAGATTATAAAAATACAATTTAAAAATTAAATGTAGATAGTGAGTACGATGAAAACAAAAGTTTTTGCTCACACCAGTTAGGCAAAGTACTTTGCCTTCGATTTCTCAAAGGATTTTCAGTCACCAATTAGACAACTATTATGCTTTTATGATGCAAAATACAAACAATGTGCCAATTGCCTTATGGGGTGCAATTGGGGTATTGTTGGTATTTTTTGAATAATAATACGAACTACTTGAATTGAACAGATAGATATGAATTCAGGCAGGATGTAATATCAAATAAATTTGAATGCTAATTTAAGAACAAAATGGTGAAAGCAAATAAAGATAGATTTTATTTTTTAGGAGCCTAAGCTTTGATACTAGATGACGTAGGAGGGTATGGGGATGATCGAATCAACTCCTAAAACCTACTCAATGTACGCAATACCGAAACTATAGCCACCTAGAATTAAACCCCTCACTCTAATTAAATCTACAATCCTAAAAGGAACGTAAAAACAAAGACTAGAAAAAATAAATAAGGAAAGGAAAAACATCACGGAGTTACCGATAAGTTGATTCCACTCCTTGGCTCAACAAGACTTCTGAAGACTCTTACTTTCTGAAGAACTTGAAGAAGCTAATTTTAGCAAAAATGATAATAAGAAGAAAATTCGAAACTTTTAAGAATTATCTCAAATTGATTGTCAAATGTGTTGTGTTTACATCCTAAGGGCAAATGTCTATTTATAGCATTTTTTGGGTAATCTAGATGAGTACAAAGTCTTGAAATAATTTAATAAATAATACCCTAGATAAAATTCTATCTAAATATATGATAATTACATATTAAAATAATTATTCTATCTCAAATAAATTAATTAAATAATCCTAAGGGATAGAATTATAATAACATAATAAATAAAATATACTAACATTTATCCCATGTGAATTCCATATAAAACACATGTGGAAATTAATTTAGGCATGTGGGATTTTAATTTAAAATGTGGGTAATTTAAAAAGTGGATCCCAAAGCCTTTTAAATTTTAAAATAATAAAATAAATAAATAAATATTAAATAATTAAAAAGGGAAAAGGGTCGGCTGGGTTTCGATCGCCTGGATGGGCTAGGTTGGCCGGTCTGCATGGATTACAAGGCCTGCAGGAGTTGCTAACCAGTGGGTTTGGCCTAGTTGGGCCGTTTGCAAGCCCGATCCGCACAAGGTGCACACATTCAGCCCCTTGGGCTTGCGTGCACTTCGTTGGTTTCACGCGAGCCTAGAGAGCCGCGTGCGCGGGCGTTCCCAGGCGCTCGTGCATGCAGTCCGTGTAGGCACGCGTGCATGTTTGTGGGTCGTGTAGGCTGGGTCACCTGTTCGGCGCGAGTGTGGGCATCCTACTCAAGTGTGGACTTTCTTACAATTCTTCAAGCCCATTAATCTTACTTGGGCCTTAAGCCTTCTAACTTGAACAAATTTGGTCCATCTCTTTGAAAAATCCCAATTAAGAAAGTGTTCAGGGATGAAATTACTCTCCTATTCTAGGCATTCCTCATTGATGCAAAGTTGCATTTTTGGAACTAATTCTAAACTATCTAAGCTCACATCAGAATTTCACAAATAGTATCAGACCATAATTATGATAATGTTCCTTACAATAGGTCTAAAGTATAGATTTAGAAAAATTAAGAAATTCTTAGAATTAGAAATAATCTTTTTCAACCTAGCCAACAAATTTTGTCTCTAAACCTTTATGTCCCTTTTGTAGGCAAAATGATTCAATGAGGACCTTCCATAGAATAACCCGAGGCCTTGGATGCTTTAACCTGGGTTGAGTTTACAAAATTATTTCAAGCCATTTAGGATCTGACCGTCGCTATGGGTCACAACCGTGCCCATAATGCCGATCAACCACCTCTAGTAAATGACCATCATCCAGTTGACTAAACTATCTCCCAAAACATCTCAGAATTTATGAGACTAAACCCTCCTCACTTCAATTGTGGCTCTGACCCCACGGCAGCAGAAGCATCGATCATGTAGATCGAGAAGTTTTTCTTTGTCTTAAAACTCACTGAAGGGCAGAAGGTTCCCTTGGAAGCCTTTATGTTCACTGGAGAGGTCAAACATTGGTGGAATCTCAAGAAGGATGCCTGCCTTGCTTACTCCAACTATTTGGGACTGGTAACACCCCGAAACCTTTGCACTTAAACGTGGTGTTAAAACTCTATTATTTTTTGCCTCATTGTCGTTTAATTCCTGTTTGTATTTAGAATTATCGATATTTTGCTTTAAAGTAATTTTTATTATCCTTATGTTATTTTATTTTATTTTCAAGTTTTTTTCATTTAAAAACATTTCTGAAGAAAAAAAGGAGAGAAATGAGAAAATAAATTAGAAAAAAGGGAAACAAGAAAAAAATACCCTAGACCCACGGGAAAACAACCTGTATGCCCGCAGCTCGCTTGCCCGTGCACCTGTGCTCGCGCACACGAGGACATTGTGCTCGCTTACGTGCATGCAGCTTACCTGCGATCACGTCGCGCAGACCATGCGTGTGTTAGTGCCTAGATATGGCCTTATACGCACTTACCAGCCCGTCAATGCCTGCGTTCAACTCTATGCGCGCCTTGTGCCCACCTGCTTACACTGTCAGCATGCAGACACCCATGCAATACGGACTTGTCCCATATCCCGGCAACCGTCTTCCAATCACCCACCACATGTCCCCTACGGATGGTTACCACGTGGTTAACATCCAGAATACATTCCAAGATTATTTAAAATGCCTTTTTTTCTCCTCCCAAAAGATAAATCAAACTAAGTTTTCGGTAAAAGATTCTTTTTGTATTTTCTCTTACATTTCTAAGTGACTTTTTCTAGATAAGCTATATTAGAATGTTGAATGATTTTGATACGTGAATTTTTTAGGGTGGTTGATTATTAATTTATTGAATATGAAAATGTGGGATGTTATGCAAGATAGAGACAAAACATGATGATCTAAAATGCGTGTGGGTTTGACCCTTTCCCTTACCTTCAGTAATAGTGAAGAGGGTCACTCTAAAGGGCCTTTTCTTCTCCTCCCAAAAGAAAAATCAAACTAAGTTTTCGGTAAAAGATTTTTTTGTATTTTCTCTTACATTTCTAAGTGAGTTTTTCTAGATAAGCTATATTGGAATGTTAAATGATTTTGATGGATGAATTTCTATGGTGGTTGATTATTAATTTATTGAATATGAAAATGTGGGATGATATGCAAGATGGAGACAAAACATGATGATCTAAAATGCATGTGGGTTTGACCTTTTCCCTTACCTTCACTAATGGTGAAGAGGGTCACTCTAAAAAGCCTTTTCTTCTCCTCCCAAAAGAAAAATCAAACTAAGTTTTCGGTAAAAGATTCTTTTTGTATTTTCTCTTACATTTCTAAGTGAGTTTTCTAGATAAGCTATATTTGAATGTTGAATGATTTTGATACATGAATTTTTATGGTGGTTTAATATTAATTTATTGAATATGAAAAAGTGGGATGTTATGAAAGATAGAGATAAAACATGATGATCTAAAATGCATGTGGGTTTGACCCTTTCCCTTACCTTCAGTAATGGTGAAGAGGGTCACTCTAAAGGGCCATTTCTTCTCCTCCCAAAAGAAAAATCAAACTAAGCTTTCGGTAAAAGATTCTTTTTGTATTTTCTCTTACATTTCTAAGTGAGTTTTTCTAGATAAGCTATATGGGAATGTTGAATGATTTTGGTACATGAATTTCTATGGTGGTTGATTATAAATTTATTGAATATGAAAATATGGGATGTTATGAAAGATGGAGACAAAACATGATGATCTAAAATGCATGTGGGTTTGACCCTTTCCCTTACCTTCAGTAATGGTGAAGAGGGTCACTCTAAAGGGCCTTTTCTTCTCCTACCAAAAAATAAACCAAACTAAGTTTTCAGTAAAAGATTCTTTTTGTATTTTCTCTTACATTTCTAAGTGAGTTTTTCTAGATAAGCTATATTTGAATGTTGAATGATTTTGATACATGAATTTCTATGGTGGTTGATTATTAATTTATTGAATACAAAAATGTGGGATGTTAGGCAAGATGGAGATAAAACATGATGATCGAAAATGCATGTGGGTTTGACCCATTCCCTTACCTTCAGTAATGGTGAAGAGGGTCACTCTAAAGGGCCTTTTCTTCTCCTCTCAAAAGATAAATCAAACTAAGTTTTTGGTAAAAGATTCTTTTTGTATTTTCTCTTACATTTCTAAGAGAGTTTTTCTAGATAAGCTATATGGGAATGTTTAAAGATTTTGATACATGAATTTCTATGGTTGTTGATTATTAATTTATTGAATATGAAAATGTGGGATGTTATGCAAGATGGAGACAAAACATGATGATCTAAAATGCATGTGGGTTTGACCCTTTCCCTTACCTTCAGTAATGGTGAAGAGGATCACTCTAAAGGGCTTTTTCTTCTCCTCCCAAAAGATAAATCAAATTAAGTTTTTGGTAAAAGATTATTTTTGTATTTTCTCTTACATTTCTTAGTGAGTTATTCTAGATAAGCTATATTGGAATGTTGAATGATTTTGGTACATGAATTTCTATGGTGGTTGATTATTAATTTATTGAATATGAAAATGTGGGATGTTATGCAAGATGGAGACAAAACATGATGATCTAAAATGCAAGTGGGTCTGACCCTTTCCCTTACCTTTAGTAATGGTGAAGAGGGTAACTCTAAAAAGCCTTTTCTTCTCCTCCCAAAAGATAAATCAAACTAAGTTTTTGGTAAAAGATTCTTTTTGTATTTTCTCTTACATTTCTAAGTGAGTTTTTCTAGATAAATTATATTGGAATGTTGAATGATTTTGATACATGAATTTCTACGGTGGTTGATTATTAATTTATTGAAAACGAAAATGTGAGATGTTATGCAAGATGGAGACAAAACATGATGATCTATAATGCATGTGGGTTTGACCCTTTCCCTTACCTTCAGTAATGGTGAAGAGGGTCACTCTAAATGGCCTTTTCTTCTCCTCCCAAAAGAAAAATCAAACTAAGTTTTCGAAAAATGATTCTTTTTGTATTTTCTCTTACATTTCTAATAGAGTTTTTCTAGATAAGCTATATTGGAATGTTGAATGATTTTCGTACATGAATTTCTATGGTTGTTGATTATTAATTTATTGAATATGAAAATGTGGGATGTTATGCAAGATGGAGACAAAACATGATGATCTAAAATGCATGTGGGTTTGACCCTTTCCCTTACCTTCAGTAATGGTGAAGAGGGTCACTCTAAAGGGCCTTTCCTTCTCCTCTCAAAAGAAAAATCAAACTAAGTTTTTGGTAAAAGATTCTTTTTGTATTTTCTCTTACATTTCTAAGTGAGTTTTTCTAGATAAGCTATATTGGAATGTTGAATGATTTTGGTACATGAATTTCTATGGTGGTTGATTATTAATTTATTGAATATGAAAATGTGAGATGTTATGCAAGATGGAGACAAAACATGATGATCTAAAATGCAAGTGGGTCTGACCCTTTCCCTTACCTTTAGTAACGGTGAAGAGGGTAACTCTAAAAAGCCTTTTCTTCTCCTCCCAAAAGATAAATCAAACTAAGTTTTTGGTAAAAGATTCTTTTTGTATTTTCTCTTACATTTCTAAGTGAGTTTTTCTAGATAAACTATATTGGAATGTTGAATGATTTTGATACATGAATTTCTGTGGTTGATTATTAATTTATTGAAAACAAAAATGTGAGATGTTATGCAAGATAGAGACAAAACATGATGATCTAAAATGTATGTGGGTTTGACCCTTTCCCTTACCTTCAGTAATGGTGAAGAGGGTCACTCTAAATGGCCTTTTCATCTCCTCCCAAAAGAAAAATCAAACTAAGTTTTCGAAAAATGATTCTTTTTTTATTTTGTCTTACATTTCTAAGAGAGTTTTTCTAGATAAGCAATATTGGATTGTTGAATGATTTTGATACATGAATTTCTATGGTGGTTGATTATTAATTTATTGAATATGAAAATGTGGGATGTTATGCAAGATGGAGACAAAACATGATGACCTAAAATGCATGTGGGTTTGACCCTTTCCCTTACCTTCAGTAATGGTGAAGAGGGTCAATCTAAACGGCCTTTTGTTCTCCTCCCAAAAGATAAATCAAACTAAGTTTTCAATAAAAGATTCTTTTTGTATTTTCTCTTACATTTCTAAGTGAATTTTTCTAGATAAGCTATATGGGAATGTTGAATGATTTTGATACATGAATCTCTATGGTGGTTGATTATTAATTTATTGAATACGAAAATGTGGGTTTTTATGCAAGATGGAGACAAAACATGATGATCTAAAATGCATGTGGGTTTGACCCTTTCCCTTACCTTCAGTAATGGTGAAGAGGGTCATTGTAAAGGGCCTTTTCTTCTCCTCCCAAAAGAAAAATCAAACTAAGTTTTTAGTAAAAGAATATTTTTGTATTTTCTCTTACATTTCTTAGTGAGTTATTCTAGATAAGCTATATTGGAATGTTGAATGATTTTGGTACATGAATTTCTATGGTGGTTGATTATTAATTTATTGAATATGAAAATGTGGGATGTTATGCAAGATGGAGACAAAACATGATGATCTAAAATGCAAGTGGGTCTGACCCTTTCCCTTACCTTTAGTAATGGTGAAGAGGGTAACTCTAAAAAGCCTTTTCTTCTCCTCCCAAAAGATAAATCAAACTAAGTTTTTGGTAAAAGATTCTTTTTGTATTTTCTCTTACATTTCTAAGTGAGTTTTTCTAGATAAATTATATTGGAATGTTGAATGATTTTGATACATGAATTTCTACGGTGGTTGATTATTAATTTATTGAAAACGAAAATGTGAGATGTTATGCAAGATGAAGACAAAACATGATGATCTATAATGCATGTGGGTTTGACCCTTTCCCTTACCTTCAGTAATGGTGAAGAGGGTCACTCTAAATGGCCTTTTCTTCTCCTCCCAAAAGAAAAATCAAACTAAGTTTTCGAAAAATGATTCTTTTTGTATTTTCTCTTACATTTCTAATAGAGTTTTTCTAGATAAGCTATATTGGAATGTTGAATGATTTTCGTACATGAATTTCTATGGTTGTTGATTATTAATTTATTGAATATGAAAATGTGGGATGTTATGCAAGATGGAGACAAAACATGATGATCTAAAATGCATGTGGGTTTGACCCTTTCCCTTACCTTCAGTAATGGTGAAGAGGGTCATTGTAAAGGGCCTTTTCTTCTCCTCCCAAAAGAAAAATCAAACTAAGTTTTTAGTAAAAGATTATTTTTTTAGTTTCTCTTACATTTCTGAGTGAGTTTTTCTAGATAAGCTATATTGGAATGTTGAATGATTTTGGTACATGAATTTCTATGGTGGTTGATTAATAATTTATTGAATATGAAAATGTGGGATGTTATGCAAGATGGAGACAAAACATGATGACCTAAAATGCATGTGTGTTTGACCCTTTCCCTTACCTTCAGTAATGGTGAAGAGGGTCACTCTAAAGGGCCTTTTCTTCTCCTCCGAAAAGATAAATCAAACTAAGTTTTCGGTAAAATATTCTTTTTGTATTTTCTCTTACATTTCGAAGTGAGTTTTTCTAGATAAACTATATTGGAATGTTGAATGATTTTGATACATGAATTTCTATGGTGGTTGATTATTAATTTATTGAATATGAAAATGTGCGATGTTATGCAAGATGGAGACAAAACATGACGATCTAAAATGCATGTGGGTCTGACCCTTTCCCTTTCCTTGAATAACGGTGAAGAGGGTAACTCTAAAAAGCCTTTTCTTCTCCTCCCAAAAGATAAATCAAACTAAGTTTTCGGTAAAAGATTCTTTTTGTATTTTCTCTTACATTTCTAAGTGAGTTTTTCTAGATAAACTATATTTGAATTTTGAATGATTTTGATACATGAATTTCTATGGTGGTTGATTATTAATTTATTGAGTATGAAAATGTGGGATGTTATGCAAGATGGAGACAAGACATGATGATCTAAAATGCATGTGGGTTTGACCCTTTCCCTTACCTTCAGTAATGGTGAAGAGGGTCACTCTAAAGGGCCTTTTCTTCTCCTCCCAAAAGATAAATCAAACTAAGTTTTTGGTAAAAGATTCTTTTTGTATTTTCTCTTACATTTCTAAGTGAGTTTTTCTAGATAAGCTATATTGGAATGTTGAATGATTTTGGTACATGAATTTCTATGGTGGTTGATTATTAATTTATTGAATATGAAAATGTGAGATGTTATGCAAGATGGAGACAAAACATGATGATCTAAAATGCAAGTGGGTCTGACCCTTTCCCTTACCTTTAGTAACGGTGAAGAGGGTAACTCTAAAAAGCCTTTTCTTCTCCTCCCAAAAGATAAATCAAACTAAGTTTTTGGTAAAAGATTCTTTTTGTATTTTCTCTTACATTTCTAAGTGAGTTTTCTAGATAAACTATATTGGAATGTTGAATGATTTTGATACATGAATTTCTGTGGTTGATTATTAATTTATTGAAAACAAAAATGTGAGATGTTATGCAAGATGGAGACAAAACATGATGATCTAAAATGTATGTGGGTTTGACCCTTTCCCTTACCTTCAGTAATGGTGAAGAGGGTCACTCTAAATGGCCTTTTCATCTCCTCCCAAAAGAAAAATCAAACTAAGTTTTCGAAAAATGATTCTTTTTTTATTTTGTCTTACATTTCTAAGAGAGTTTTTCTAGATAAGCAATATTGGATTGTTGAATGATTTTGATACATGAATTTCTATGGTGGTTGATTATTAATTTATTGAATATGAAAATGTGGGATGTTATGCAAGATGGAGACAAAACATGATGACCTAAAATGCATGTGGGTTTGACCCTTTCCCTTACCTTCAGTAATGGTGAAGAGGGTCAATCTAAACGGCCTTTTGTTCTCCTCCCAAAAGATAAATCAAACTAAGTTTTCAATAAAAGATTCTTTTTGTATTTTCTCTTACATTTCTAAGTGAATTTTTCTAGATAAGCTATATGGGAATGTTGAATGATTTTGATACATGAATCTCTATGGTGGTTGATTATTAATTTATTGAATACGAAAATGTGGGTTTTTATGCAAGATGGAGACAAAACATGATGATCTAAAATGCATGTGGGTTTGACCCTTTCCCTTACCTTCAGTAATGGTGAAGAGGGTCATTGTAAAGGGCCTTTTCTTCTCCTCCCAAAAGAAAAATCAAACTAAGTTTTTAGTAAAAGATTATTTTTTTAGTTTCTCTTACATTTCTGAGTGAGTTTTTCTAGATAAGCTATATTGGAATGTTGAATGATTTTGGTACATGAATTTCTATGGTGGTTGATTAATAATTTATTGAATATGAAAATGTGGGATGTTATGCAAGATGGAGACAAAACATGATGACCTAAAATGCATGTGTGTTTGACCCTTTCCCTTACCTTCAGTAATGGTGAAGAGAGTCACTCTAAAGGGCCTTTTCTTCTCCTCCGAAAAGATAAATCAAACTAAGTTTTCGGTAAAATATTCTTTTTGTATTTTCTCTTACATTTCGAGGTGAGTTTTTCTAGATAAACTATATTGGAATGTTGAATGATTTTGATACATGAATTTCTATGGTGGTTGATTATTAATTTATTGAATATGAAAATGTGCGATGTTATGCAAGATGGAGACAAAACATGACGATCTAAAATGCATGTGGGTCTGACCCTTTCCCTTTCCTTGAATAACGGTGAAGAGGGTAACTCTAAAAAGCCTTTTCTTCTCCTCCCAAAAGATAAATCAAACTAAGTTTTCGGTAAAAGATTCTTTTTGTATTTTCTCTTACATTTCTAAGTGAGTTTTTCTAGATAAACTATATTGGAATTTTGAATGATTTTGATACATGAATTTCTATGGTGGTTGATTATTAATTTATTGAGTATGAAAATGTGGGATGTTATGCAAGATGGAGACAAGACATGATGATCTAAAATGCATGTGGGTTTGACCCTTTCCCTTACCTTCAGTAATGGTGAAGAGGGTCACTCTAAAGGGCCTTTTCTTCTCCTCCCAAAAGATAAATCAAACTAAGTTTTTGGTAAAAGATTCTTTTTGTATTTTCTCTTACATTTCTAAGTGAGTTTTTCTAGATAAGCTATATTGGAATGTTGAATGATTTTGGTAGATGAATTTCTATGGTGGTTGATTATTAATTTATTGAATATGAAAATGTGGGATGTTATGCAAGATGGAGACAAAACATGATGATCTAAAATGCATGTGGGTTTGACCCTTTCCCTTACCTTCAGTAATGGTGAAGAGGGTCACTCTAAAGGGCATTTTCTTCTCCTCCCAAAAGATAAATCAAACTAAGTTTTCGGTAAAATATTCTTTTTGTATTTTCTCTTACATTTCTAAGTGAGTTTTTCTAGATAAGCTATATTGGAATGTCGAATGATTTTGGTACATGAATTTCTATGGTGGTTGATTATTAATTTATTGAATATGAAAATGTGGGATGTTATGCAAGATAGAGACAAAACATGATGATCTAAAATGCATGTGGGTTTGACCCTTTCCCTTACCTTCAGTAATGGTGAAAAGGGTCACTGTAAAGGGCCTTTTATTCTCCTCCCAAAAGAAAAATCAAACTAAGTTTTCAGTAAAAGATTCTTTTTTTATTTTCTCTTACATTTCTGAGTGAGTTTTTCTAAATAAGCTATATTGGAATGTTGAATGATTTTGATACATGAATTTCTATGGTGGTTGATTATTAATTTATTGAATATGAAAATGTGGGATGTTATGCAAGATGGAGACAAAACATGATGAACTAAAATGCATGTGGGTTTGACCCTTTCCCTTACCTTCAGTAATGGTGAAGAGGGTCACTCTAAAGGGCCTTTTCTTCTCCTCCTAAAAGATAAATCAAACTAAGTTTTCGTTAAAATATTCTTTTTGTATTTTCTCTTACATTTCTAAGTGAGTTTTTCTAGATAAGCTATATTGGAATGTCGAATGATTTTGGCACATAAATTTCTATGGTGGTTAATTATTAATTTATTGAATATGAAAATGTGGGATGTTATGCAAGATAGAGACAAGACTTGATGATCTAAAATGCATGTGGGTTTGACCCTTTCCCTTACCTTCAGTAATGGTGAAGAGGGTCACTCTAAAGGGCTTTTTCTTCTCCTCCCAAAAGAAAAATCAAACTAAGTTTTCAGTAAAAGATTCTTTTTTTATTTTCTCTTACATTTCTGAGTGAGTTTTTCTAGATAACCTACATTGGAATGTTGAATGATTTTTATACATGAATTTCTATGGTGGTTGATTATTAATTTATTGAATATGAAAATGTGGGATGTTATGCAAGATGGATACAAAACATGATGATCTAAAATGCATGTGTGTTTGACCCTTTCCCTTACTTTCAATAATGGTGAAGAGGGTCACTCTAAAGGGCGTTTTGTTCTCCTCCCAAAAGTAAAATCTAACTAAGTTTTCGGTAAAAGATTCTTTTTGTATTTTCTCTTACATTTCTCAGTGAGTTTTTCTAGATAAGCTATATTGGAATGTTGATTGATTTTGGTACATGAATTTCTATGGTGGTTGATTATTAATTTATTGAATATGAAAATGTGGGATGCTATGCAAGATGGAGACAAAACATGATGATCTAAAATGCATGTGGGTTTGACCCTTTCCCTTACCTTCAGTAATGGTGAAGAGGGTCACTCTAAAGGGCCTTTTCTTCTCCTCCCAAAAAATAAACCAAACTAAGTTTTTGGTAAAAGATTCTTTTTGTATTTTCTCTTACATTTCTAAGTGAGTTTTTCTAGATAAGCTATATTGGAATGTTGAATGATTTTCGTACATGAATTTCTATGGTTGTTGATTATTAATTTATTGAATATGAAAATGTGGGATGTTATGCAAGATGGAGACAAAACATGATGATCTAAAATGCATGTGGGTTTGACCCTTTCCCTTACCTTCAGTAATGGTGAAGAGGGTCACTCTAAAGGGCCTTTCCTTCTCCTCTCAAAAGAAAAATCAATCTAAGTTTTTGGTAAAAGATTCTTTTTGTATTTTCTCTTACATTTCTAAGTGAGTTTTTCTAGATAAGCTATATTGGAATGTTGAATGATTTTGGTACATGAATTTCTATGGTGGTTGATTATTAATTTATTGAATATGAAAATGTGGGATGTTATGCAAGATGGAGACAAAACATGATGATCTAAAATGCAAGTGGGTCTGACCCTTTCCCTTACCTTTAGTAACGGTGAAGAGGGTAACTCTAAAAAGCCTTTTCTTCTCCTCCTAAAAGATAAATCAAACTAAGATATCGGTAAAAGATTCTTTTTGTATTTTCTCTTACATTTCTAAGTGAGTTTTTCTAGATAAACTATATTAGAATGTTGAATGATTTTGATACATGAATTTCGATTGTGGTTGATTATTAATCTATTGAAAACAAAAATGTGAGATATTATGCAAGATGGAGACAAAACATGATGATCTAAAATGCATGTGGGTTTGACCCTTTCCCTTACCTTCAGTATTGGTGAAGAGGGTCAGTCTAAAGGGCCTTTTCTTCTCCTCCCAAAAGAAAATTCAAACTAAGTTTTCGGAAAATGATTCTTTTTGTATTTTCTCTTACATTTCTATGTGAGTTTTTCTAGATAAGCTATATTGGAATGTTGAATGATTTATATACATGAATTTCTATGGTGGCTGATTATTAATTTATTGAATATGAAAATGTAGGATGTTATGCAAGATAGAGATAAAACATGATGATCTAAAATGCATGTGGGTTTGACCCTTTTCCTTACCTTCAAAAATGGTGAAGAGGGTCACTCTAAACGGCCTTTTCTTCTCCTCCCAAAAGACAAATCAAACTAAGTTTTCGATAAAAGATTCTTTTTGTATTTTCTCTTACATTTCTAAGTGAGTTTTTCTAGATAAGCTATATGGGAATGTTCAATGATTTTGATACATGAATTTCTATGGTGGTTGATTATTAATTTATTGAATATGAAAATGTGGGATGTTATGCAAGATGGAGACAAAACATGATGATCTAAAATGCATGTGGGTTTGACCCTTTCCCTTACCTTCAGTAATGGTGAAGAGGGTCACTCTAAAGGGCCTTTTCTTCTCCTCCCAAAAAATAAACCAAACTAAGTTTTTGGTAAAAGATTCTTTTTGTATTTTCTCTTACATTTCTAAGTGAGTTTTTCTAGATAAGCTATATTGGAATGTTGAATGATTTTCGTACATGAATTTCAATGGTTGTTGATTATTAATTTATTGAATATGAAAATGTGGGATGTTATGCAAGATGGAGACAAAACATGATGATCTAAAATGCAAGTGGGTTTGACCCTTTCCCTTACCTTCAGTAATGGTGAAGAGGGTCACTCTAAAGGGCCTTTCCTTCTCCTCTCAAAAGAAAAATCAAACTAAGTTTTTGGTAAAAGATTCTTTTTGTATTTTCTCTTACATTTCTAAGTGAGTTTTTCTAGATAAGCTATATTGGAATGTTGCATGATTTTGGTACATGAATTTCTATGGTGGTTGATTATTAATTTATTGAATATGAAAATGTGGGATGTTATGCAAGATGGAGACAAAACATGATGATCTAAAATGCAAGTGGGTCTGACCCTTTCCCTTACCTTTAGTAACGGTGAAGAGGGTAACTCTAAAAAGCCTTTTCTTCTCCTCCTAAAAGATAAATCAAACTAAGATATCGGTAAAAGATTCTTTTTGTATTTTCTCTTACATTTCTGAGTGAGTTTTTCTAGATAAACTATATTAGAATGTTGAATGATTTTGCTACATGAATTTCGATGGTGGTTGATTATTAATCTATTGAAAACGAAAATGTGAGATATTATGCAAGATGGAGACAAAACATGATGATCTAAAATGCATGTGGGTTTGACCCTTTCCCTTACCTTCAGTAATGGTGAAGAGGGTCAGTCTAAAGGGCCTTTTCTTCTCCTCCCAAAAGAAAATTCAAACTAAGTTTTCGGAAAATGATTCTTTTTGTATTTTCTCTTACATTTCTAAGTGAGTTTTTCTAGATAAGCTATATTGGAATGTTGAATGATTTATATACATGAATTTCTATGGTGGCTGATTATTAATTTATTGAATATGAAAATGTGGGATGTTATGCAAGATGGAGACAAAACATGATGATCTAAAATGCAAGTGGGTCTGACCCTTTCCCTTACCTTTAGTAACGGTGAAGAGGGTAACTCTAAAAAGCCTTTTCTTCTCCTCCTAAAAGATAAATCAAACTAAGATATCGGTAAAAGATTCTTTTTGTATTTTCTCTTACATTTCTAAGTGAGTTTTTCTAGATAAACTATATTAGAATGTTGAATGATTTTGATACATGAATTTCGATGGTGGTTGATTATTAATTTATTGAAAACGAAAATGTGAGATATTATGCAAGATGGAGACAAAACATGATGATCTAAAATGCATGTGGGTTTGACCCTTTCCCTTACGAAGAGTAATCGTGAAGAGGGTCAGTCTAAAGGGCCTTTTCTTCTCCTCCCAAAAGAAAATTCAAACTAAGTTTTCGGAAAATGATTCTTTTTGTATTTTCTCTTACATTTCTATGTGAGTTTTTCTAGATAAGCTATATTGGAATGTTGAATGATTTATATACATGAATTTCTATGGTGGTTGATTATTAATTTATTGAATATGAAAATGTAGGATGTTATGCAAGATAGAGATAAAACATGATGATCTAAAATGCATGTGGGTTTGACCCTTTTCCTTACCTTCAGTAATGGTGAAAAGGGTCACTCTAAACGGCCTTTTCTTCTCCTCCCAAAAGACAAATCAAACTAAGTTTTCGATAAAAGATTCTTTTTGTATTTTCTCTTACATTTCTAAGTGAGTTTTTCTAGATAAGCTATATGGGAATGTTCAATGATTTTGATACATGAATTTCTATGGTGGTTGATTATTAATTTATTGAATATGAAAATGTGGGTTGTTATGCAAGATGGTGACAAAACATGATGATGTAAAATGCATGTGGGTTTGACCCTTTCCCTTACCTTCAGTAATGGTGAAGAGGGTCACTCTAAAGGGCCGTTTCTTCTCCTCCCAAAAGAAAAATCAAACTAAGTTTTTGGTAAAAGATTCTTTTTGTATTTTCTCTTACATTTCTAAGTGAGTTTTTCTAGATAAGCTATATTGGAATGTTCAATGATTTTGATACATGAATTTCAATGGTTGTTGATTATTAATTTATTGAATATGAAAATGTGGGATGTTATGCAAGATGGGGACAAAATATGATGATCTAAAATGCATGTGGGTTTGACCCTTTCCCTTACCTTCAGTAATGGTGAAGAGGGTCACTCTAAAGGGCCTTTTCTTCTCCGCTCAAAAGAAAAATCAAACTAAGTTTTCGGTGAAATATTCTTTTTGTATTTTCTCTTGCATTTCTAAATGAGTTTTTCTATATAAGCTATATTGGAATGTTGAATGATTTTGGTACATGAATTTCTATGGTGGTTGATTATTAATTTATTGAATATGAAAATGTGGGATGTTATGCAAGATGGAGACAAAACATGATGATCTAAAATGCAAGTGGGTCTGACCCTTTCCCTTACCTTTAGTAACGGTGAAGAGGGTAACTCTAAAAAGCCTTTTCTTCTCCTCCAAAAAGATAAATCAAACTAAGTTTTCGGTAAAAGATTCTTTTTGTATTTTCTCTTACATTTTTAAGTGAGTTTTTCTAGATAAACTATATTGGAATGTTGAATGATTTTGATACATGAATTTCTATGGTTGTTGATTATTAATTTATTGAATATGAAAATGTGGGATGTTATTCAAGATGGAGACAAAACATGATGATCTAAAATGCATGTGGGTTTGACCCTTTCCCTTACCTTCAATAATGGTGAAGAGGGTCACTCTAAAGGGCCTTTTCTTCTCCTCCCAAAAGATAAATCAAACTAAGTTTTTGGTAAAAGATTCTTTTTGTATTTTCTCTTACATTTCTAAGTGAGTTTTTCTAGATAAGCTATATTGGAATGTTGAATGATTTTGGTACATGAATTTCTATTATGGTTGATTATTAATTTATTGAATGTGAAAATGTGGGATGTTATGCAAGATGGAGACAAAACATGATGATCTAAAATACATGTGGGTTTGACACTTTCCCTTACCTTTAGTAATGATGAAGAGGGTAATTCTAAAGGGCCTTAGCTCAAAAGGATGACCCAATGGTTAAGTTCGAGTAAATTGGGCCTTTGGTCAGATATGTTATTAGAGCCCCCATAGGATTCTAAATATGTGTTATGAATGAACACAAAATAAGAAGCGAAAAGAATAAAAAATTCATTATACTATTATCTCTAAGAGGTTTTTGTCTCGTTCTACTCTATATATGAAAATATTAGTGAACTTCTTCCTTTGCATGAGATCGGCATTCTTTCTGACGAGAATGAATTCGCAATGTGATATGTAAGGCCACAGTAGGTGAACTATGGCTGTGGTCATTAGATTATACCCAATATGGAAATGAAACTTATTTGTTCATTCACATTGGTAGTTAAGGATCCCCTCTACCCTTAGTAGATATATCTTGGAATGGCTTCGTGTGGAGGTTGGTAAAAGACGTAAATAAAACATAAACATGACTATGATAGTTGTTGATACTCTATTGTTATTTTGTATGATGGTTCTTCTATTTTATCATGATCACATTGTGCTCTTAGTTCAATTAGTTTTAATTTCAATGCCTGATTTGACTATCTTTCTTCTTTGTCTTTATTGTTTAGTATGTTAATAATATTCAAATAGTTTTCTTAAAGAAAGATAAAGATATTTTTTAAACATTTGAAATAAGCTCATCCTGCAACGGACTTCTGAGGTGAGTTATTTATTTGAGAAATGAGGTTTTAATTTAAAATTTAATCACATTTGTAAACCTTAGTTGTGTAGTTTAACTACTATTTTCCTTACTGAGTTATATGGAACTCACCCTAATCTATGCCCCTTTTAGATGATGGAAGTGATGATTCGCTTGCTGAGATGCCCATTCAAGCTTGTCTGGATCACTTCATGCATCTTTAGGATGAGTATGAGTGCTATATTTTATCTGCACTCTGATGAAACTTTTTATAATGATCGAAGTAACTCTTTTAACCTTTGTATTCGTATTTTGGTAGTCAAACTTCTTGGCTTCAGGTGTAAACATTAAACCTTGATTTTGTTGTAAGGGATTCTTTTTTCTGTTGCATAAATATTTTATTACTTGCACTCGTATCTGTTTCTGTTATAAAGCTCCCTTTTACCCCACCAAGTATATGGGATTCTCAGAAAATTTCTTACACCGAGGTCTATAGTTTAGACTTAAAAAAACCTTAGAGAGTTCTTAAAATTAGAAATAATCTTTTCTTTCTAATAATCAAACTTGTTGTCTCCCTTTTGTAGATATAATGACTCGAGGGAGACCGTCCGTAGAATGGCCCGAGGCCTAGGACACTCAAATCTTGGCCATATTTACAAAGTTATTCTGAGCTATTCAGGGTCTGACTACTACTGTATGTCATAATAGAGACCAACCACCCCCTATCGATGATTTTTATCCTGTAGATTGAACCATTTCCCATAACATTTCTGAATTTAGGAGATTGAACCCTCTTTCCTTTGATGGTGGATCCAAACCCTTGGCTGCAGAAGTTTGGATTCTGTAAATAAAATAGCTTTCTCTATGTTGGATCTTATTGAGGAATAAATGGTCCCTTTTGCAGCTTTTATGTTCACTAGTGAAGTCGAATATTGATGGCGGTTTAAGAATGATGTTTTGCTACCTCCAACCACTTGGATGTTTTCATGGATGTTTCCTCGAGAACTTCTTTCCAGTTTATGTTTGAGAGAAAAAAAAAAGAAGAATTTCAAGACCTACATCCAAGAAACATGACTGTTAACTAGTATGTCGTTCAGTTTGTCCAGTTATCCCACTTTACTCATATGATAGTAGCCACTAAGAGTTAAAAGGCTCAAAAATTCTTGAAGGATCTTAGGGCAGATATCTTTAACTATATTGCCGTACTAAAGCCTAACTCCAATGCTAAAGTTCTTGAGCATTCCTAGTTGGTCGAAGAACTCATTTCGGCCTAACATTAGCATATCACCTACATCTGTGCTCAATAGTAGTAAAAGAGGAAGATGACTGACCCTGTCCTTGATTGTATTGATAAAAGAGCCCATGTAGTACCTACCACTACTTTACCCCTACCTCTTAGAACCCTCATTCAGCCTGTCCAGTTGTGTTGATATTGTGGGAAAAATCATGGTGACCAACCTTGCCGCCGTCTGAATAACTCCTACTACAAGTGCGAGAGCACGCAACACTTTGTGAGGTACTAGCCCCAGAAGTCCGAAGACATTGTGAGACCCGTTGTATAAGGAAGAGTCTTCCACCTCGACGAGCCCAATGCCATAACTACACCGTCCATCATTCAGTATACGCCTTCTATTTATAATTCTACTGTTCGTGCCTTGATAAATACTGGTGCTACCCATTCTTTGGTGTCATGTAGGTTTGCAAGAAATTTAGGAATTAAACTAGAACCTTTAAGGCAAGTTTTAGTAGTAAAAACACCCTTTAGAGGATTTTTGGAAGCCCATGTTATCTATAAAAATTGTAGAGTGAATGTTTCAAATAAGCAGTTAACTATAGATCTAATACTTACTAGACTTTTCTAGATTTGACATAATTCTTGGAATGGAGTGGTTAGAAAACTATTGACCTATCATCGATTGTGATAACAAAATTGTAACCTTGGGCTCGCCTAAAAGGAAATAATTTTAAGACCATAATGGGATTTTTGTTTTGTAAATGGATGTTTTCTTTAAAGATAAATATTTATAAAGCTGTATATAAATTAAAATCATATGAAAAGTATTGTTTCAAAAACTTGTCTTTTTCTAACCTCTATGATGCATAGGTGAATAGATCCTGAGCCATCAGTTTAGACAATCCATATTATCTGTGACTTCACAGATGTTTTTTCGGTAGAACTACTAGGTCTACCTCCCCAACGAAAAATTGGATCTCTATCAACCTAATCCCAGGGGCATAACTTATCTCAAAACTCACCTACTATATGGGCCAAACAGAGCTTTTGGAGTTAGAATGTTAGCGAAGAAGTTCATTAGACCAAGTCATTCCCCTTAGGGTGATCCAGTACTATTTGTGAAAAAGAAAGATGAGACCCTCAGACTATGTATAGGAGCTTAATCATGTGACCATCAAAAGTAAATACCCTTTGTCCTGTATTGATGACTTGTTTGACCAATTGCAGAGAGCATCTGTCTTCTCTAAGATTGATCTCAGGTTAGGCTACCACCAGTTTAGGGTTAGATCAGAGGATATTCCTAAAACGATATTTTATTATAGATATGGTCAATTTGAATTTAGAGTCATTCCCTTCGGGTTGACCAATGCCCCCACGGCTTTCACAGACCTTATGAATAAAGTTGTTAAGCTTGCTTTAAATTAGTACATCATCATTTTCATTGATGACATCCTGGTATATTTTAAGAGCCATCAAGAATATGCAGTTCACCTCGTTCAAGCATTAGAGACCCTTTTTCAATACCGAATCTACACTAAGTTAAGCAAATACTCCTTTTAGTTGAACTGAATTTCTTTCCTTGGTCATATGATTTTTGGAGAGGGAATTTCTATTGACCCTTCTAAGGTTGAGGCTGTCATTAATTGGAGTCAACCAACCAATATCATAGAAGTTCATAGCTTTTTAGGTATGATAGGATATTATCGACATTTCATCAAGGATTTTTCCTGCATTGCCGCTCCCTTAACCAATCTCACCAAAAAGGAATTTTTCTTCAATTGGGACCCCAAGTGTGAAGAAAGTTTTATTTAGCTTAAGCATCAACTCACCACTTCTCCGGTGTTGACTTCCTTGATAATACTGGATGCTTTGAAGTTTATTTTGATGTGTCTCATGTTGGTCTGGGTTGTGTACTCATATAGCATGGTCAGGTAGTGGCATATGGTTCCAGACAACTGAAGCCATATGAACGTAACTATCCCACACATGACCAACTTGCTGTTACTGTCTTTGTCTTGAAGATATGGTGCCACTATCAGTATGGTTAGACTTTTGAAATTTACATCGATAACAATAGTTTGAAGTATCTGTTTTCCTAGAAAGAGTTGAATATGAGACAGAGGTATTGGATGGACTTCTTAAAGGACTACAATTGTAAGATCCTGTACCACCCAGGAAAGGTAATGTAATTGCAGATACCCGTAGTCAGAAAGACTTAGCCATGTTGGGCCTGTTGATGGCTTCTAGCTAGAGGATGCTTAAGACAATTCAAGGTCTTTATTTAAACCATTGTAGCAATGGTGCATACCTTGCCCAGATATAGATTCAACCCAATCTCCTCATGTGGATTTGGGAAGCCCAGTCAACGGATCAGGAGAATGTGAAGCATATTGATAAGTTTGCATCTGATGATGACCACAACTTTAGAATAACTAATGATGGATTTTACAGATTTTAAGATCGAATATGGGTACCCAGTGACTCGAGCTCAGATCGAATGTTTTGAAGGAGGCCCATGCATCCAAGTTGTCTATCCGCCCTGAAAGTAACAAAATGTATCGAGATCTAAGGCATCATTTTTGCTGGCTTAGTGCAAAGAAGGATATTGTTGAGTATGTCTCTTGGCGTTTCACTTGCCAAAGGATCAAGGCATAGCATTAGAGGCTTGGTGGTCTTTTGCAAGGTCTCTCTATCCCCGAATGAAAATGGGAGCACGTGACCATAGCTTCATCATTGGCTTACTGAGGACAAGTTCATATCGTGATGCTATTTGGGTCATTGTGGATAGACTGACCAAGTCCACCCACTTCCTTACAATCAAGACTATAGATTCAACAAGTAAGTTAGCCTGGTTGTATGTTGAGGAGATTTTCTGACTCCATAGTGTTCTTACTTTCGTGGTTTTAGACAGGGTTCCTCATTTTACCTCTCATTTTTAAGAAAGTTTACAAGAAGCTCTTGGCTCTAACTTGTACTTCAACACTACTTATTACCCCCAAACTGATGGGCAATCTGAACAGACCATTCAGATGCTGGAGGATATGTTGCGTGCCTGTGTACTGGACTTTGGTGGCAGTTAGGATCAGCACCTTCCCCTTTACGAATTTATTTATAAGAACAGCTATCACTATAGTATCGATATGGCTCTATTTGAAGCTCCTTATTAAAGGCCTTTTTGATCCCCAACCTATTGGAATGAAGTTGGGAATAAGCATCTCCCTGTAACAGATTATGTTCAAAAAACTGTTGACAAAGTTACTGTAAGTTGAAAGCACCTCATCACTGTTTAGAGTCATCAGAGGAGTTATGCTGACAACTGAAGGAGACCTTTGGAGTTTGCTATTAGTGACCGTATTTCCCTTAAGGTCTTTCCATATAAGGGAAGGATGCGGTTTAGAAAGAAAGAAAGTTGAGTTCTCGCTTTGTTGGACCTTTTGAGATCTTGAAACACTTAGGCCCCATGGCGAATCCTCTTGCATTGACTCCAAAATTTACCTCGCGTCCAAAAACTCCTGTCCATTCGGACATGTCTTATGCAAAGTATCGTAGTAAGATCATTGATTTGATGGAGAAGGTTCTGCACAACAAGAGGATTCAAATGGTCAAGGTGTTATGACAGCATCAAACTACGGAGGAAGCAACGAGGGAAATTAAAGAATAAATATGGGACAAGTTTTCTGAACTATTTTAAAAACCTTTTTTTAATTTGGATGACAAAATTTTTATAAGGTGGGGAGAATGTAATACCCCGAAACCTTTACACTTAAACGTTATGTTAAAACTCTATTGTTTTGGTCCTCTGGCCATTTAATTCCTATCAATATTTAAAATTATCAGTATTTTGCTTTAAAGTAATTTTTATTATCCTTATGTTATTTTATTTTATTTTTAAATTTATTTTGTTAAAAAATATTTCAAGAGAAAGGAAGGATAGAAATCGAAAGAAAAATAAAAAAAAAAGGGAAATAGGGGGAAAGTCCCCTAGACCTATAGGAAAATAGCCTGCGTGCTTGCGGCCCGCGTGTCTATGTGTCTGCGTACGTACACACGAGGGCACTATGCTCACTTTCCAGCCCACTAACGCCTACTCGGGACACTATGCTCGCATTGTGCGCGGTAGCGAGTGTGCCTATGCACGACATTGTGTGAGCTGGCGAGCGCGCCAGTGCTTGCTCCTACACCCTGTGCTCATCTACTTTATGCGCTGTCAACATGCAGACACCCATGTCGTGCGCACTTGTCCCATCCATCGGAAACCTTCTTTCAACCACCAGCCACGTGTCCCCCGTGGACTGTTGCCACGTGGTGAACATGTGGAACACCTCCAAAGCCTATTTAAAGAGCTATTTTCTCCTCAGTTCTCCCCCACTTTCATTTTTTCTCCCTTCTTCCATTTTTTTCTCCCTTCTTCCATTTTCTAGAGAACATAGAGAGAGGAAGAGAAGTTTAGAGAAAGAAAGAGAAGTTTATAGAGAGAAGAAAAGTTTAGATAGAGAAAGAAAGCAATAAAGAATAAAAAGGAAGTAGGAGTTCCTATATTCGTTCAAGGATCACTAAATGCCTTTTCTTCTCCTCCTAAAAGACAAATCAAACTAGAGTTTCTGTAACACCCAACTTACCACTATGCTAAATTGTATTTGAAAATCATATTTATTCGAGCCTTAAGCCCACACTGAACTCATTTAAATTCATTTTTAGCTTTATATCATAATTCGTAATTTTGATTTATGCCGATTTTAATTATTATTATAATAATTTTCAAGAGAAAACAGAAAAGGGGAAAAATCTCGCGAGAAAAGGTTACCCGCGCGGGCACCATGTGTTATACGCATGCGACAGGTGCAGGATGTGTGTATAGTGCACACGGGACATCCACGTGAGGCATGGGGCCAGACCTGCGTGCGTCTCATGTTGCGTGCAGGTAGGCCTGTCTGTGCATGTCATGTCATGAGCAGGCAAGCCCATCCGCGCGACTCACATCGCAAGTGGATAAGGGGCCAGGCACCGCCAACTGTGTATGCGCCATGCACGCAGTAGGCCTGCGATGATAGCCCTGTGCGCCTGGGGCTTACACACAGTAGCCCTGCATGCAGCAAGGTAGCCCAGCACCTGTAGGTTAGGCCTGCGACGCGCACCGACCGAGTGAGGCAGATTGTTGCCTCAGGCAGTTTGCTACTGCTTTCCTTGGGTGGTGTGTTGTCGCTTAGGCTGTGCCACCATTGGTGGAGGAAAAAAAAATTTCCTCCATTTTCCATGCCGTGTCAAATCGATCTTTTCCATTTCAACACTCTCTCTTTTTACCAGATTTTGCCACTTTGCACAAATCCGACACCCCCATTTTCTATAAATAGGGGTCCTTCCTCCCATTTTCTCATCACTTCCATTCTTCCACCTTCCAAGAATTTAGGGAGAGGGAGAGAAAAAGTGACCTAGATAGGAAGTAGAAGAGGACAAGAAGAATAGTGTAGGAAAAACTTTGAGATTTCGGTAAGGAATGTAGTATTTTTTTAAACGTCTTAAGGAGTATTTCTACAAAATTAAATTAATGAATATGTGATTTTGTGTGATTTGCATGTTCTATGTTTAGCAGCTTTAATAAAGTGAATTGTTCTTGATTTCAAGCATGTTATGTGATCTATAGGCACTTGATAATTTGCATATAAATAAAATAGTATGAAACCGGTAAGGTAATGTGAAAAATAAATTAAAAAAAGAAAGAGAAAAGAAAAATGGAATGAAACCTGAATGGTCCGAAGTATGTATGTATCTATATTGACATGCATATTGCATCAAATATCTCATTAGGCTTTTTATCTCTCAGGGGTATCTATTTTTCCTCCCCTATCTAGTCTGAAAAGACGTGAAATGACCGCTCCCTATGGATGATGGCATACCCTCTAATGAGAGTAGTGACACATATCTGTTAGTGGTCACCTTTGGCTAAGTACTATCGTGACTATAGAATATCTTATAAGACCACTATGGTCAATGCGGTCGTGGTCATAGTCGTACCATGGTTTGGCAAGCCGAAAATGTGCCAGAGCAAATTGCCGTTATCTGTATCTAATATGATCATTCTACATGGGTAGTCAAAAATCTGTATCTACCCTCAAAGATGGAAGTCAGAATAACTTCGTAAAGCATGACACGAAAATCTATACATTTCATGATTTATTTGATTTTCTCTATTGTCAAGTATGATGTTTGATTTTGATTGTGGTGACTATGACATAATGCTTTTTTAATAAATAAATTATTTTCATAAGGAATGATAGGACTCTGACATGACCAAATGGTAAGTATTTATGATGTAATTATTCATCTTTTAAATCTTATGATACTATTTAAATATTATTTTCTTTACTGAGCATATGGAACTCACTCTTTCCATGCCCCCCCCAGATGAAGAAGATAGTGAGGAACCATCAGTTGACCTACCCCTTAAAGTCTATGAGGATCCTGTGGATCTGCAAACCTTGAATGCATGATTGTTCCTCCCCATACCCTCCTGTGTCAGCAAGTGTGCTCCAAACACCCCAGAAGGAGAGGGGCATCGATAGGTTTCGAGTGAAAATCTGTAAAAGATAAAAATAAAATGTTATCACTTGATGACATAGCTAGAATAGTTTATTTATTTCCCATATTTTAGTAGGTTCTTTTGAAATAAATAGGTTTCTCACTGTTTTGTCATCACATTGCCATGCTTTTAGTTGGTTTGACTAGTTCATGTTACATTGCCTCATTGTATCATCGACTCTATTATGTTGCATTGCTTTGTCTTTACTTCCTGTTATGATTTAAATACCAATATTTCTGAACTAGTTTAAAAGAAGAGTAAACATTTTCTTAATATTTCAAATGAACCTGTTATGCGACAAGTCTAAGAGGTAAGTCATTTGTTTTTATGATAATGTTATGTTTTACAAATTAAATAACCTTTGAAAGCCTTAGTAGTATAGTTTAAATACTATTTCCCTCAGGAAATTATTTAGAACTCACCCTAATCCATGTTCCCCCCTCAAATGATAAAAGTGATGATTCACTTGTTGAGTTGCCCGTTGAAGATTGTTTGGATCTGTTCTCGGATCTTTAGGAAGATTTCGAGTGCATTATCTGTCTGCACTTTGATGAAACACTCATGTAATGGAAGAAGTGACTCTCCATAAACTTTTATATATGTATTTTGGCAGCCATCTTCTTAGCCTTAGATGTAAAATTTGAAACTCAAATTTTGTTGTAAGGGATATGATTTTTGCTGCATATATATTTGTTTAGTTTTATGCACTAGTATATGTTCTTTTTATCAAGCTCCTTTTTACCCCACCAGGTATCAAGATGTCACACTTCGCCTCCCTAAGTGGAAATCCTTTCATTAACATGTATGAACATTTGTTTTGTAACTAAAATAAGTATTTTGGATAATATTTATTTTCTAAATTATGTTTATATAAATGTATCAAGATTTTAAATAAAGTAGTTATTTTTCTAATGTCTTTTTACATATAGGACATCATGGATTCATAAAACACCATATAATCGATTCCAATTGTTCGCGACTACCCAGATGTTTTTTCGAAGGAGCTTTCTAATATGCCATCCAGGCGAGAGATTGATTTCTCCATTGACCTACTTCTAGGTACACTTCTAATCTCCAAGGCTCCTTACCATATTAGTTGAGTGGAACTCGGGGAGCTGAACCATCAACTAATAACCCTATGACTCAAGAGGTTGATTAGACCTAGTAGTTATTCGTGGGGTGCCCCGATGTTGTTTGGTAAAAAAACGATGAGAGCCTCAAAATGTGCACTGATTACTGAGAATTGAATCAGGTAACTATAAAGAACAAGTATTGACACGATAGCAGGCGAAGACTTGCCTAAACCAGTGGAAGGCAGGAAGCGGGCTAGTACTGATGACCTTTTAGGAAACGAAAAGAAATAGTTGCAAAGTGACAGTACTTAAGTCTACTCTATCCCTGATCAAGTATCAAACAACGAGACTGAATCCACTAAACAGAAACCCGACCTAAGAACGAACGACATTAGAAGGTGCCAGAAACTCGAAGGATAATGGGCCTCACCACTAAAGAACGATTATGTCCAAAAGTCCCAGCCCAAGAAGAAGGCAGAGATGTTGTCTAGGTATGGGTACTCGTGGGGTACACATTTCACAATGCACGTACATGATACTTGACCCCTATGTATACTGGTATTCTGAGAGACCATAATACACAAATCGAAGTGACCATATACCCTGCTAGAAAACAAAGGGCATGAAAGTTCCTCAATACGTGGGTAGAGTCTCCCAGGTATGAACGAGGCCAACCACACATGTGCCGAACATGTGGGCCAACCCTTATGCCCCATTCACGCGCAAGTATGTGTATACCCACACTGGGCATGCGCCCACACGTGAGGCCTGCTGGCCCTACATGCAGAACCAGCTAATTCGCGTGGGACCATTCGGCTATATACGAGCTCCACGTGCAATCGTGCCCAGCAAGCCTGTGACTGACACGTTGGCCAAACATGCGAACCTATTTTCATATAGCTCGCGTGACCCACTCGGCCGACCCGTGCAATCCACCCGCCCCGTGACCTGGCCGGTTTTGCCTCCACCACATTTAATTTTTATTTTATTTTAATTCTTCTTGGACCCCATTTTAATTTTCCCATTTTTTAATTAATTTTCCCATGTGTTTTAAATAGAGAACACACGGGATAATCCTTATCTTATTTCAATTGTTATTTTAATATAAATTCTATCTCTAGGATTATTTTAATTAATTATCACGTAACTAGATTTGGATATAATATTATTTTATTAATTTTTTAAATGGTTGTGATCATTTAAAACTATTATGGGAAAGACTATAAATGGGCCTTTGTCCATAAGTTGTAAACACGATTCATTTCAGAGAAATAATATTGAAAGCTTTGGTTTTCTTCTAGAATTAACATTTTGCTAATTTTTTAGCTTCTTCAAGTTCTTCAAGAAGTAGGAGTTTTCAGAAGTTTTGTTGAGTTAAGCAGTGGGGATCAACTTATCGATAAGTCTGTGGTGTTTTTCCTTTCCTTGTTTTAATTTCTTAATTTTTGTTTTTGCATTCCTTTTAGGATTGTAGATTCAGTTAGAGTGAGGAATTTTCTAGGGAGTTAGGTTTAAGTATTGCATACGTTGAGTGAGTTATAGGAGTTAATTCGATCCTCCCCATACCCTACTGTGTCATTTGGTATCAGATCTTAGGCTCCTAAGACCCAACACTATCTTTATTATTTTTCAACATTCTTATTATTAAATTAACATTCAAATTTATTTTGAATTATTAATTTGTATTGCATCTCGCTTGAATTCATATCTATCACTTTAATTCAAGTGATTCATGTTTTATCATTTACTCAAAAAAAAATCTCAATTGCATCCCGTAAGGCAATTGACACGTCGTTTATATTTTGCATAACAAAAGCAGAATAACCGCTTGATTGGTGATTGAAAAACCTTTGAGATATCAAAGACAAAGGACCTCACCTAAAGGGCGCAAGCAAAAACTTTTATTTTCATTCTCTACATTATCCATGTTTAATTTCGAATTGCATTTCTACAATCTTGCATCAACATCACATGAAGAAACTTGACTGGTTATAGAGCGTAACTAACAAATTGGGGGTAGCATAAATAGATACAACTTCTAATTCTATCCATCAGAATTGATGGAATCTCTATGCATCATTCTGTATTGTCAATATTTGTGATCTACATTTTTGTCTTTTATTTTACTTTTGTTCCCATATGAAATTAAATGACTAATCGATACTACTTAACACACGAGAAACACACTGTTCCTTCTTTTGTGTGTTCATTTATAACCTTCTGTATAAATGAGATCCTTTTAGGGTTCTTTGCTATGTCATAAGGACTAACGTGCAGATCCAATTCAAGTGATTCCGATTCCGGACGCTCAACTTGATAAACGAAGCTGTCAATTGAGAGATTGTGAGGTAAACACAAGCAAAGATGAGGGAGAATTATTGTTTCACTAACCTATATCCTTGCAGGAACTCTGCAATGTCTCACCAGAGGGCCAACAACAGACCAAACACCATAGAATAAAAGGTCCTAGACATGTTCACCCAGTTAAGTGTCCAATTGGGAAACATGGCTACCCACATGGATCGAGATGACGAGGCAAACATTATAGTCGCACCCGATGCCAAATAATGTGAGAAGAGACAAGATCTTGTGGCGTTGATATTGGTGACAAATAAGGAGGCCGCTGCAAAGAGGCGAATGGGGACCTCCACGACCTCATGTTCTAGATACCAGCCTTTTAAGGAAAAAATGACCGTGAGACCTACCTCGAGTGGGAGCGGAAGGTCGATAATATTTTTAGCTATCGCAATTATAGTGAAGAGAAAAAGCTCAAGTTAGCCACCCTTGAGTTCACCGACTATACCTCAATATAATGGGATTAACTAGCCCTTATTAGAGAAAGGGATGGGGACCTGTCAATCACCACGTGGAGAGAATTAAGATCCATTATGAGAAAGTGGTTTGTGCTAGCTCATTTCGACAGGGACATGAACCTAAAATTGTAATGCCTTACTCAAGGTTCCAAGTCAGTGGAAGAGTACTACTAAGAAATGGAAATAACCATGATTAGGGCTCGAGTCTACAAACGGCTAGAAGCTCTTGGAAGACCTAAACAAGGATATAGCCAACATCCTTGAACTCCAAAACTATGTCGACCTGGACGAAATGGAGTAAAAAGCAACTAAGATTGAAAGGAAATTGAAAGGTAGAGGAACCAACTAGGGGTATGTCAACAACACTCCCTAGGGAAGTCAAAGAAGGACTCGAAGGGATGATGGTAAGAAGATGGATGAAAGTAAGGGAAAATAATCCACTGGTAACCCAATAGTTAATCTTAAGGCACCAGCCACTCCCCAAAGCATTGTTAAGTGTTTCAAGTGCTTAGGAGTTGGACATATTGCATCCCATTATTCCAACCAACGTGCCATGATCATCAGAGATGACAAGGATATTGTCAGTGATCACGAGAGTAGTGACAAGCAAGAAAACCTACCACCAATGGGTACAGGTAAAGAAAGTATCACTCAACCAGTACAAGGAGATGTGTTTTATGGCTCAACAAGCACTGACCATACAAGTTAAGCCTGAAGACAATGATTAGAGGAAAAGTATTTTCCACTCAAGATGCCTGATCAATGGAAAGGTCTATACTATGATAATTGATGGAGGTAGTTGTGCTAACATTGCTAGTGCTTTGCTAGTGGACCAAGCAGGACTAACTTGCAAACAACACCCTAACCCCTATAAATTACACTGGTTGGATGATGGTAAAGAGATCAATGTCACACAGTAGGTATGTTTCCATTTTCTATTAGTGACTATACTGATAAGATGGTGTTCGATTTGGTTCCCATACAAGCAGGACACCTACTACTAGGTAGGTCATGGTAATATGATCGAGATGTTAGCCATATCGGTGAAAGGAATTAGTACTCTATCTGAATGGTTAACCCCACCCATGTTTTGACACCTTTGTCAAGAAGAGATGTTTATAAGGACTAACTCAAAATTAAAAATTCATATGATAAGTTCGCTATAAGATAGGTCGACCAAGTCAAAAGTTACTTCTTCATTCAAGAACAACCCAAATACTCTGTTGGTTGCCTGGTAAATCCTCTATCCTCTTTTACTCTAGATGAAAAATTTATAATCACTGCAGATTCAAGGATGAATACAGCAACCGAAGACTTGCCTAAACCAGTGGAAGGCAGGAAGTGGGCTAGTACTGATGACCTTCCGAGAAATGAAAAGAAACAGTTATGAAGCGACAATACTCAAGTCTACTCTATCCCCTGACCAAGTATCAAACAGTAAGGCCGAATCTACCAAACAGAAACCTCAACCTAGGAAAGAACGACATCAGAAGGTGCCAAAAACTTAAAGGATAACAGGCCTCACAACTAAAGAATGACTCGACCCGAAAGTCCCAGCCCAAAAAGAAAGTCCAGATGTTGTCTCGATATGGGTACTCATGGGATACACATGTGTTGCAGTGCATGTACAGGATACTCAGCCCCTATGTCTGTCGGTATTTCAAGAGACCGTAATACACAAATTGAAGCGACCGTATACACCACTAGAAAACAGAGGGAATGAAGGTTCCTCGGTACGTGGGTGGAGTTTCCCACACAAGAGCAAGGGCAATCGCATGTGTGCTGAGCATGCAGGCTAACTCACACATCCTGGGTGCGCAGCAGCGCTCACATGTGTGCAGGGCCATTCAGCCAAACGCGCACCCAGCGCCCAATTGGGCCAGGCGCACGGCCAATAAGCCTGTGCCCCACGCACTGGCCCAACCTGTGGCCCCCTTTTCACATAACCCACATGACTTGCTAGGCCGGCCCGCGTGATCCATTAGGTCCGTGACCCGACAAATTTTACCCTCCACCATTTTTTAAATTTTATTTTATTTTAGTTCTTCCTAGGCCCCACTTTAATTTCCTCATGTGTTTTACATGGAAAACACATGGGATAATCCTTATCTTATTTTAATTATTATTTTAATACAAATTATATCTCTAGAATTATTTTAATTAATTATCCTATAACTAGATTGGGATGGACTATTATTTTATTAATTATTCAAGTGGTTGTGATGATTTAGACTATCTCGGGAAAGCCTAAAAATAGGCCTTTTCCCATAAGTTATAAACACAATTTATTTGAAAGAAATAATACTAAAATATTTGAATTTTCTTCAAGAATTAGCATGTTGCTAATTTTTTAGCTTCTTCAAGTTTTTCAAGAAGCAGGAGTCTTCACAAGTTTTGTTGAGCCAAGGAGCAGGGATCAACTTATTGGTAAGTCCATGGTGTTTTTCCTTTCCTTGTTTTAATTCTTTAGTTTTTTTTTTTGCATTTCTTTTAGGATTTTAGATTCAATTAGAGGGAGAAATTTTATAGGCAATTAAGTTTTGGAATTGCGTATGTTAAGTGAGTTATAGGAGTTATTTGATTCTCTCCATATCCTCATATGTCAAGTATCCTCTACCTCGTATTGATGACCAATTCGATCAGCTCCAAGTTGTTGCTGTCTTTTCCAAAATTGATCTTCGATCTGGATATCATCAGTTAAGGGCTAGAGCAAAAGACATTCCCAAGACTGTATTCCAAAGTAGGTATAACCATTATAAGTTTCGAGTTATGTCTTTTAGACCAATGCCACAGCAGTCTTTATGGATCTTATGAAAAAAATCTTCAAGCCTATAGTGGATAAACATGTTATTGTCTTCATTGATGACATACTCATGTACTCCAAGGACTATATGGAACATGTTGTCCATCTAGTACATGTTCTAGAGACCCTCCGACAACATAGACTATATGTCAAATTTAGTAAGTGCACTTTCTGGTTGGACCGGATATCCTTCCTTGGCCACAATATTTCTAGTGAAGGTATTTCTGTGGATCCCTCTAACGTTAAAGCGATAATAAATTGGGGTCGACCAAATGACGCTTTTGAAGTCTATAGCTTCCTGGGTTTAGTCAGGTACTACTGTTGGTTTGTTGAACATTTCTCCAACATCGCTGCCCCACTAACCAAACTCACCAAGAAAGGTAATTCCTTTGGAGCCTAAGATGTGAGGAAAATTTCCTTGAACTCAAGTGTCGATTAACCTTTGCACTGGTGCTATTTGTTCCAGACAGTCCGGTGGATTTCAAGTTTACTGTGATGCATTACATCTTGCCTTAGGATGTGTGCTCATGCAACATGGTAGAGTGGTAGCCTATGATTCAAGATAGTTGAAACCCCATGAACAGAACTAACCTGCTCATGGTCTTAAGTTAGCAGCCATTGTCTTTGCTCTTAAAATTTGGCACCATTATTTGTATGGAGAGACTTTTGAAATCTATAGCGATCACAAAGGTTTGAAGTACTTGTTCACCCATAAGGAACTCAACATGTGAAAGAGATGTTGGCTAAATCTCTTAAAAGATTATGACTGCAAGATCTTATACCTTCCTGATAAGGGTAATATAGTTGTCGATGCTCTTAATGGAATAATTCGACCCTGTTGGCACAAATAATGATTTCAAGGGGGAAGATGTTTGAAGTAGTTCAAAATCTTCGATTGAATTATTGAGGTGAAGACACTTATCTTGTCCAAATTAGAATCCAACCCACTCCCATTTAGAGAATCAAGAAAGCTCAATCTATGAGTCCTAGTGCCAAAAAATAGAAAGACAATATTGAGCAGGGAGGTTAATTTGACTTTAGAAAGTCTGAGGATAGAACTCTCAGGTTTTGGGATTATTTGTGGGTACTTGATGACCCCAAACTCAAGATAGATATTTTGAAGGAAGCTCATGCCTCCAAGTATGGAATGAAATATGACATTAATGATTTTGTTTTCAGCTACCTTATTATCAATAGTAACAAGGTGGAATATCAGAGGCCTAATTGTTTTCTACAATGCCTTCCCATCCCAAAATAGAAATGGGAGTACATGACAATGCACTTCGTCACAGGACTGCCAAGGACTTGTTTAATTCACAATGCTATATAGGTTGTAATTGACAGATTAACTAAGTCGACCCATTTCCTAATAGTAAATACCACTAATTCTGTCAATAAGTTTGTTGAAAAATATGTACAGGAGATGTGAAGAAAGTTTCCTTGAACACAAGTGATGCAAATAAGGCTGCATACAAGAACATTGATCCAATTCAGCTACCTAATAATCCAATTAAATGAACGAAGTTGAAGAAATTCAAGGACATGATAATTCAAGGCTTATGGAATGACAATATGAAAATTTAAGAATACAACAAGGAAACATGTATTAAGCTTGGGCTGAATAACATAAATCAAAACTTGGTCACATTAACATAAGTGGAAGTTACACTAGCCCAATATGAAGTTGAACCAGTTTATTTAGATGGACCATAACTTGGACTTCTAATGTTTAAATTAGATGATTCAAAAGCCTAAACTTATCTACACATTTGGGGCTATAACTTTCATGAAGAAACCTAGTCTAAATTCGGATTTTATCAGATAGATAATTGGCTCGCAATGTTTAAAATTAATTTTGATTTAGATACATTGAATCTAGTTGTCTTCATTTATTATATCTATACTCTTGCTTTTCTCATTAGACAGAAACATGCACTTAGTAACATGAAGAGTTATGACTTTTAGAAGTCTTAAAACTTATTTTGGATGGTCTTTTGAAATATAAATAAGTAGTATTCTCTTTTATACAGACAAGTTGATATATAAATTTGCTTAATGCAAGGTTTCTTAAGAGAGATTTTTCTCTTATTCTAATTCTTATTTGAATTAGGGTTCCTATAAGAAACACTAATTACTTTATAAGTAGTTTATTCCAAGATTCTCTTCAAAGGTTGAATTTGGGTTGTAGACTTAATCTAAAGTTCTCTTTCACGAATTGGATTGGCTTAAGGAATTGGTAAATTGGATTTAGTTTTCCAAGGAGTTGCTTTCAAGTGCAAAGATATTGGGTCTCGAGTTTAATATACCATTGGTTCGTATTAGTTTGGTATCAGATATTAGGTTAAGGTCAAGCTAATTGCAAAACCTTGTCGGTTCACCTAAGAATCTCCACGAAAATTTCCTCACACGTCATATCAGTTGGTATCTGCATTTCAGTGTGAGGAATGATAAGAAAAGGCTCAAGGTGGTACCTTTTAAGCATCAAGACGTGAAAAACATTATGTAAACTCGTAAACTCTCGGGTTAGAGTAAGGCAGTATAGCACAGGTCCAATGCGCTCAACGATCTAAAAAGGTCCCACTTAACGAGGGCTTGACTTCCTTCTTTTCCCAAATCGCATTTTTCCCTTGTAGGGGAAAACCTTAAGAAAAACCTAGTCTTTAACAGTGAATTTTAGGGGTCGCCTACGATTATCGGCATAACTCTTTTGATGGCTCTGGGCAATAGCCAAGTTATTACAAATGATCGTGACCTTCTCAATAGTCTCTTGGATGAAGTCCGATCCCAAATGACGCTAGTTTCTAACTTCACTCCAACAAATGAGATAACAGTAAGGCCTACCGTACAATGCTTCATATAGAGTCATGCTGATGCTAGAATGATAACTGTTATTATAAGCAAATTCACATAGGGAAAGATACTCATATCAGTTATAACCAAAGTCAAGGATGCAAGCATGCAACATGCCTTCCAACATCTGGATCGTACGTTCTGACTGACCATCCATTTGGGGATGATAAGTAGTGCTGAAATAAAATCTAAACCTCAAAGCTTCCTGAAAGCTATCCCAGAAGTGGGAGGTAAATCGAGGATCTTGATCAGATACAATGGATGAGAGAACACAATGAAGCTAAACAATCTCATTAACATATAGACGGGCTAATTTTCTGGTGGAATTAGTGGTTCTGATGGGCAGGAAATGGACGGTCTTGGTTAGTCTGTCAACGATGACCCAAATAGCATTCCGATCAGAGCAGGTCTTGAACAATCCTGTGACAAAACCATAGTTACATGCTCCTATTTCCATTCTGGAATCAGGAGGCCTTGTAACAAACCGTCGGGTCTCTGATATTCTGCCTTAATTTTCTGGCAAGTAAGGTACTGGAAGACGTAATCGACTATGTCCTTCTTCATTCCCAGCCATCAGTATTGTCACTTTAAGTTCCGGTACATCTTGGTACTACCGGGGTGGATGGATAGCTTAGAAGCATGGGAAATCTTAAGAACATCCGCCCTTATAGTGACGGGAACCCAAATTCAGTTCTAAAATCTAAACAGTCCATCGTCTGAAGTCCTGAAATCAAAAAATTCACCAGAAGAGAACTTACCTAGGTTCTTGGTAAGTTATGGGTCCATAGACTAAGCTTCCTAGATTTTCATGAAGAGATCCGACAGGGCTCAAATTTGAGTAAGATAGGTGCCTTTACCATAGTAGCTAAGGCGAAGTGATTGCATAGTATCCATCAATTTCCAACTGGAGGCCATGGTTTGGGCCAACACTGCGGACTCCTTTCGGCTTAGTGCATCGAGAACCATATTTCCTTTACCGAGGTGGTAGATGATCGTGTAAACATAGTCTTTCAGGAGATCCATCCAACGTCTCTGTCTCATATTTAACTCCCTCTACGAGAAGATGTACTTCAAACTCTTGTGGTCAGTATAAATATCGAAAGTCTAACTAAACAGGTAATGACGTCATATTTTAAGGATAAAGATAATGGCCACCAACTCCAGGTCATGGATAGGGTAGTTTTGCTCATGATGTTTCAACTGTCCGGACCCATAATCGATTACTCTATCATGCTGTATCAAAACACATCCCAAGCTAATATAAGATGCATCGCAGTAGACCTAAAATATTCCAATGGTGTCAGGGAGGATCAACACAGGAGGAGAGGTAAGTCAACGCTTCAATTCCACGAATCTTTCATCGCACGCTTCAATTTCAGACAAATGGTACACCCTTTCAGGTGAGTTGTGTCAATGGAGCAGTAACCTTAGCAAATCCGTTAATGAATCACCGGTATTAACCTGCAAAGCCAAGAAAATTATGTACCAGGGCCACATTAGCGGGCGGATTCTAGTTGACTACTGTTTTAACCTCAGACAGATCCATAGAAACTCCTTCACTCGAAATTTCATGACTGATGAAAGAAACACAATCCAACCAGAAGGAGCATTTGCTAAGTTTAGCATGCAGTTAGTTTTGGCGAAGGGTCTCCAACACTTCAGTCAAGTATATTGCATGTTCCTCTAGGCTCTTGGAGTTAAGATGTCATTAATAAATACGATGATGTACTGATCTAGTGTGTGTCAGAAAACTTTGTTCATGAGGTCCATGAAGGTTGTAGGGGCATTGATTAACCCAAACGACATTACCCTAAACTCGTACAAACTGTACCCGTTCCAGAAAGTAGTCTTCAGAATATCTTCTTCCTTGACTCTCAGCTGGTGATATCCCGTCCTAAGGTCAATCTTGGAGAAGACCGTGACTCCTTGTAATTGATCAAAGAGGTCATTGATCCATGGTAAGGGGTACTTACTTTTAACTACTACTCGGTTGAGTTTCTAGTAATCCATGCAGAGTCTGAGGGAACCATCCTTCTTTTTCACAAACAACACTAGAGTTCCCCAAGGAGAATGACTAGGGCAGATAAACTTTCAGGTAATTAGTTCAGAAAACTAATTTTCTAATTCTGCAAGGTTGGCACGACTCATACGGTAAACAGACGTTGAGATTGGCTGGATTTCGGGCAACAATTCAATTAGGAACTCTACTTCTCGCGAGGGAGGCAGACTAAGAAGTTTGATGGGAAAATATCTGAAAAGTTGCAAACAATTGGTGGAACACATAACAGAATCAACACCCATATTCTTATTTATTTAATTGTTAGGAAAAATAATAACAATAAATTTATTCCTTTTTCAGGGACTGTAAAGTTACGATTTTACTTTCACAATCAATTATTGCTTTATACTTTTCTAACCAGTCCATTCCTAATATCACATCAAATCCTGAAAAATCTAAAAATATTATATTCACAAATACTTCTATCCCTTAAGCCTTTATTTTAAAATCTTTAGATGCACAGTGAGCTTCTAATATTCCCCTAGAGGAATTTTTTACCGTTAATTTTTCTGTTAAAGGTTCTGGCCTAATTTCAATCTTACAAGCAAATGCACAGGCACTTGTATCGATCAAAACCTTGGTAGAAGTATCATGAATAGAAAGCATACCCTGGATAAGAACAAGAGCGGGGAGAGCATCAGGTTTATCTAGGTGGTACACACGACCCTAAACTACAAGCTTAGTTGTGTCCTTCGGTCGCTGGGGGCAGTCTTTTATAAGATGTTGGGTGCTTTCGCATTGATATCAAGCGCGATTGATACGTCGATAGGGTAGGTCACCATGCGAGCGACCACAATGCTGATAAGGTTAGGTAGGTTGGGCAAGCTAACCCATAAGTGGAGGCAAAATAGGGGGAAGGGCAACTCTGGTTTGTTTATAGAGTGGCTATTTACTGGGGTTGTTGTTGTTGGGTACAGACTCGGACAATGCATTGGTGCTTGGTCGATATGAGATCTTCAGCCAACTGAGCATGTTCTTACACCTTCGCATATGAGCTGGGTCTCAGCATCGCGACTTGGTCATAAATATTGGCACGAAGGCCCTTTAGAAACTTACTACCTTTTCGACTGTCAGGGGTGACCATTAGAGGGGCGAATCTAGACAGTTGGACGAAACAAGCTGCATACTAGGCAACTGTTAAATTTCCTTAGCAAAGGTCCTAAAATTACTCCTCTTTCTTTTCTTAAACATAGGCAAGAAAAAAGTTATTAAAGAATGCATCCATGAAAACTTCTCAAGTGGTAGGGATAGGTAAGACTTCCTTCTTAAATCACTACAAATGTTCGACTTCATCGTTTAACATTAAGGTTGTAAGGAGAACCTTCTGTATCTTAATCAGGTCTATGATCGAGAAAAGCTTCTCTATCTGTCGGATCCAGGCTTCAGTTACTAAAGGTCAGGGCTACCTTCAAAATGTGGCAGGTTAAGCTTCCTAAACTCTCCTATGTTATAGGAAATGGATCTTTTGTTCATTCGGCATTCTGGGGCAGAAGGTGGACAAGAGATGGCTTGATTTTGTCCTACTGTTGCAGTCAATCCTTAGATGACTTAGAAGAATTCGACAAATTCAGCCCTGGTCGGGTGATCCAGGGCTTCAGATCACTCAGTACGCTCTACGGATGGTCTTCCTCGCATTATTCCTACAAAGAAAAGAAAGACACGAGTTAGTGGTCTAACTTTTGAAAAGAGGACTTATTCTTCCTAGGTACTCTAAGGGTCTTTCTACCTAAGGCCTTAGTGTAAGGGATTTTATCTGCGTAATTCTACTCTGATACCATCTGTGACATTCTAAATACTAATTAAGGCATGTGAGTGTCAAATGCAGAAATAGAATAACAAGTGCATGATAAAAATTATATGCAGCGGAGCAAATTAATACAAATTCCTTAAAAATATGAGTTCCAATTACATACATATAACTGAGGCCAGGAGCGGCTATAAAATCCAAATTCAAAATACAAAAGAGGGTCACTTCTCTCACTATGCTATTGGATTCATCAGAGTGCGAGAACGATTATGAACTCAAGTTTTGTGGATCCACGAGATCTTCATAAACTTCAATAGGTAGGTTAACTGGCAGTTCCTGATTTTCTTCTTTATCTAGGGGGTCATGGAAAGAGTGAGGTCCATATGCTCAGTAAGGAAAAAACTATTTAAATAACAGCGTAAGGTTTTAAAGGTGAATTATTCTAACATAAATACTTATCATTTGGATACTTCGTAGATCTATCTTACATTATGAAAATAACTTATTTATTTAAAAAAAACATCACACTAATATAATTAAAATAAACACACATCATACCATATAATAAAAAAAATCAAATAAATTATGAAATACTCAAATTTTCGTGTCATGCTTTGTGAAGTCGTTACGACTTCCATCTCTGAAGGTAGATACAGATTTTCAACTACCCATGTGGAATGATCAGATCATATACAAATAACGGAAATTTACTCAGGTACATTTCCGTCTTGCCAAACTATGGTATGATCTATGACCACGGTCGTACCAACCATAGTGGTCATATTAGATATTCTATAGTCACGACAGTACTTAGTCAAGGGTGACCTCTAACAGATTTTTATGTCACCACTCTCGTTAGAGGGTACACCATCATTAACAGGGAGCGATTCTCTTACATCTTTTCAAACTAGATGGGGAAGGAAAAAACAGATACTTCGGATGGGGTTAGGAGAACAGATATACGTCATAGATAAAAAGTCTAACGAAACACTTGATGCATTATGCATGTCAAAATAGATACATACTCAGACCATTCATGTTTTATTCCATATATCTCTTTTTCTCCTTTTTTTTGTTTCTTTTATTTTCTAGGTAACCTTGCCGGTTTCATATTATTTTAATTACATGCAGTCATCAAGTGTCTATAAATTACATAACATGCTTAAAATCAAGGACAATTCAACTTATTAAACCTACAAACACCAAAGTATGCAAAACAGGCAAAATCACAAATTACCAATTTAATCTATTTTTTTTTTGTCTAAAAATACTCCTTAAGACATTTAAAGAAATACTAAATTCGTACTAAAACATTGATAATTTCTTCTACGTCGCTCTTCTTTTCTTCCTCTCCTTATTTCTCTAGATCAATTTCTCTCTCTCTCTTTCTCTAATTATTGAAAGGTAGAAGAATGAAAGTGTAGGCAAAATGGAAAGGAGGGGCCCCTATTTATAGAAAGTGGGAGCCGTTGGATTTGCTCCAAGTGAAAAAATTTGGTGAAGAGAGAGAAAAAGATGTTCGACATGAAAAATGAAAGAAGAAGGTCTCTTCCACCGGTAGTGGCGGTGGGCCGCCCGAAGTGGGTAGCGACGCATTGCTCGAGGTGGTAGTGGCCTGCTTGGTGCATTGTAGACTATCCTGCAGGCACACAGCCCACCCCTCAGATGAGGAAGCATATGAGGAACCGCAGGCTAACCTACCCTTAAAACTCTATGAGGATCTCGTAGATCTACAAGTTTGAGTGCATGACTATTCTCGTACTCTGATGAGTCCAATAATATAGTGAAAGGAGTGACCCTTATGTTTTGATTTGTATTTTGCAGCCACTTCTGGCCTTAGTATATGCATATATTGGAACTCATATATATTTGTAAGGGATTTGTAATAATTTTGTTCTGTTTCATAAATTTTATCGCACACTCATTATTCTGTATCTCTATCTGACACTAATTTGCCTTAAATAGCACTTGGGATATCACAAGTTCAATGCGACCTAAAGGCCCAAATAAATGGGATTTTTTAAATTAATTAAGTATAACGATGGGCGGGGTGTTACAGACCTGCTCCGGTCGTAATGCCATATGGGTCATTGTTGATAGATTAACCAAGACCACTCACTTCTTACCCATCAGAACCATTAATTCCACCAGTAGATTAATCTATTTGTACGTCAATAAAATTGTTCGACTCCATGGCGTCCATTCACCATTGTGTCTGAATGAGATTCTTGATATACCTCCCACTTTTGGAACAGTTTCTAAGAAGCCCTTGGGTTCATATTGTACTTTAGTACTGCTTATCATCCATAGACTGATGGTCAGTCTGAACGCACTATTCAGACATTGAAAAATATGTTACGTATTTGTGTCCTCATCTTTGGCAATAATTGGTATGAGTATCTTCTTATGTGTGAATTTGCTTATAATAACAGTTATCATTTCAGCATTGGCATGGCTCCGTATGAAGTCTTGTACAATAGGTCCTGCCGTTCTCTCACTTGCTGGAGTAAAGTCAAAAATCAGTGTCGTTTGGGACCTAGTTTCATCCAGGAGACTATCGAGAAGGTTGCTATCATCTGTAGGAACTTGGCCACTGCCTAGAGTTACCAAAAAAGTTAGGCTTATAACTATAGAAGACCCTTAGAATTTGCCATTAATGGCTAAGTCTTCCTCAAGATTTTTCCTTACAAGGAAAAATCTTGAGGAAGAACAAGGAAAAAATGCGGTTCAATAAGAGGAAAAAGTTGAGCCCTTGTTATGTGGGACCTTTTCGGATCATGGAACGTGTTGGACCTGTGGTGTACCACCTTACTCTCCTGAGAGTTTGCAAGTCTATATGATGTTTTTCATGTCTCCATGCTTAAAAGGTACCAGCCTGACCCTTCTCACCTCATTTCTCACAAAGAGATGTAGGTGCAAGTTGATATGATGTACGAGGAACTCCCTGTAAAAATCTTTAGTTGGACCAATAAGGTTTTACGCAACAAGAGGATCCCCATAGTAAAGGTGCAGTGGCAACACACACTCAAGAAGAGGCAACGTGGGAGTTGGAGAACGAGATGAGAGAGAAGTTCCTAGACTTATTCATGACAAATTTAGGAGACCAAATTTTCTAAGGTGGGGGGGAATGTAACACCCTCTCGTAATAGACCATCTTTAGCTGTCTACTGGGTAACCTTTATGCTCAATGGACCATTAACTTTCTCTACGGCCTTCCTTCTCTCTTCTACCCTTCTTGAGTATTCATTAAAGGACCTTCTAATTTTGACATGATCTTCATGTGTCTCTTTTAGTCATAAAGGTATAAGGGCATGATTTAGACCATCCTTTCGCAATGAATATCGATTGATGCAGCGTAATGTTGTACTTATCTATCAAACTGCCAAGGTCTCCCAAGTATCAAGTGATTGGCATGCATAGGTAGAATATCACAACATACCTCATCGTGATATTTTTCGACAGAGAATGGTACTATGACTTGTTCGGTACTTGGACTTTGTCACACTCATTCAACCATTGTAACCAGTAAGGATTTGGATGTTTGATGTATGTCAGCCTTGCTCTTTCCATGAATAGAGTGTTTGCCACATTAGTACAATTACCACCATCAATGATCATTCCACATACCTTATCATTGACAAGACATCATGTGTGGAAAGTATTCTTCCTTTGCTCGTTTTCTTCACTCCTAACTTACACGTTGAGAGCTCTTCAGACAATAAGAAGATTACTCCCAAGTGGAGTATCTTCGATGGATTGAGACATTGTGTAGTACCTGTAAGAAAGATTAGTGAAAAGAATACATTCTCTCCCTCACCTTCGCTCGTGTTACCTAGCAATCCCTCAATTGACAGCTTCATCTGTCGAGTTGAGCGTTCAGAATCGGAATCACTTGAATCGAGTCTGCACATTAGTCCTTATGACACAACAAGGAACTCTAAAGAATTCTAATTTCTACTGAAACTCAGAATTAAGCACACAGAAAAAGTAATGGTGTGCTTCTTATATGTTAAGCAACTAGAATCAATTAGTCACTTAATAATAATATTTTTTTTCTAATGGAACAAAAGTAAAATGAACAATAAAAATGTAGATCACAAAGAATGACAATTCGGATTGATGTATAGGGATCCGATCAATCTTGATGGATATAATCGATAGATGTATCTTCCTATACTACCTCCAATTTATCGGCTACTTTTTATGACCGATCAACTTTCTTTATACAATGTTGATGCAGATTATAGAAATACAATTCAAAAATTAAATGTGGATAGTGTGCAAAATGAAAACAAAAGTTTTCGCTCACACAAGTTAGGCAATGTACTTTGTCTTCGATTTCTTAAAGGATTTTCGGTCACCAATTAGGTAGTTATTCTGCTTTTGTGATGCAAGATACAAACAATGTGTCAATTACTTTATGGGGTACAATTGGGATATTTTTGTATTTTGAACATGAATTATTTGAATTGAATTGATACATACGAATTCAAGTAGGATGCAATACGAATAAATCAAAAATTAATTTGAATTATTAATGGACAAAATACTAAAGCAAATAAAAATAGATTTGGGATTCTATGAGCTAAAGTTCTGATACCAGATGATGCGGGAGGGTATGGGGAGGATCGAATCTACTCTTGAAACACACTCAACGTATGCAATACCAAAACAATAACTACCTAGAATTAAACCACTCTCTTTAATTAAATCTACAATCCTAAAAAAAAATTAAAAACAAAAATTAGATAAAATAAGTAAGAAAAAAAAAATGTCATAGACTTACCGATAAGTTGATCCTCGCTCCTTGGCTCAACAAGATTTTTAAAGACTTCTGTTTCCCCAAATACTTAAAGAAGCTAATTTTAGTAAAAATGTTGAAAGAAGAAAAGCCGAAACTCTCAATAATTCTCTCAAATTTATTCTCAAAGGTTGTTTTTATATTCTAGGAGCAAAGGCCTATTATAGCATTTTCATGGCAAACTAGATGAATACAAAATTTTTTAGAAAATTAATAAAATAATAACCTAAATAAAATTCTATCTTAATATAGAATAAACACATAATAAAATAATTATTTTATTTTAAATAAATTAATTAAATAATTCTAAAGGATAGAGTTATAATTAAAATAATAATTAATTTAAATTCATATTTATCTCATGTGAAATCTATTTAAAACACATGTGAAAATTAATTTTAACACGGGTATTTAGAAAAGTGGATCGCAAACATTTTAAAAGATTTTAAAATAATAAAATAAATAAACATTAAGTAATTTAAATATTTTAAAACAGGAGAAAGAGGGGCCGACCGATTTGGGCTACTCGAATGGGCTGGGCTGGCTGGTCTGCGTAGGTTGCGCGCGAGAAAGCCAATGGGATTCGCGGGCTGGTAGGCTTCGGCTATTTTACTAAGCCATCCGCGAGCCCATCCGCGCAGGATGTGCGCATTCGGCTCTTGGGCCTACGTGCACGTGGTTGGTTCCACGCGGGCTTGGGTCGCATGCGTGGACGCTCCCAGGCGCTCGAATGCGCAGTCCTTACAGGCCCTCATGCATGTTCGTGGGTTGTTCACATTGGGCCACATATCCGGTGCACGTGTGGGCCTCTCCCTCAGGCGTGGGCTTTCTTACAATTCTTCAAACTCATTAATCGTACTTAGGCCTTAAGCTTTCTGGCTTAGACAAACTTGGGCCATCTTTTAAAATAATCTCAATTAGAAAAGTCATCAGGAATGAAATTACTTCCCTATTCTGGATGTTCCCGTTTAAGATATTGGAACTTACTTTCCTGTTCGAGTCGAGACCTGCTGGATTCCTCTTTTGTGTTAATTGATATCCTTGATATCAAATTTGAGCTATCCAATATCACATCATGAAGGGTGGCATTGAGTGAGTTTCTCTTTCTCTGTGCATTGTTCATAGATGTTAAAGTTTGATTAGAATTAATGTTAAATTTTTTAACTAATGCATTATTTATAGATGCAACAGTCATCAACTTATTTTCTAAATAAGCACTTATGGTATTCTTAGCTTTTAGTAAAAAGTATACTTCATATTTTGAATTCAATTTAATAATATTGTGAACATACATAAATCTTATAAATTAATATATTTTTTAGTTATATTTGATAATCACTTTAATGGCTTAAATAATTATTTTATTATTTAATTTAATAATATAAATATAATATTTAAATTTTGTGTACTTAGCACTAGGTATGGAAAGAAAGTTTATCGATAGATAAGTCGTTGGTATAGATCTAATCTATGTAAACAAAAAAACTATTTTGTATAGGTGAATGCTTTCACCAACAGATATTTTTAGTTTGTATAAATCTAAATACTTATTTTGATAGCTAATATAGTCGCTTTTATAAATCTCGTGAAGCTGACGGATGAAGTTTATGTTTATATAGCCTGGAAGTTAAAGCAATGGAGATTATGTTTGTTGCTATTATTACAGGTTATTTTTCTTATAGTGATTGGTTAATATAAATGTAGTTAAGATATCTAAAATTAACAAATGTCAACAAGCATTGCAGCATAAAAAAATGTTTAGAATGTTAAGGGATAAATATGTAGATTATTTTAATTTATTTAGTGATCCTAACTAATTGTAATTTACATAATCACCACATATATATGTTAATAGTGAATTAAAGTAATTAAGAAATCCTTTTAATTTTCCAAATTGCTTTTAGCATTTACCTAGTAGATAGACACAAGAGATGGGTTCTTATATCTTTTCTGACGGCATGATTATTTATAACATTATATGTCAGAATATATACAATGGTACTTCCTCTAGAAAATACTCCTCTGTTTCTCTTATGCTGCGGGAAGAAAAAAATTATGGATTGTATATTATTCTAATATCAAATATATAAAACCATCTATATAGACGAGAGTAGTTAGTAATAGAAAAAAAATATATGGGTGGTAATTTTATGACATGCTTGCAAAACATAATATCTAGACAGAAATTAACTGAAGAGGATCATTTGTAACAGAAATGGAACTAATTTAATAGAATAGTCAGATGAGAGATCTAATATTAAAAAGTCTAAAATTAAGTTAAAATAAAATTTTCTAATTAATTTTAAAGATAAGAGAGGGATGCCCTAGTACTGCGTGTTATAGGGCTTATTGGACCCACAGGGGTTTTATTTTAGTTGTTAGTTTCTGAGCAGACGCAAGCAGTGAAACTTGTTATCCTGTTCGGTGTTTCCACACTTTTGAGAATCTTGAAAAGCCAAAGGTAGACTATTAATTCCTTTTATTTTAGTTGCCTCGAATTACTACTATACGTTTTGTCTATATATATATATATATATATATTTGATTTCTTTGTATTGTTTATGTTTCGGAATATATAGCGAGTATATTGAATTTGGATGTGTGTGAACAAAGCAAGACAAAAATTGTGACACAAGCTGCCAATTATTAAAATGGTAACTATGTCGTCTCATCATTCCAACAGTGCCTTATATAGATGTTCGTCCCGCAAGCCTGTTTATACCGTATCTCTGCCATCTTATTGCCTTCTTCTTCTCTCTCTCTATCCTTCTCGTTGTTCTCTCCGGTGCTGAATGGCCCCAATGATTCTCCCTCCTGGATTTAGATTCCATCCCACTGATGAAGAGCTTGTTGCTTATTATCTGGATCGCAAGATTAGTGGCCGTAAGATTGAGCTAGAAATCATCCCAAAAATTGATCTCTACAAATGTGAACCATGGGACTTGCCTGGTATATATGATTTTATTTATTTTTGTGTTTTTATATGGAAGAATTTATGGTAGAAGTAATGTCAATGATAATATTATTATCTACATGTGTGTGAAAATGGTGTGAACAGACAAGTCATTTTTACCAAGCAAAGACATGGAGTGGTACTTTTATAGCCCTAGGGATAAGAAGTACCCTAACGGGTCAAGAACTAACCGAGCAACTCGAGCTGGTTACTGGAAAGCCACAGGAAAAGATAGGCCGGTTCACTCTCAGAAGCGGGTCGTGGGGATGAAGAAGACGTTGGTGTATTATAGAGGTCGAGCTCCCAATGGCATTAGGTCTAACTGGGTGATGCATGAGTATCGCTTGATCCATTCACCCTCCCGTTCAGAAGCCTTTTCAAATCTCAAGGTATACCTTCTACCATTTCTTAATCTTCTTCTCGCATGCCCACTAATATCAATAATTCTTCTCAAAAAATTAGTGTTTGACCGACAAATATATATATATATATGTATATATATATATATGCATTTTTATAATTCAGGGTTGTTCAATAGAATTAGGATTTCAGATGGTGTTTCTTTTGCCATTTCTGTATGAGGGGAGCAATTTTTTATTAGTGTTTTACCCAGAAAAGAGAGCGCAATGAAACCTGCAGAAGACATGTTAAGCTGAGAAATGTTTTTTTATTTGGAGATTTATCCTTTAAAATATGCACGTACGCTGTATTATATATATATATATATATATATATATATATTTGATTTATAGTTCCAAATGAAGTTCGTCTACAAGAGTACACGTATAAGTACAAAAACAGTATGTAATGAAGAAGCATGTAAAGCTATAACATATAATTCACATATGTATCATAATGAATGATTTCCTTTTTCTTTTGGAAAAGCATATATCAAGGTCAAGTTGATGAAGACTCTGTTTCTAGTCCTTATATGGTTGTGTACCTTAACTGACACTGTTTGCTTTAGTTTCTTTCTTTTTTCTTTGCGCATGCTTTTAAAGATTTGTTTTTACTTTTATTTTTGGACAATAAAGATATAATGAATATAAGTTTTTCATGTAGGATTCATATGCACTTTGTCGAATTTTCAAGAAAAAAAAACAAAATTGTAAAATGAGAAAAGAAGAAAACACAGAGGATTGGCGATGGGATGAATGTCATTTAGCAGGAGATGATAACAATAAGCTCCCATCTGATACATCTTCCTCAGATGTCACACAAGGGACACCTACGAATGCCCGTGATTTACATCATACTTTTGCTTCATCCGAAGAAGCAAGCAGTTCTGCCTATGTTTACTCATATCGCCTTGATTTCTCTTCAAATCTAACCAAGGTACCATATTCGCAAAAACTTTTTAATTAATTGATTGAATTAATTATTTATACCTTAATATGTTCTCTCAAATACGAAACCACTTTACTGTCTTAGATCAATTAATTTTTGTAGTAGTATTAAGCTAATATATTTAAATGGGTAAATAGCCATAATTTAAACATTAGATCTCTACTTTTGATATCGTATGTTAGACAATTACTAAAAGAAAAAGAAGATACCGAAAAACAATGAGATGATAACATATTTTTAAGTACGTAGTTTATTCTTTCCTCAAAAAAGTTACGTAGCTTCTTCTACTACATGATTATTTGATCATTTTAGGGTGATGTTCTAGCTACTTTGCCAACTCTTCAAATTCTTCTTTTTTAGGTACCTTTAGTACCCCTTACTTGGCAGGACGCACATGAAAGTTTGATACTATGGATCAATGTGTTGGAATCATTTGATCTAGCTTTTCATCTTAAAAGAAATAAAAGTTCCTAGTGATGAACTCAAATCCTCTTTCCATAAAGCACATCTCTTGACTTCATAACTTCTTTTGACTCGCTCATAAAATCTCTATCCCCACTATATCACCATGTGGGACATTTTCATTCTCTTCTGTAAAATTAAACTTTTAATTCTTTACCCATATACATACATATATATGATTACAATTTGATGCAATGAACACTGATTTGATTACATATGTTTTTCATTGCATGGATGAGTGCAGGAGGTGCAAATGGGTGAATACCCTGGAATGGATTATCCGCCATTAGGAATTGATGACTTCCCTCAAATAAATATTGTGGACCCAACGCCAACAAAGCCTGCAACAACAGACCTTGATAACTTCATGATTGACAAATACATGAACGGAACATTAGACGAGATTTTCTCTTTGTCTTCCACAGACCAATTGCACATGAACTCAAACTCTCTCCATTCAACACTGAGTCACCACCACCATATAAAATACTGCAATACTCAAAAAATCTAGATATACATTTCTCATTTACTCTCTTACGATATATGATTGTTGTAATATCACTACGACCCATTTCTGAAAACACATAAAACATTAGTTTTAGCTAACTAACAAAACCAAATGTGTGGATTATATTTTTCTAACCAAAGAATCATGTGCACTGCAAAAAATCTTGTCATTGTTAGGATCTTCGTTCACCTACCATTTGTTAAAAATTTCTTTTGTACATTTTTGAATTAGAACCTTCTTGATCATACATTTGGTTGCAAATTAAAGCAATGTGCTTATGATGGACACTAGATTCCAAGAAAAATTGGGATAACACTGCCATGGGATTTTATTCCTCTATCCATATATGTGCGGGTACATATATATAATGAAGTCTATATGGCTATTTAAAGCCTTGATGTGCCGCAAGTTACAAACGCCAACATAATTTGGATTCACGCCTAAACCAAGTTTTTATGGATATGCATTCCAACTGTATCTGTTGATTTGATTAACCGCCAGAGTAATGGATAGATCTTTTAATTTTTTAATAATTGAAATAATTTTTTCACAATTAAATGAAAAGAACACAAAACTATGTTAAAAATATTTCATACATAGAATTATTTATGTATTATGATCCTATTAAATATTACATGAAGAAATCCAAGTTTCTATTTTGGTCATAAAACAAACACAAAAGAATGTAGAGAATGTTAAAAATAATTTATAATATGAGAAATATGTACGAATTAATCATTTAAGGTATGCTAGTTACAACCATAACTAGAAAGTAATATATAAGATTGAAGAACACTTCATGCTCAATCTTTCTGCTCTTCTCGCCTACATTGTGTTCTCTTTATTTTGTTTTAGTCTTCATGGTGCCCTCCTTTATTTTGCATTTCATATCTTTGCAGTATGCTCTTTAACTTTTTCTGTCTCTTCTTTATTTACGCTTTTTTTTTAGTTTTTCTCGCCCATGTGATAGTTCCTTTGTTTTTTTTTTTTTTTTTTTTTTAATATCCCAACATGTTTCTTTATTTAGCTTTTCTTGCCCTCCTAAGATGCCTCTTCTGTCTTCCTTTTCTCATCCTTATGACATGGTCCTTCATTTACATTTTCTCGCCTCCTCAACATATCTCTTGATTTTCTTTTTCTCAACCTTGTAAAATGGTCAACATTTTTTCTTTATCCTTTTCATCTCCTATATGTTATTTTGCTCTTCTGACCTAAGTTAATCCTCTTTCAATTTTCCTTTCTCACCATAATATAAGTCTACTTTTTTTTTAATTTTATTTTTCGCACTCTGAAGACATGCTCTTTTAATTTCTTTTCTCGTGTTTATTGTATGCTCAATCCTTTTGTTTTTCTGGCTCTTTAGGTGTATGCTCAATCCTTTTGTTTTTCTGGCTCTTTAGGTGGTGCTTCTTTATTCATCTTTCGTTGTGTCATGATCTTTTCTTTTGCTTCTTTCATTCTCATCTTTCTCTCTCTAAATTTTGAAAAATGGAAGAATGGAAATGTGGGGAGGAATAGAAAGGAAATGATCAATTCAGTGAAGAGAAAGAAGAGAAAAAGATGCTCAGCACGAAAAACAAGAAAAAATGGTCTCCTCCACCAACGGCGGCAGTGACACTGCCCGAGTCATCCCGTGCGTGCATGCAGATGGAACGTGCATGCTGTGCGCACGTCCTGCAATTGCTGTGCACGCATACGCGTGCGCACAGTGCAAACATCCGCGTGGGCAGTTATACTTTCTTGTGGGATTTTTCCTACAGGATTTCTTTCGATTTTGCCATTTTTTCAATTTCTCTAAATTTTATAAAATTAATTTAAATAAGTTAAATGAAAAAAAAAATTAAATAATAAAATTAAAATTAAATAAAAATAAAATAATTAAAAATTAATTAAATTTTTACGAATTACGATAAATATCAAATAGAAAAAATTAATTAAGTTTAATGCGGTCAAAGGCCTTAATAAATAGGATTTTTCTAATTAATTAAACACAACAATAGGCACGGTGTTACAACTATGGTTTATAACTTTCTAGATGTCTTTCTGAAGGAGTTGTCTGGCTTATTTCTTGTGACATCTCAGGTGCCAATTAAGACAAATGGATATCAAATATAGATTCAGAATAACCCTGATTCAAGTAGTCATTTATTTGGTACCTCCCAAGGATCAGGAACTGCCATTCTAACCCTTCTTGGGGGATTCCATCCACAAACGCAAAGTTTATGGCTGACCGATATTGCTCATCACCATTTAGCTATTGCATTTCTTTTTCTCATTGCGGGTCACATCTCAACTGGGTATGTATATTTCTAGGCTTTCACAGTTTTGGTTTGTATATTCATAATGATACCATGAGTGCTTTAGGGCGTCCACAAGATATGTTTTCAGATACCGCTATACAATTACAACCTGTCTTTGCTCAATGGATACAAAATACTCATGCCTTAGCGCCTGGTGCAACAGCCCCTGGTGAAACAGCGAGCACCAGTTTGACTTGGGGGGGCGGTGATCTAGTAGCAGTGGGTGGCAAAGTTGCTTTGTTACCTATTCCATTAGGAACCGCGGATTTTTTGGTACATCACATTCATGCATTTACGATTCATGTGACGGAGTGAATGATAATATTTATGCAGTAGAATCAAACTTTAACAAATCCCTTACAAATATATATATAATGTTCCAACTACATACATCACTAAGGCCAGAAGTTGCTACAAAATACAAAACATAAATGTCACTTCTTTCACTATGCTACTGGAGTTCATCAGAGTACGGGAATAGTCATGCATTCAGACTTGTGGATTTATGGGATCCTCATAGACTTCCAATGTAGGTCTGCCTGCGGTTTCTCATTTCCTTCTTCATATAGGGGATGAAAAAAGTAAGTTTCATATGCTTAATAAAGAAAACAATATTAAATTAATATCGTAAAATTTCAAAAGTTTATTAATTTTTTCTCATCGTTTATCTTTCTTATTTACCTAACTCATCATTAGAAAAAAGAGCCATTTATTTAAATATAAAAATAGTACGTTAGCATAGAAAATCAAATATACATATATCATGCCATATTATAAAGAAAATCAAATAACTCATGAAATGCAAAGATTTTTCATGTCATACATCGCAAAATCGTTAAAGACTTCAATCTCTGAAAGCAGATATAGATTTTGGACCGCTCAAGTGGAATGACCAGATCAGATACGATATGAAAATTGCTCAGGCCCACTTCTGCCTGGCCAAATCATGGTACAATCTATGATCACGGCTGTACCAACCATACTAGTACTAACAAATATCTATAGTCACGACATTACTTAGTCATGGATGACCCTTACAAATAGTGCGATACCACTCTCGCCAGATGGCACACTGTCATCTACTAGGAATGGTTATCTTACGTCTTTTCAGACCAGATAGGGGAGGAGAAAATAGATGCCCCGAAGGGTAAGGGGAACAGATATCCCTCATAGATAAAAAAGTTAACAAGGCACTTAATACAATATGAATGTCAATACAGATACACTTCAGACCATACAAGCTTAATTCCACCTTTCTCTTTTTCTTTTCTTTTTACTTTTACTATTACGGACTATATATTATATATATTACAAGCAAATTCATCAAGTGTTAGTAATTCACATAACATGCTTGAAAATCAAAACAATTCGACTTATTTGAACACAGAGGCATGCAAAACAGACAAAATAACAATTATATTCAATTACTTATATAAAAATACTCCTTAAGACATCGAAAATAATACTATATTCTTTACCAAAACCTTAATGTTTTCTTCTTTATCGTTTTTCCTTCTTTCTCTTCTTCTCTCACTAAGTTACTATCTCTCTCTCTCTCTCTCTCTCTCTCTCTCAACCTTTGAAAAATAGAAAAAATAGAAGTGTGGATAGGAAGGGAAGGGCAAAGGCAATTTATAGAACTTTAAAACCGTTGGATTCGCGCAAAATAGAGAAATTTGGTAAATGAGAGGAGAAGAGATTTTTGACACGAAAAACGAGGGAATAAAATTTCCTCCATTGGCGGCAATAACATGCCGCTCAAAGCAGCGGCGGTGCACTTCCTGATGTGACAGTGCCCGATCGGTGCGCTGCAGGCTAGCCTGTAGGCGCATAGGCCTATTGCCACACGCGCAGGGGCTAGCCTGCGCACGCGTAGGATCTAGGCGTACTGGGTGCTGCGCGAGCAGGACCTAGGCCTACTGGGCGCCGCGCAGGACTACTGTGCGTAGGCCCCAGGCGGACAAGGCCTGTCTGCGGAGGCCCCAGGAGGGACAGACGGCGCGTGCACAGTGTGCGGTGCCAATCTGTGTGCTAAGTGACGCGCGAACGGCCCACCTACGAGCGACAGGATGGGTGCGCAGGTCTTGACCAGCACCATACGCGGAAGGGAAAGGGACGCACACGATGTGCGCACATCTCGTGCATGTGTGTGGATGGCGCGCACGCCCCATGACCACTGTGCGGGCATACGCGCACGCACAGTGCCCAGCATCTACACGGGCAAATTACTTTATCGCGGGATTTTTTCCACAAGCAGGTTTTCTCCCATCTTGCCGTTTTTCAATTTTTTTTCTAAATTTTCCTTTTGAAATAAAGCAAGATAAAATAAAATAAAATAAAAATCAAAATAAATCAAAATCATGAATTTCGAAAAATATTAACCAGCATAAATTAATTTAAGTTTAAGAGGGCCAAAGGCCCAAATAAATAGATTTTTTCATTCATTTTAGCGCAGTGATAGGCAGAGTATTACACCTCCCCCACGAGAGATAGAGTTTTCCATCGATCTCCTTCTAAGAACCCAACCCATCTCAAAACTTGCTGAACTTGAACACCAGCTTTCTGAGCTTCTTGGACAAAGATTCATACGCCAAACCATTCTCCTTGGGGTGCCCGAGTACTATTTATAAAGAAAAAGGGCGGTTCCCTTAGTTATGCATCGATTACAGAGAGCTCAATCGAGTGACTGTAAAAAGTAAGTACCATTTGCCCCGTATTGATGATCTCTTCAATTAGTTGCAAGGTGCTATGATTTTCTTGAAGATTGATATCAGATCAGGGCATTACAACTTGAGAGTGAAGGAAGAAGATATCCCTAAGACAACATTTTGATGTTGGTACAGTCAGTATGAGTTCAAGGTTATATCCTTTGGATTGACTAATGCCCCTGCTGCTTTCATGGATCTTATGAACAGGGTTTTCTAGCATGCATTAGATCAATATGTCATCCTGTTCATCGATGATATCCTAGTGTACTCGAAGAACCGTGAAGAACATGTAGACCATTTGTTCGATGTATTAAAGACCTTTCGTTGGAATCACTTGTATATAAAATTCAGCAAATGTTCTTTTTGGTTGGATCAAATTTTTTCTTTTTATTATATGATTTTTGGCGAAGGAATTTCTGTTGATCCTTCTAAAGTTGAAACTTTAATTAATTAGAGTTGACCAACCAATGTTGTCGAGGCACACAATTTCTTTGGTTTGGCCTGCTATTACCAGCGGTTCATCGATAGATTCTCTAACATTACAACTCTTTTGACCCACCTTACCAGGAAGGGTGTAGCTTTTATTTTGGATGAAGAATGTGAAGATAGTTTTGTTAAACTGAAGTATTACCTCACCTCCACTCCAATTTTGATCCTCCCCGATAGTCTTGGACGATTTTATGTTTTCTGTGATGCATCTCACGTGGGTTTGGAATATGTTTTCATGCAACACAGTCGGATAGTCGTTTATAGATCCAGACAACTAAAACCCTATGAGTATAATTACCACACAAACGACTTGGAGTTGGCTGCCATTGACTTTGCCCTGAAGATATGGCGCCACTATCTGTATGGCCAAACATTTGAAATTTATACTGATCATAAAAGTTAGAAATACATATTTTCTCAGAAAAAGCTTAATATGAGACAGAGACATTGGATGGACCTTCTGAAAGACTATGACAACAAAATCCTCTACCATCCCAGTAAAGGTAATGTGGTTTGACACTTTGAATCGGAAGGAATCTACTTTGTTGGCCCAGATGATGGCCTCCAGTTGGAAGCTAGTTGATGTAATGTAGGCACTCTGCCTCAATCATTATGGAAATGGTGCCTACCTCACCCAAATTCGGGTCTTGTCTTATCTTTTCATAAAGATTTGGGAAGCTCAGTCCACCGATCCAGAAATAACTCAAAATCTAAATAAGTTTACTTCTAACGAGTTTCCTAATTTCAGGCTCACAGATGATGGTTTGTGCCGATTCTAAGATCATGTTTGGGTTCCTACTGTGGTCAGGACAGATGTTTTAAAGGCTGCTCATGCATCTATGTTATCCATTCACCCTAGAATTACGAAGATGTACCGAGACTTGAGGTGCTAGTATTGGTGGCCTGGAATAAAAAAGATATTGTTGACTATGTTTCCTGATGTCTTACTTGTCAGTGAATTAAGGCCAAGCATCAGAGACCTGACAGTTTATTGTAAGGGCTCCCTATTCTAAAATAGAAGTGAGAACATGTGACCATGGATTTTGTCACCAGTTTTCACAGAATCTATGCCCATTTCCTACCTATCAAAACAACAGACTCCACTAGTAAGTTAGCCCGTCACTATGCCAAGGAGATTGTTTGACTCCACATTATTCCCTCTTCGATTGTTTCAAACAGAGACCCTCGATTTACCTCCCATTTTTTGGATAGTTTTCAGGAAGTCCTTGGTTCAGAATTGTACTTCAGTACTGCCTATTACCCTCAAACTGATAGTCAATCTGAGCGTCTGCCTATTACCCTCAAACTGATAGTCAATCTGAGCGTACAATTCAAATGCTATAGGATATATTACGCACTTGTGTTCTCGACTTTAGTGGCAATTGGTATGTGTACCTTCCATTATGTGAATTTGCTTATAATAACAGTTATCATTCCAGCATCGGCATAGCTATATATGAAGCCCTGTATGATAGGTGTAACACCCTGAAAACCTTTGCACTTTTGGGAACCCCTATTTATTCGAGTCCTAAGGTCGGTTAAACTTTTTCAATATATCGTAATTTTTAATTTAGGATAAATATCTTATTTCGTATTTTAAATTTTATACTTTATTTAATTAAATAATTCTTAAAATTTATTATTTAATTTCGTCGTAGAAAAATTATATTTTTGTTGTTATTTAAAAATGATTTTCATATATGACATCTCAAATGCTAATTAAGGTATAAGGGTGCCATATACAGAAACAGATTACGAGTGCATAATAGTTAATTGTATACAGCAGAACAATTATTACAAATCCCTTATAAAATAAATAGTTTTTAGGAAGCCCTTGGTTCAGGATTGTTATTCAATACTGCCTATCACTTTCAAACTGATGGTTGGTCTGAGCATACAATTCAAATGCTAGAAGATATATTGTGTGCTTGTGTTCTGAATTTTGGTGACAATTGGTATGAGTACCTTCTATTATGTGAATTTTCTTATAACAACAGTTATCATTCTAACATCGACATGGCTCCATATAAAGTCTTGTATGATAGGCCCTGTCGTTTTCCAACCTGCTGGAATGAAGTTAAAAACCAGCATCATTTAGGACTAGATTGTATTCAAGAAACTATTGAGAAAGTCGCCATTATTCAGAAGCACCTCACCACCGCTTAGAGTCGTCAGAAGAGCTACGCTGACAACCGTAGGAGATCGTTGGAATTTGCTGTTGGCGACCATGTCCTTCTCAATATCTTTCCTTACAAAGGTAAAATGCAGTTTGGTAAGAAGGGAAAGCTGAGCCCTCGATATGTGGAACCTTTTATGATCATGGAACGTATCAGACCCATGGCATACCGCCTCGCTCTACCTCGAGTGTTTACAGGTTTGCATGTTTTTTTTCATGTCTCCATACTTATAAGGTACCACCCTAACCCTTCTCACATTATTCTTCACCAAGAAATGCAGGTACAATGACTTACAAGGAGTTTTTCGTGAAATCCTTAGTTGGACCGATAAAGTTTTGTGTAACAAAAGGATCTCGATAGTGAAGGCACAATGGCAGCTCCACACTCTAAAAAAGGCAACATGGGAGCTAGAGAAAGAAATGCAGGAGAAATTTCCTCATCTATTTGTAGCAAATTTAGATGACCAAATTTTTTAAAGGTGAGGGGGAATGTAACACCTTGAAACCTTTGCGTTAAATTGTTATTTAAAAAATCTATTTATTCGGTCCCTAAGGTCATTAACTCTTTAATTTTATATTTTGATTTTTAAATAAAATCGAGTTTAAAATTTAAAATGTTATATTTTATGAACAAATTTATTTTCTACATAATTATTTTACTTATTTATGTATTTGTTTATTTATTTTATTTATTAGTTTTGAAAATTTTAGGAAAAATAAAGAAGGAAAACAACAAAAAAATCCCGCGGGAAGGGTTGCGAGAATTTTTTCCCCGCGTGTGCACGACCATCACGGAACGGGCGCCTATGCGCATGTCCCATCCACGTGGGGCACGAGGCACGCAGTCTACTTGTCACATCGAGTGCAAATGTCGCCATTTGGGGGGGAATGCACTGCCGCTCGACCGGCGAGCCGCCACTATTTGTGTAGCACAACTTCGGTCCCCGAGCCACCGTCACATTGCCATCGTCCCATTGGCTGTCTGTTAGTCACATTCACCAGTCATCGCATCATGTCGGTCTCTTTTTCCCCTCCCTCTCTCCTCACAAATTTGCACTACTTGGTAGAAATCCAACGATCCTCTCTTTTTATAAATAGGGACCTCCTCCACAACTCCTTCATCACTCCATCTTTATTCTTCCATTCACCAAAGTAATTCTTAAGAGAGATAGAGCTAGAGAAAGAGAAAGAAAGAATAGAAGGAAGAAAAAATAAAAATACTTCAAGTGTTCGACAAGGAAACTTGGTGGTTTTTTTGCACATTCTAAGGATTATTTTTAAATTAATAAAAAGAACATTGCATAAATATGAGATGTCTTGTTACATGTTTAATTATTGCTATATTTTAAATATGTTTTAAGTAAATATTCTACGATATTGCATGATTTACATTGTTCTACCAAGTTAATAAATAAACGTGATGTATGATGGCATTATAAGTGATGATGAAGCATGATGTTATTTGACGAACATGAGAAAGGGATTATGGCTTTTTGCATGCATAATATTTAAATTTACATGACCTATTAGGCTTTTTATCTCAGAGGGGTTCTGTTTCAACCTCTATCTAGTCTGAAAAGATGTGAGATGACCACTCTCTATGGATGATTGCGTACCCTCTAACAAGAATGGTGATGCGATATGATTGTCGGGGTTACATTTGGCGACGTACGGCCCCAACTATAGTTTACATATAGGGGACCACTATGGTTGGCACAGGCGTGGTCATAGAATGTGTCATGGTTTAGTAAATTGAAAATGTATTATGGTTTAGCAAGCCGTAAATATGCTGAAAGTGATATGAAATGAATTAGTCATTCACAATGGTAGTCAGGAATCTATATTGCCCTCAATAAATAGAGGTCGGAACAGCTTTGTGCGAAAAGTAAATAAAAGATGAAATGAAAGCATGATATGAAATTATTTCTTTGATTTTCTTTAATTTACATGATATGATTATATGATGGATATGATTGATTTAACGTTGACATTTTTTAAAACAAAATAAAATATTTTCTTTATTAAAATGGCCTCGCGTGCTTGATTCCCAATGGTAAGAAGATAAGGTATTATTCTAAGTTAATTACTTTTAAAATCTTAGCAATATCATTTAAATACTACTTTCTTTACTGAGTATATGAAACTAACCTCTTTTCATACCCCCACTTCAAATGACGACAATAGTGAATCCACTAGTTGACCTGCCCATTGAAGCCTTTAAGGATAATGTGGATCCATGAACCGTTACGAGTATATATTGTCTCGCACTCTGATGAGTTCAATTTTTGAAGAGGCTTGTATTTATCTTATTTCGCCTCAGTATTATAAGATCGGCACTCAAACTTATTTTGTAAGGGATGTGTAATATATTTATTCCGCTGCATATAAGTATTTTAAATGCACTCGTATCTGTTTTTATATCTGACACCCTTATACTTTAATTAATATTTGGAATGTCACAATCTATCTATTGACCTGCCCCTTTATCTTTATCTGGATCCATTTGTGGATCCATAGTGTGTTAAGTGCGAATATGTGCATTACTCTAGACATTACCCTTTTGTAATGATAAAAGTGGCTATAACATGTTTGCAATTATTTTTATAGCTAACTTCTTTGCCTCAAAAGTGTAATTATAGTATTATTTTTGTAAGGAATGAACGGAGCTTCCACATTGTATTCAATTATATTTGCACTCATTTTTGCTTTGTATTGGACGTCGCTTTCCACCGGGTGGCAAGGTGTCACATCAGTGATCATAACTGTGATAGTAAGCAAGAAGAATTAGCCCGAGTAGCTGACAATAAGGAGAGCATCTTATAGCTCGTAAAGAGGGATGTGTTTGTAATCTAAAAGGCCTTGAATATATAAGTAAAGTTATAGTGTACATTAATAATAAGAGGGAGAACATCTTCCATTTTAGGTACCTCATGAACAAGAAGGTCTCTACCGTGATAATTGATAGAGGGACCTGCACTAATGTAGCCAGCACTCTAGTTATGAAGAAGGTAGGGTTGTCTTGTACAAAGCACCCTCAACCCAAATAACCTACACTAGCTAGGTGACAGTAAGGATGACAATGTCACTAAACAAGTCCTAGTTCCACTCTCGATTAGTAACTATAAGGATGAAGTACTACGTGATGTGGTCCCTATGCACGCAAGAAATATATTATTGGGATTACCTTGGCAGTATGACCGAAACATTACCCATGATTGGGGAAAGAACCAATATTCCCTATGCTTGAATGGTTCAACCCACGTTCATATGTCATTATCAACCCATGTCCATATGTCGTTATCGCGAAAGGAGGTATATGAAGACTAGCTTAAACTCAAGAAATCCCATGATGAATTTATTAGACGAACAGAGGGGGAAAGTAAAGTTCAAATGGAGATCAAAAAGAATGATTTTGTGTAACATTATCCTGGTATGTCACTATACATGGTGGATTACTTGACCCAAACATTAGTTTCTTTATCTTTACAGGAAGTAAGTACCAACACTCTGGATTCGAGTACGAATACTTTCAAAGGGGAAGATGATGTGATAAGAAGCAAGGGGAAATTTTGTGATTAATAAGAGGAAGGGCATGTCCACAATGATAGGAAGTGTTCATACCATAGTATGCTTCCAGAAGACACTAAGAAGTCCCCTCGAGCAGAAACGTGACATCTTGATGCCAATATGGGCACCAACATCTATTAAATAAAATATATAATATACGAAAAAATCACATCTCTTACAATTAATGCAAAGTAGTATCACTGAGGCAAATGGTTAATGTCCATCAAAAATAGCATGAGCACACCCACTCTTCTACATTCACTTAAAACAACACCCTTTCATGATTTTTCACAAAATTACCTTCTAAATGCTTTTAGAAAACCAATTATTTGTATCCAATAAACTGCCACTATTCTTACCTCGATGGAGACCAAGTCTGAAGTGAAACACACGAGCCATTTATCCCCAAACATCAAAGAATTTTTTGCAACACGCCATGACAACGTCTGCAGAGTTGAGTGAGTTGCAGATGATACTGTAGTGTTTTGAAGAGAATCCACTACATGCAACCATTGAGCTAGGTTCCTAACACATAAATATATCAGTAAACACTTACTGATTGAAAGGAAACTGAAGGAGAAATGCAGGAAAGACAAGAAAAGCTCACCTATTTGCAGTAGGCGTTTGGTTGACAGTAGCAGGGGAACGCTTCTGTTTGAAGCTTGCTGCTTGACTTGAGAGGCTAGATTTGCATGAAGAAGATGATTAAAAGTACGAAGAAGAAGAAACAAAGCTCTAAAAGAGAAAGAAGTTCACCTTAAGTCTAAAAGAAAACGATTCCTCCTCTGCAACACACCAGTGTAGCAATAGCCGCGTTGGACAATTTCTGGGTTGAATCCACAGGTTCTAGGATGATTACACAGCAAGGATTCAATTAAGAGCCATCCTAGGACCTAACGTAATTATTCTTAATCTAGAAATTGAATAAAACCAAAAAGGAACAGCTATATAAAACAAATGAAAGAAGTGGCACCTGAAACAATCCCTCCTTGAGTTTTTTTTTATTGTCGAGGGGACTCTGTCGAACCTAAAAGGAGATTTATGAAGTTGGGTTAAAATGGACAATGTGAGGGACGAAAAGAATGTCTAAAATACCAAAAAAATAGTAGAAGAAGGCTTACCTCGCACGAGAAGAAGCCATGCTTCCCACTGCACTGCTCGCACGCACACGTAACCCCACTCCCTGGGTTTCTCTCCTAAAACCTAACTGTTTCTCTAAACTCTGTCTAATTCACCTCTGTTGCTCACTCTCGACTTTCTCTTTAACTCACCGAAGGAAATGGAAGAAGCAACAAAACGAAGTGGAAGGCTTCTAAGTGGAATCTGGTGGAATGGGAACCATTGGATTGCATGCAATACAATTAGGCCATTGAAGAGGAAAATGGGCGACAGCTCGGTGAAAGGAAGCCTGACACAGTGACAACTGACAGGAAAGGTGGTCAGTATCTGCTGCCACAAAATGGACAATTGGATTTCACTCACGAAGGAAGTTGAAAGCTGTCAAGTTAAAGTCCCACATTTGACACGCCCACAGTAAGCCTTGTCCAAGGGTAAGCTCAGAACAAAGTACACCTACGGGCAACTTCGCTGTTTTGCCCGCATGTTCATTGCTGTGGGAAAATGATTCGCTTCCCTTGGCCAAATTCAAGCATAAGGAGTGTGGGCTGAAAGGAACATTTGCCTACGTGCCCGTAAAGTCCAAGGCTTCCTCGCAGGTTGGGAATTCTTCCCCTCTCGTGACTTGGCCTAGGAAGACATTGCAGGTTGGCGAACATGCTCCCTTTCCCATGACCCTTGCTCAAGGTGTATGTGTGGAGTCCGCAGGTTGAGGGAAAATTTTCTCTTCCCTTGAACTCCCCACCTAGGGTATTACCTTTCAGAGCTAGGAAAATTTCTTCCCCTCGCGGGTTGAGGACTTCTCTTCGCACTCAAAAACCCCAAATAGTTAACTTAGAAATCTTTGTATTCAAATGTCGTGCTTTTAAATTTGTGTTTTAGTAAATTACGACCTTTAATGTTAATTTTAATTTTAATTGGTATCTAAAATTTTATCACACTTGGATTTATTTTTAATTTTAATTTTAAAATTATTTATTTTTATTTATTTTGCACAAGATTTTTTTGAAAAATTTTAAGAAAAAAAGTAAAACAAAAAAGAAAAAAATCATAGAAAGAAAAACCCCGTGAACTTGCTTGTTGTTAGTTGCACAAGTGGGGTTGTCACATCATAAATGTGACTGCACGTATGCCTTCGCGCATGTGCAGGCTCTCACTTCGACGTGATAGCACACACGCAAGCCTACGCACAAGAAAAGGTTGTTGCGTCAGGCCGCCTGCGCACGGCTACGTGATCCTACACATTATGTAGGCTGTCCTACCAGTTTGCAATGCACAGATCTGTGCGTGCACCTAATCACTTGGTGACCGATTAAGGGATGGATGTCCGTCTATCTGTCAGATCTGGCCATACGGGCGTGTATAACTGCCACATGGCGCGTATGCACGATGCATATGGGTAGCCGATTGGCCACTTGGTCAATCGACTGCCACCGATTGCCTATGCGATTTGACGGCCCCCGTTCGCCTAGAAAACCTATTTAAAGGTCCTCTTCCTTCCTTTCTCTTCACACATTTCTTCTTCATTTTCTAGAGAGAATTTAAAGAAAATTTTAAGAGAGTCAAGTGATACCAAGAGTTTGGATTTCTTCATACGATTTATAAATTCCAGAGTAATCTTTCCATCTTGCCCTATTAACACATCAAAAAACTTAAAGATTTTGGTAAGAGATTTCTTAGTATTTTCTCGTACATTTCTAAACGAATTTTTAGATAATCAATTTATGACTATCTATTTGTCTTGATACATGAAATTGAATATCATTTATCGATTATTTGATACGATTAAATATATATGTTTGTAATATTCCTCAAAATAAAAAAGCATATTGAGATCAAACTCTAAAAACTATTGATGTGTATGTGCGAATTTGGCCCTCTGCCTTACCTTTGGGTGATGACGGAAAGGGTTATTCTATTGAGTCTCGGTTTGAGAAGGTGACCCAATGGCGAAGTGTAACACTTCGAAAATCTTCGTGCTTAATTTGTAACAGGAACCCCTATTTATTCTGACCCTGAGGTCATTTAAACTCCTTAATATTTCGTATTTTAAATTTTTGCATGAATTTTATATTTTGTATTTTAATTTTGTATTTTATTTGGTCAAATAATTACCAAATTTATTTATTTTATTTTTATCGTAGGAAAATCATATTTTTAAAAATTTAAATAAAAATATTTCAGGAAAAAAAGAGAAAAACGACGAAAATCCCGCAGGAATGCCTGCAAGAAAAATCCCACCTGTAAGGGCTCCGCGTGTCACACGTGTTTACATGTGCACAACCAGCATTGGACGTGCGCACTATGCACTCGTCCTATCCATGCGGGGCAAGGGGCATGGTATGCGCGCCCTGCACATGCACCATCTTCGTAGTATGCCTGCGGTGTGCAGAAGGCTAGAGCAATGTGTGCTGCATCGAGCAGAGCGCGCTGCTAGTTTGGGCGATGTGCCATCGTTGCTTGGGTGACATGCCACCGTCATTTAGGTGGCGTGCCTCCAGCTTTCACGTTGCCGTCACATTGCGTCTTCCATTCATCGGTCCCATCCGTTGGTCATCACATCCTACTTTTTCAATTGACTTTGTCTCTCCTTACCAGATTTTGCCACTTGGTGCAAATCCAACAGTCCCCATTTTTTATAAATAGAGACTCTCCTTCACCATTTCCTCAACACTTTAATTTCCATTCTTCCACCAAAGAGTTTTAGAGAGAGAGGGAGTGATCTAGAGAGAGAGAAGAGAGAATGAGAAGAAGAAAAGGTGTAGGACAACATCAAGGTTTTGGTAAGAAATTTATTATTTACTTTTAAACATCCTAAGGAGTATTTCTAGATTAAAATTAACAAGATTAAATTAAATAGTTACATGATTTAATATATATGCTTAAAATGAAGTAATTTTACATGTTAATGTATGTTTTAAGATCGTATATGAACTTATAAGTTTGCATGTGTAGTTTAAATGATTTAATGCTTAACATATACATTTATATATTAAGAAAATAAGGATGGAAAAATGATTAAGAGTGAAATGATGTATAGACACATGAAAAATGTATTAGCATTGGCATGCATAATTCATAAAGTATTTCGTTAGGTATTTTATCTCTGAGGGATTTCTGTTTCTCCTCCCATATAATCTCAAAAGACGTGAGAGGACGACTCCCTATGGATGATGGTGTACCCTTTGACGAGAGTGGTGACGCAATATGATTGGATCATCTTTGGTGAAGTATAATTGTGACCATAGTTAACATGTAGGACCATTGTGGTTGGTGCAGTCATGGTCATAGATCGTGTCATGATTTGGCAAGCCGTAAATGTATTGTTAGTTTGCTAAGTTGCAAATTGCTGTTATAAATTAAATGAATTGGTCATTCTATATGGGTAGTCGAGAATCCATATTGCCCTTAGTAGATAGAAGTCGGAACGACTTTACCCGAAGAATAAAATGAAAGATAGTGCATATCATCATTTGTTTTATTTTTTTATTTTCAGCATGCTTGATTTGATTGATATGATATGACTATGATATGATGGTTATGATGTTTTCTTTAATAAAATAAATTATTTTCATAATTAATAAAGGACCCTGACATTACTATTGATGGTAAGTGATGATAGTACGTTTAATTACTTTTGAAATCTTATGATGTTATTTAAATATTATTTTTCTTATTGAGTATATGGAACTTACTCATTTCCATGCCATCCACCAGATGAGGAAGATAGTGAGGAACCAATTACTGACCTACCCCTTGAAGTCTTTGAGGATCCCGTAGATCCATGAACCTTTATGAGTGTATGATTTGTCTCGCATTTTGATGAGTCCATTTACATAATGATAGAAGTGGCTCTATTTTGTATTTTGTTATTTTGTATTTTATCGCCACTTCTGCCCTCAGTTTTAGTTATGTAATTAAGAACTCATTTATTTTATAAGGGATTGTAAATATTACTCTACTGCATAATTTATCTATTATGCACTCATAATCTGTTTTTGTATCTGACACCCTTATCCCTTAATTGGAATTTAGGATGTCACAAATGGTATCAAAGTAGTTACGTAGAATAATTCCTTATAACTAAGATACTTAGAAAATATATTATCTTTCAAAAACTAGACCACCAACTCGTGTCTTCCTTTTCTTTTGTAGGAATGATGCAAGGGAGACCTTCTGTAAAGCATACCAAAAGACCTTAGGCCCAGGATCATCTGACCAGGGTCGATTTTACAAAACTCTTCTGAACCATCCAGGGTTTAACTGCAGTTGTAGGACAAAATCAAGCCAACCCTTGCTAACATCCTCCTACTCCTGACTACTAACCAGTTGAAAGGTTTATCTCTTACAACATAGCAGAGCTTAGAAAACTTAACCCACTTATTTTGAAGGAGGCCTCGAACCCTTAGTAGCAAAAGCTTGGATCCTATAGTGCCTTCATGCTAACTGATGAAGTCGAACATTGGTGGTGACTTAAAAAGGAAGCCTACTTAGCTTTACCACTTGAGAGGTTTTCTGAATGCGTTATTTAAGAACTTTTTCCTAGTCTATATCTGAGAGAAGGAGGAGGAATTTCAGGACCTATGCTAGGAAAACTTTATGGTTGCCCAATATGTAGCATGATTTGTCTATTTGTCAAGATTTACCCGATTAATAGTCACCCTTAAGAGTTGCAAAGCTAGGAAGTTTTTGAACGGCTTTTGTACCGATATCTACGATCAGGTTGCGATGCTAAAACCCAACTTGTATGCCGAGGTGCTAGAATATGTCTAGTTGGTCGAAGGCCTTATCTCGACTAGGCACCAATGCATCGCCTAAGTCCGTACCCAACAACAATAACACCAACCCCAACAACCCAGAAAGAAGACTGTTTGACCCAGTTAGTAGCCACCTTGATAAACAAACCCGAGTTGCCCCTCCCACTACTTTGCCTCTACCTACTGGATAACCTACTCGATTTTTCCAATCATGCCAGCATTGTGGTCACTTGCATAGTGATCAGCACTGTCGGTATTTGAACAGCGCCTGCTATAAATGCGAAAACACTAAACACTTTGTGAAGGACTACCCCAGCAGCCGAAGGACATGGCCAGACCAGTAGCTCAAGGTCATGTGTATCACCTTAATGAACCTGATGCCCTCACCACTCCTATCCTTATCCAAGGTATGTTTCCTATACATGACATTTCTACTAGAGCTCTGATTGATAAAGGTGCTACCCACTCTTTTATTTCTTGTTCATTTGCTTGTAAATTAGTTATTAGGTTTGAACTAGTAGAAACTCCCTCTAGGGATTTATTATAAGCTCATTGTGTATATAAAAATTATAAAATAAAAGTTTCAAAAGTAGAAATGTTAGTAGATATAGTACTTTTAGATTTTTCAATATTTGATGTTATCTTATGAATGAATTGGTTAGAGGAATATAAAACAATCATTACTTATGAAAGTAAAGTTGTAATCTTGTAATCACCAAAAATAAAATAAAAATATAGTTTTGCTATTATCTAACCTTTGAATAAACACGAATATAGATGTTGATATTACTATATACACTATTTCTACTATTTGTAACTTTCCGAAAGATCTACCTGGTCTGCCTACCCCATGGGAGATAAAGTTTTCTCTTGACTTGCTTCTTAGAACACAACCTATCTCAAAATCTGCCTATCACATGAGTCATACTGAGCTCACAGAATTAGAAAATTAGTTTTTCAAACATCTTGGTCAAAAATTCATCTGCCCCAATCATTCCCCATAGGGTGCCTCAGTGTTATATGTGAAGAAGAAAAACAACTCCCTCTGACTGTGCATAGATTATAGAGAACTCAACTGTATAACGATGAAAAGTAAGCATCTTTTCTCGTATTGATGACCTTTTCGATCAGTTGCAAGGAATTAAAATTTTTTCAAAGATCGATCTCAGATATGGATACTACCAGTTGCGGGTCAAAGAAGAAGATATTCCAAAAACTACATTCTTATGCCGATATAGTCTATATGAGTTCAAGGTTATGCCCTTTGGACTAACTAATGCCTCTGCCACTTTTATGGATCTTATGAATAGGATTTTCTAGCATATATTGAATCATCATTGATGATATTCTAATGTATTCTAAGAGCCCAGAAGAATACGCAGTCCATTTATCTCAGGCATTGGAGACCCTTTGTCAAAACCAGCTGCATACTAAGTTTAGCAAGTGCACTTTTTGGTTAGATCGAGTCTCCTTTTTTGGCCATGTAATTTCGGACAAAGGAGTTTCTGTGGATCCATCCAAAGTTAAAACAGTGATTAACAGGTTATTAACAGCAATTCATCAATAGGTTCTCCAAGATTGCAGCTCCATTGACCCGTCTCACCAGAAAGGGTGTACCTTTCATATAGGATTATGAATGTGATGAAAGTTTTGTTGAGTTAAAGTATCATCTCAGGTGTTAATTCTCTTCGACAATACTTGAAGATTTTAGGCTTACTATGATGCATCTCACGTAGGTTTAAGTTGTGTTTTGGTTGCTTATGGATCCAAACAATTGAAGTCTCGTGAGTGCAACTATGCTACTCACGACTTGGAGTTAATTGCCATAATCTTTGCCTTGAAGATATGGGCCCATTATTTGTACGGTCAGACATTTGAAATCTATCCTGACCACAAAAGTTTGAAATATATATTTTTGCAGAGAGAATTGAACATGAGATAGAGGCATTGGGTAAACCTCTTGAAAGACTACGATTATAAGATCATCTACCACCCCGATAGAGATAATGTAGCCGCAGATGTTCTGAGCTAGAAGGAGTCCGCTTTGTTGGTCCAAACCATGACCTCCAATTGAAAACTAGTCAATGCTATGTAGGCACTCTGCCTTAACCACTATGGCAATGGTGTCTATCTCGCACATATATGAGATTTGCCTAATATTTTCATGAAGATTTGAGCTCAGTCCACTGACCTAGAAATCACCAAAATTTTGAGTAAGTTTACTTCTGACGAGTTTCCTAATTTTAGGCTCATAAATTATAGATTTTATAGATTTCAGGATTGTATTTGGGTACCTATCGCTGTTAGAGCGAACGTTCTCAAGGCTACCCATGCCTCCAAACTGTCTATCCACCCTGGGTGCAGAAAGATGTACTGAGACCTAAAGCATCAATATTGGTGGTTTGAAATGAAGAAGGACATTATAAACTATGTCTCCCGATGCTTACTTGCCAACGAGTTAAAACAGAACATCAAAGACCTAACGGTTTGTTGCAAGGCCTCCCTATTCTGGAATAGAAGTAGGAGCATGTGATCATGGACTTTGTCACTGGTCTGCCTAGGACTTGTTCCTATCACAATGCAATATGGATCATTGTTGATAGGTTGACCAAAACCACCTATTTTTTACTAATCAGAATCACATATTCCACCAGCTGATTAGCCCGTCTGTACGTCAATGAAATTGTTCGACTCGACAACGTCCCCTTATCCATTGTGTCAGACTGAGATCCCTAGTTTACCTCCCACTTCTGGGACAACTTCCAAGAAGTACTTAGTTCGGGATTGTACTGCAGCACTATCTATCATCCCTAAACCGATTGTCAGTCTGAACGTACTATCCAGACACTAGAAGACATGTTGGGCATTTATATCCTTGACTTTGGTGATAATTAATATGAGTATCTTTTCCTGTATAATTTTTTTTATAATAACAATTATCATTCCAGCATCGGAATAGCTTCGAATGAAGCCCTGTACAGTAGGCCCTATCATTCTCCTACTTGTTGGAACAATGTAGGGAACCAACATCGTTTGGGACCTGATTTCATCCAGGAGACTATTAAGAAGGTTGCTATCATTCGAAGGAACTTAGCCACTGCCCAGAGTTGCTAGAAAAATTATGCCGACAACTATAAAAGACCTTTGGAATTTTTTGTTAGCGATCAAGTCTTCCTTAAGGTCTTCCCTTACAAGGGAAAAATGCAGTTCGAGAAGAAGGGAAACCTGAGCTCCCATTAGGTGGGACCTTTTCAAATCGTGGAATATGTTGGGCCTGTGCCTATCGCCTTGCTCTACCCTGAGAGTTTACGGGTCTATATGATGTTTTTTATTTCTCCATACTCAAAAGGTACTACACTGACCCTTCTCACATCATCCCTCACCAAGAGATGTAGGTTATAGCTAATATGGCATACAAGAACCTCCCTGCAAAAATTCTTAGTTAGAGTAATAAGGTTTTGCGCTACAAGAGGATTCCTATAGTGAAGGTGTAGTCGCAACACCTGTAACACCCCGTCCATCACTGTGCTTAAATGATTTGTAAACCCTATTTATTCGGGCCTTTGGCCATATTAAACTTAATTAATTTATTATACTTAATATTTATCATGATTCATAAATCTAGTTAATTTTTATTTAATTAGTTTTTATTTAAATTTATTTTATTTTAAATTATATTATTTAATTTTTATTTAGCTTATTTAAATTAATTATAAATAATGGAGAAAAATAAGAAAAACGACGAATCTGGAAGAAAATCTCGTGGGAAGACAAGTTTCCCATGTGGGTGTTGAGCACTGTGCAAGTGCACCTGCACGCATAGTAGCTGGGGGACGTCCGCACAACGTGCATGTCCCATCCACACACACGTGCCCATAGGACGTGCGCACAACACACAAGTCCCCTTCACGAGCATGGCATGGGGTCAAGACCTGCGCACGACAAGACGAGCGTAGGCAGGACATCCGTGTGTCACCTCGTGCACGAACAGGCACTGGACACTGTGCGCACGTTGTCTACGCAGCAAGCCTGCACGAATAGGCCCTTGCGCCTGGGGCCCATACGCAGTCGACCTACGTGTCCTGCGCCCAGTGCGTCAAGGACCTCCTCGCGCGGTAGGAGGCCTGTGCGCCTGCAGTGCACCAGTCGGGGCACTGCCACATGGGGAAGTGCACTGGCGCTGCGTTGGACGACGCACCGCCACCCCTCCTCCACCATTTTTCGGGTCGAGCATCTTTTTCTCCTCTTTCTTCACTGAATTTTGCCACTTAGCACGAATCAGACGATTCCAAAACTCTATAAATTTTTATTCCCCTTCCCTTCCTCTCCACACTTTTATTTTTCCATTTTTCAAGATTTAGAGAGAGACAGAGATAGTAGTCTAGTGAGAGAAGAAGAGAAAGAAAGGAGAATAGTGAAGGAGAAAATATCGGAGTTTCGGTAAGAAATCTAGTATTTTTTTTGACATTTTAAAGAGTATTTTTAGATAAACTAATTCAAAATAATTGTTATTTTGCCTGTTTTGTATGTCTCTAAGTTTAGATGAGTCGAATTGTTCTTATTTTCAAGCATGTTATTTGAATTGCAGACACTTGATGAATTTGCATGTAATAAATATAATATATAAACGGTAAAAGTAAAAAGTATAAAAGAAAAGAAAAAAGAAAGAAAAGTGAAATGAAGCTTGTATGGTCCGAAGTGTATCTGTATTGACAGGCATAATGTATTAAGTGTGTCGTTAGGCTTTTTATCTATGATGGGTATCTGTTCCCCTTGGCCTTTGGGGTATCTGTTTTTCACTCTCCTTTCTGGTCTGGAAAGATGTGAGAGGACCACTCCTAGTGGATGACGACGTACCCTTTTACGAGAGTGGTATCACTTTATTTATAGGGGTCACCTGTGGCTAAGTAATGTCGTAACTGTAGATATCTATTGGGGCCACTATAACTGGTACGGTCGTGTTCATAAATCGTATAATGATTTGGCCAGCTGGAAATGGGTCTGAGTAAATTGTCGTATCTGTATCTGATTTGTTCATTCCACTTGGGTAGTTAGAAATTTCTATCTGCCCTCAGAGATAGAAATTGCAACGACTTTGCAAAGTATGACATAAAAATATAAGCATTTCATGATTTATTTAATTTTTTTTATTATCTGGCATGATGTATGTTTGGTTGTCTGTATTAACGTACTGATTTCTTAACAAGTAAATGGTTTTTCATAATCTGAGATAAGTAAACGAAGAGGTTAAATGATAAGCTCTTAAGTCAAAAAAATTAACTTTCGAAATCTTACAATGTTAATTTAATACTATTTTTCTTAGTGAGCATATGGAACTCACTCTTACCATGCCTCCCCCACAGATGAGGAAGAAAGTGAGGAACCGCAGGCTGACCTACCCTTGCAAGTCCATGAGGACCCTCTGGATCCACAAGTCTGAATGCATGACTGTTCTAACACTCTGATGAGTCCAGTAGCATAGTGAAAGAAGTGGCCATTTTGTTTTGTTTTTATATTTTACAGCCACTTCTGGGATCAGTATATATATGTATTGGAAGTCATATGTATTTGTAAGGGATTTGTAATAATTTTATTCCACTGTATAAATTTTATCATGCACTCGTTATTCTGAATATGTATCTGACACTCATTTGTCTTAATTAGCACTTAGGATGTTACAGATGATATCATAGCAAAATTTCACGGATCAAATCCCTTACACAGATACCTTAGGTAGATTAACCCTTTAGAATACCTAGGAAAGAAATAAGTCCTCTTTTCAAGAATAGACTACCGACTCAGGTCTTCCTTTCTTTTGTATGAATGATGCAAGGAAGACCATCCGTAGAGCGTACTGAGTGATCTGAAACCCGAGATCATCCGACCAGGGCTGAATTCATAGAACTTTTTCAAGCCATCCTAGGATTAACTGCACCTGTAGGACAAAATTAGGCCAACCCTTGTCTGCCCCCTTCCCCTGAATACCAAAACACAAATTGGTCTATCTCCCACAATATAACAGAATTTAAGAAACTTAACCCCCCACACTTTGAAGGTGGTCTTGATCTTTTAGTAACCGAAGTTTGGATCCTATAGATAGAGAAGCTCTTCTCTGTCCTAGACATAATTGAAGAATAAAAGGTCCCTCTTGCAGCTTTCATGTTAAATGGTAAAGCCAAACACTGGTGGTGAGTGCGTCCCATCACTCACAGACGGGCACGCAGCTCCAGGTGCCTTGTGCGTGTGTTGTTTGCGCCGTAGGCCAGTGTGCAGTAGGCCTATCCGCAATAAGCCTGTGCACGTGGCAAGCTAGGCCTATGGGCTACGACTAGTAGGGCAGTGTGTGCCACATCAGGTAGTGTATATCGCCCCATTGGGGGTTGTGCTGTTGCTAGTTTTAACGGTGTGTCGTTGTCATTTGGGCAACGTGCCGCTGTCGTTTGGGTGGCATGCCTCCAGTTTTTGTGCCGCCATCACATCACGTTATCCATCCATTGGTTACATCCGTCGGTCGTCATATCTCACTTTTTCCATTGACTTTATCTCCCCTCACCAGATTTTATCACTTGGCGCAAATCTAACATTCTCCATCTTTTATAAACAGGGATCCTCCCTTCACCATTTCCTTATCACTTTCATTTTTATTCTTCCACCAAAGAGTTTTAGAGAGAGAGTGATCTAGAGAAAGAGATGATAGGAGGAGAAGAAGAAAAGGTGCATAGGAAAACATCAAAGTTTCGGTAAGGAATTTACTATTTATTTTTAAACATTCTAAGGAGTATTTCTAGATTAAAATTAACAAGATTAAATTAAATTATTGCATCATTTAGTTTATATGCTTAAATGAAGTAATTTTACATGTTAATGCATGTTTTAAGATCGTATATAAACTTATAAAATTGCATGTGTAGTTTAAATGATTTAATGCTTAAGATAAACATTGATATATGATGCAAATGATGATGGAAAAATGATTAAGTGTGAAATGATGTATATACACATGAAAAATATATTGGTATTAGTATGCATAATTCATAAAGTGTTTCATTAGCCTTTTTATCTCCGAGAGCTTTCTGTTTTTCCTCTATCTGGTATAAAAAGACATGAGAAAACCACTTTCTGTAGATGACGGTGTACTCTCTGACGAGAATGGTGACCCGATATGATTGTTGGGATCACCTTTGGTGAAATACGACCGTGACCATAGTTAACATGTAGGACCATTGTGGTTGGTATGGGCGTGGTCACAGATCGTGTCATGGTTTGGTAAGTGTTAAATTGATGTTATAAATAAAATGAATTGGTTATTCCATATGGGTAATCGGGAATCCGTATTGCCCTCAGTAGATGAAAGTTGGAATAACTTCGCGTGAAGAATTAAATGAAAGATAGTACATATCATGATTTGTTTGATTTTTTCTATTTTTAGCATACACTTAATTGATTGATATGATATGACTATGATATGATGGCTGTGGTGTTTTTTTTTTAATATAATAAATTATTTTCATAATTAATAAAGGATCTTGACATGACTCTTGATGATAAATGATGACAATACGTTTAATTACCTTCGAAAGCTTATGATGTTATTTAAATACTGTTTTTCTCACTAAGTATATGGAACTCACCCTTTTTCATGTCACCTACCAAATGAGGAAGATAGTGAGGAACTGATCACTGATATACCCCTTGAAGTCTTTGAGGATGCCGTGGATCTATGAACCTTTATGAGTGCATGATTTATCTCGCACTCTGATTAGTCCATTTACATAATGATAAAAGTGGCCCTCTTTTGTATTTTGTTATTTTGTATTTTGTCGCCACTTCTACTTTTAATTTTAATTATGTAATTAGGAACTAATTTATTTTATAAGGGATTATAAATATTATTCTGCTATATATATTTATCTATTATGCACTCGTAATCTGTTTCTGTATTTTGCACCCTTATGCTTTAATTGACATTTGGAATGTCACACGAAGTCTAGGTATAAAGGCCTCTTTAGGCCGAAATATGTTATTAGATTCACATTGGGTTATAATTTCATAATTATCAATGAATCTGAGTTAGTAAAAAGAATAGGAAAGAATTAAAAATTTGTTTGATCGTTATCACCATGGGGTATATGAATCTGACTGAATTTACCATTGGTGAACCACTTCGTGTGAATGGTACTTTCATTCCCTCTGATGAGAGTGGATTTACGATTGATTATAGGGGTCACTTAGATAAGTACAATGATGGGTAATTAGTTTTCTCCGTCATTATAGGGGCCATAATGGAAAAGTATGGTTGTGGTCATTAATTGCCTATTTGAATTATCTACTATTAAAATTGATTTATTTGCCCATTCACAATGGTAGTTGGAGATCCCTTCTGCCCTTAACTGATATAAGTTATAACGACTTTGCATAAAAATCTGTAAAATTTATAAAAAAACTATTTGACTGTTTATTAAGATTATTGACTGTTGTTTATGCACGAATGCCATTATTTAACTATCTCCTTAATAATTGTAGTTTGTTTTTCCCTACATGTTTCCCATTTGTTTTCCCAGTCTATGTATGCTTCGTGCTATCTTCTTTTCGCTTTCACTTACTATTATTGGCTTAATTTCTATTACATATGTTTCTCACTGTTCTACTTAAAAACTTATGATTTGAAAAGGATTTCAATCGTAAACACTATTTTCTAAAATCCAATGTCTTTCGAAAATACTTTAATCTAGTCTACTGCAGTTCTGTCTAATGGTAAGTCCATAGACCAGAACCTTTAACGGAAATATTAATGGTAGAGACTCCCTTTAGGGGATTATTAGAAGCTCACTATGCATATAAGGATTATAAAATAAAGGCTTCAAGGATAGAAGTATTTGTGAACTTGATATTATTAGATTTTTCAAGATTTGATGTGATATTAAGAATGGACTGATTAGAGAAATATAGAGCAATAATTGATTGTGAAAATAAAGTTATAACCTTGTGATCCCCGAAAAAGAAATAAAATCTATTGTTATTATTTTTTCTAATAATTAAATAAACAAAAATTTGGGTGCTGATCCTACTATGTGTTCCATACCGATTGTTTGTAACTTTTCGAAAGTCTTTCCCGTTGAACTTCCTGGTCTACCACCATCGCGAGAGGTGGAATTTTTAATTGAACTACTACCCAAAATAAAACCGATCTCAAAGTCCGCCTATCGCATGAGTCTGCTAAGCTCGCAGAATTAGAAAATCAACTTTTTGAGCTGAATGCCCGGAAATTTATTTGGCCTAATTATTCTCCTGGGCGCTCCAGTATTGTTCGTAAAAAAGAAGGATGGTTCCCTTAGACTCTGTGTGGATTATGAGGAACTTAACCGAGTAATGGTTTAAAGGAAGTACCCCTTACCTTGAATCGATGACCTCTTTGACCAATTACAAAGAGCCACGGTCTTCTCCAAGATCGACCTCAGAACGGGATATCACCAGGTGAGAATCAAAGAGGAAGATATTCCAAATATCACTTTTTGGTGCAGGTACAGTTTGTATGAGTTCAGGGTAATACTATTCGAGTTAACCAATGCCCCTGCAGCCTTCATGGACCTCATAAACAGAGTTTTTCAGCACGCACTGGATCAGTACGTCATCGTATTTATTGACGATATCTTAGTGTACTCTAAGAGCTTGGAGGAACATGTGGTATACTTGTCTAAAGTGTTGGAGACCCTTCACTGGAACCATTTGTATGTTAAACTTAGCAAATGCTCCTTCTGATTGAATTAAGTTTCCTTCCTTAGTTATGTAATTTCGAGTGAAGGAGTTTTTATGGATCCATCGAAGGTTGAAATAGTAATCACCTAGAATCTGTCCACCAATGTGGTCGAGGTACGTAGTTTTCTTGGCTTGACAGGTTACTATCGGTGATTCATCGATGAATTTTTTAAGATTGCTGCTCTATTAACCTAACTCACTCGAAAGAGTGTGCCATTTGTCTAGAATTACGAATGTGGTGAAAGCTTTATGGAATTGTAGCATCGTCTTACCTCTGCTCCAATGTTGATCCTCCTTGAAAATACTGGAAGGTTTCAGCTTTACTATGATGCATCTCATACTAGCTTGGGGTGTGTTTTGATGCAGCATAGTAGAGTGGTGACTTATGGATCCCGATAGTTGAAAGAGTGAAACTATCCTACTCACAACCTGGAATTGACAACCATTATCTTTGTCTTGAAGATATGGTGTCATTACCTGTTTGGTCAAATCTTCAAGATTTATATTGAGCATAAGAGTTTAAAGTACATCTTCTCATATAAGGAGTTAAATATGAACTAAAAATGCTTGATGGATCTCCTGAAGGACTATGACTGCAAGATTATCTATCACCCCAGTAGAAGGAATATAGTCGCTGATGCACTAAGTCAAAAGGAGTCTGCAGTGTTGTCCCAAACATTGGCCTCCAGTTGGAAGTTAATTGATGTTATGCAGCCACTCCGCCTAAGCTACTATGATAAAGGTACCTATCTCGCTCAGGTCTGAGCTCTGCCGGATCTCTTCATAAAAATTTAGAAAGCTCAGTCCACAGACGAGGAACTCACCAAGAATCTAGGTAAGTTCTTTTTTGATGAATTTCCTAATTTTAGGATTTCAAATGATAGACTGTTTAGATTTCAGAACCGAATTTAGGTTTCCATTGCTGTAAGGGCAGATGTTCTCAAGACTGCCTATGCCTCCAAACTATCTATCCACCCCGGGAGTACCCAGATGTACCAAGATTTAAAGCGACAATACAAGTGGCTGGGAATGAAGAATGATATAGTCGACTACATCTTCTAATGCCTTACTTGCCACAGGATTAAGGCAGAAAATCAGAGACTCGATGATTTGTTACAAGGCCTCTCGATTCTAGAGTGGAAATGAGACCATGAAACCATTGATTTTATTATCGGACTACCCTGGACTTGTTCTAGTTAAATACTATTTGGGTCATCGTTGATAGACTAACTAAGATCGTCCATTTCTTGCCCTTCAAGATCACTGACTCCACCAACAAATTAGTTCGTCTTTATGTTGATGAGATTTTTCGACTTCATGGTGTTCCCTCATCCATTGTGTGCGATCAAGATCCTCAGTATACATCCCATTTTTGGGATAGCTTTCAGGAAGCTTGGGGGTCTAGATTGTATTTTAATACCCCTTATCATCCCTTATATGAATTTGTTTATAATAACAATTATCATTCCAGCATCGGCATGGCTCCGTTTGAAGTCTTGTACGGTAGGCTTACCGTTCTCCCACTTGTTGGAGCGAAGTCAAAAACCAGCATCATTTAGGACCAGACTTCAACCAAAAGACTATTGAGAAGGTCGTGATCATTCGTAAGAACTTGACTACCGCTTTGAGCCATCATAAAATTTATGTTGATAATCTTAGGTGACCCCTGGAATTCACTGTTAGAGACAAGGTCTTCCTCAAGGCTTTTCCCTACAAGGAAAAAATGCAGTTCAGGAAAAGAGGGAAGTTAAGCCCTCGGTATGTGGGACCTTTTCATATCGTTCAGCACATTAGACCTGTGGCATACTTCCTTACTCTATCCCAAGAGTTTACTATTTTATATGATGTTTTTCACATCTTGATGCTCAAAAAGTACCACCATGACCCTTCTCATATCAGTCCTCACGATGAGATGTAGGTACAAGATGATATGACTCATGAGGAATTTTCTATGGAGATTCTTGGATGGACCGACAAAGTTTTGCACAACAAGATGATTCCCATGGTGAAGGTATAGTTGCAGCATCATACACCAAAAGAGACGACATGAGAGTTGGAAAGCAAGATGAGGAAAACGTTTTTAGACCTGTTCGTGACAAATTTGGGGACCAAATTTTTTTAAATTCTAACCTTAAGGTCACATTGAATTTATTTATTTTATTACGTAGTATATTATCATAATTTGTAAATTTTTACCATTTTTTTATTTCGATTTTATTAATTTTATCTAATTTGATTTTGATTTAATTATTTAATCGTCATTTTTTAAAAATAAATAATTTTTAGGAAAAACAAAAAATATGGGGGGAAAATCCCGCGTGAAAAATCTTGCTAGAATGGGCTGCCCGCGCAGGGGTGTGAACGCAATAAGCGCAGCACGTGCGCATAGTGTGCACATCCTGTTGCACGTGGCAGGGAGGACAGGCATGAGCTCGCATCTTATTGCACAGAGGCAAGACCTTTTTGCATAAGTCACATCGCACGCAAATAGGTAGGCGCGCCCACTATGCCCGCGCCGTCCGCATAGCAGACCTGCGACCTAGGCCTGCGGGCAGTAGGCCTGCGCACAGCACCCCAGCACGCCAAGGCCTTGCATGTGGCAGGGTAGCCCAGCTCCTGCAGGCTAGGCTTACAGCGCACGACGAGCGGGTGAGGCAACTGCTTCCTTGGGCGGTGTGCCACTGCCAGTGGAGGAGGTATTTTTTCTCCGTTTTTTGTGCCATGGCATTTTTTTACTCTCTCTACCAGATTTTATTACTTGGTGTAAATTCAACAGCTCCCATTTTTTATAAATATGGGCCCTTCCTCCCATTTTCTCCTCACTTCCATTCTTCCACCTTTCAAGAATTAGAGAGAGAGAGAAAGAGAGTGATCTAGAGAGAAAATGAGAGGATGAGAAGAAGAATGATGTAGAAGAAATTATCAAGATTTTGGTAAAGAATTTAGTATTTCTTTAAATGTCTTAAGGGATAGTTTTAGACAAAAAAAAGAATAAATTGATAATTATGTGATTTTACTTTTTTTGCATGTTTTGTGTTAGTAGGTTTAATAAGTTGAATTATTCTTGATTTCAAACATGCTATGTGTGTTATAGATACTTAATTATTTGCATGTAATTTAAAATAATATGAAATCAGTAAGATTATCTAGAAAATAACAAGAACAAAAAAATAAAGAGAAAAAAAAAGTGGAATGAAGCATTAATGGTCGAGTATGTACCTGTATTGACATTCATAACGCATCAAGTGTCTCATTAGACTTTTTATCTTTAAGGGGTATCTGTTCCCCTATCCGCATTCGGGGTATCTATTTTCCTCCGCCCCCATTTGGTCTGGAAAGATGTAAGAGGACCGCTCCCTATGGATGACGACGTACTCTTTGACGAGAGTGGTGACAAAAATATTTGTTAGGGGTTACATTTGGCTAAGTACTATTGTGACCATGGAATATCTTATAGGACCACTATGGTTTGTATGATCGTGGTCATAGATCATGCCATGGTTTAGCAAGCCAGAAATTTTTCTGAACAAATTGATGTTATTTGTATATGATCTGATTATTCTACATGGGTAGTCAAAAATCGATATCTGCCTTCAGAGATAGAAGTTGTAATGACTTCGCGAAGCATGATATAAAAATATGAACATTTCATGATTTATTTGATTTTCTCTATTGGTAGGTATGGTGTGTGTTTTATTTTTATTTTTGACTATAATATGATGTTTTTCTTTAATAAATAAATTATTTTTATAACACAAGATAGGTCTATAACGTGACCAAATGGTAAGTATTTATATTAGAATTATTTATCTTTTAAAGTTTTATAATGTTATCTAAATACTGTTTTCGTTACTGAGTATATGGAACTCTCTCTTTCTATTATCCCCCAAGATGAGGAAAATAATGACAAATTGTCACTTGATCTATCCATTGAAATTTATAAAGAACCTGTGGATTTATAAACTTTTAGTGCATGATTTTCCCCGCACTATGATAAGTCCAATAGTATAATGAAAGAAGTGATCTTCTTTTGTATTTTAACATTGTATTTTGCAGCTACTTCTGGCCTCAGTTATATATATATGTAATTGGAACTCATATATTTGTAAGGAATTTATATTAATTTGCTCTGCTGTATATAATTTTTATCATGCACTCGTAATCTGTTTCTGTATCTGACACCTACATGTCTTAATTAGCATATGGGATGTCACAGTAGGGTTGACATGCATGAAGCATCTGACTCCCTACCAGTTACAGTGGTTGAATGAGTGTGCTGAAGCCCAAATTTCTAAGCAAGTCATATTGTCTGTGACATCGCATATGCTAATTAAGACATGTGAGCCACCAGATACAAAAATAGATTACGAGTGCATGATAAAAATTTAGGCAATCAGTTCAGAAAGCTAATTTTCTGGCTCTACGAGCTCAGTACGACTCATGCGATAGGCTGGTTTCGAGATTGGTTGAGTTCCAGATAGCTGTTCGATTAGAAATTCCACCTTTCGCGGGAGAGGTAGAGCAGGAAGTTCGATGGGAAAGACTTCTGAAAAGTTGCAAACAATTGGTATGGAACACACAGCAGGATTAGAACCCATATTCTTATTTATTCAATTGTTATGAAAAATAATAACAATAGATTTTACTTCTTTTTCAGAGATCGCAATGTTACAACTTTACTTTCATAGTAAATTATTGCTCTATATTTCTCTAACCAGTCCATTCCTAATATCACATTAAATCCTGAAAAATCTAATAATATGAGGTTCACAAATACTTCTATCCCTGAAGTTTTTATTTTACAATCCTTATATACATAGTGAGCTTCTAATAATCCTCTAGAGGGAGTCTCTATCGTTAATATTTTCGTTAAAGGTTCTAGCTTAATATCAAGTTTACAAGCAAATGCACAGGGGATAAAAGAATGAGTAGCACATGTATCGATCAAAGTCTTGGTAGAAGTATCATGAATAGAAAGCAAACCCTAGATAAGAACGGGAGTGGGGAGAGCATCGGGTTCATCTAAGTGGTACACACGACCCTGTGCTATAGGTTTGACCACGTCCTTCGATCGTTGGGGGCAGTGCTTTACAAGATGTTGGGTGCTTCTGCAGCGATAGCATGCATGATTGATACGCCGATAGGTTAGTTCACCATGCGAGCGATAAAAATGCTGACAGGGTTAGGTAGGTTAGGAAGGCTATCCAGTTGGTGAAGGCAAGGCAGGGGGAAGGGGGAAGGGCAACTCTAGTTCGTTTATCAGGGTGGCTACTTATTGGGTCGAACAATCTTCTTCTAGGCTGTTGGAATTGTTATTGTTAGGTACGGACTCGAGCAATGTATTGGTGCCTGGCTGAGATGAGGTCTTCGGCCAACTGGGCATGTTCTAGCACCTCCGTATATGAGTTGGGTCTCAACATTGCAACCTAATCATAGATGTTGGTACAAAGGCCTTTTAGAAACTTCCTAGATTTACGACTTTTGGGGGGTGACCATTGGAGGGGCGAACTTAGACAGTTGGACAAACCGGGCCATATACTGTGCAACCGTCTAATTTTCTTGGTAGAGATCCTGAAATTCCTCCTCCTTTTCTCAAACATAGGCAGAGAAAAAGTTTCCAAAGAATGCATCTATGAAAACGTCCCAAGTGGTAGGGGTAGGTAGGACTCCCTTTTTTAGTCGCCACTTGTGTTCTACTTCACCATTTAACATAAAGGTTAGTAAGGAAACTTTTTATTCCTCAGTCAGGTATAGGATAAAGAAGAGCTTCTCTATCTATAGGATCTAGACTTCGGCTATTAAAGGGTCAAGGCCACCTTCAAAATGTGGCAGGTTAAGCTTCCTAAACTCCGTTATGTTATGAAAAATAGATCTCTCAACTATTCGGTATTTTGGGCAAGGGGTGGACAAGGGTTTGCTTGATTTTATCCTATAGTTGCAGTCAATCCTTGGATGGCTAAGAAGAGTTCAATAAATTCAGCCCTAGTTGGAGGATCCTGGGATTTGGGTATCTCGATATGCTCTACGGATGGTCTTCCTCATAACATTCCTACAAAAGAAATGAATACATGAGTTGGTGGTCAAATTTGGAAAAGAGAACTTATTCTTTCTTAGTATTTTAAGGGTCTTTCTACCTACGGCCTCAATTGTAAGGGAATTGGTTCGCGCAACTGCTCTGAAACCATTTGTGACAAGTCAGATGCTAATTAAAGAATGTGGGTGCGAGATATAAAAACAGATTACGAGTGCATGATAAAATTATATGCAGCAGAGTAAATTAATACAAATTTCTTACAACCATAAGAGTTCCAATTACATATATAAAACTGATGCCAGAAGTGGCTACAAAATGCAAAAATGCAAAAGAGAGCCACTTCTTTCATTATACTATTGCACTCATCAAAGTGCGGGGATGATCATACACTCCAGGTTTGTGAGTCCACATAATCCTCATAAACTTCAATGAGTAGGTTAGCTTATGGTTCTTCATTATTTTCCTCATCTAAGGGGGGGGGGGGACATGGAAAGAGTGAGTTGTATATATTCAGTAAGTAAAATAGTATTTAGATAACATCATAAAATTTTAAAAGGTGAATAATTCTAATATAAACACTTACCATTTTGTTACGTTATAGACCTATCTTGCCTTATAAAAATAATTTATTTATTAAAAAAAACATCACGTTATAGCCAAGAATCAAAATAAAATACACAATATACCTGACAATAGAGAAAATCAAATAAATCATGAAATGCTCAGATTTTTGTGTCATACTTCACGAAGTTGTTACGACTTCCATCTCTGAAGGCAAATACAGATTTCTAACTACCCATATAGAATGACCATATCAGATACAAATAACAGTAATTTACTCAGGCACATTTCTGACTTGCCAAACTATGGCACAATCTATGACCATGGTCATACCAACCATAGTGGTCCTATCAGATATTATATGGTCATGGCAGTACTTAGTCAAAGACTACCCCTAACAGATATTCACGTCACCACTCTCGTCAAAGAGTACGCCGTTATCCACAGGGAACGTCATTTTACGTCTGTCCAAACCAGATGAGGGATGGAGAAAATAGATACCCTAGATAGGGATAGGGGAACAGACTTAGAGATAAAAAGCCTAATGAGATACTTGATGCATTATGCATGTCAATACAAGTACATACTTCAGACCATTCATGCTTTATTCCACTTTTCTTTTCTCTTATTTTTTTTACTTATTATTTTCCAGATAACCTTACCGGTTTAATATTATTTTAATTACATACAAATCATCAAATGTTTTTAACTCACATAGCATACTTGAAATTAAGAACAATTCAACTTATTAAGCCTACTAATATAAAACATGCAAAACAAGCAAAATCACATAATTATCAATTTAATCTTTTTTTGTCTAAAAATACCCTTTAAGACGTATAAAGAAATACCAAATTTCTTACCGAAATTTTGATAATTTTTTCTACACCGTTCTTCTTCTTCTTCTCTCTTTCTCTCTCTAGATCACTCTCTTTCTTTCTCTCTCTCTCTCTAACTCTTGAAAGGTGGAAGAATGGAAGTGAGGAAAAAATGGAAGAAAGAGCCCCTATTTATAGAAAATGGGAGCCGTTAGATTTGCACCAAGTGACAAAATTCGGTTGAGAGAGAGTAAAAAATACTTGACACAAAAAACAGAGGGAAAAGACCTCCACCGGCAACGACACCATAAGCAACGGCACACTGCCCGAGGTGGATGACAGTAAACTATCCGAGGTGATAATGGCCTCACCCGCTCGATGCGCGTGCTGTAGGCCTAGCCTGCAGGCGCCAGGCTACCCTGCCATGGGCAAGGCCTAGGCGTGCTAGGGCACCGCACGCAGGCCTATCGCGCACAGGCCCCAGGCGCACAGGCCTATCCGTGCATGCCTACTGCGTGGACGGTGCGCGCACAATGTGCTACGCG